>NC_060138.1:478237169-478551752 GCF_021461385.2 Schistocerca piceifrons | reverse complement strand
GGAACTCGTTGAGATGGGTCCTCAATAAGGAAACTGTTATTCACTTTGCTTTCCTGCCATTGCTGTTTCCACAGGTTATCGATATCAATCTGTTGTTTGAGTTCTTTCCAGAAGGGATTTCTTGACATCAATCTGTCAGGGGGAGGAGGTAGGTCCCTGAACTTTTCTTTGTACCTCTGGATTGCTCTTTCACGTCTAATCGAGGGTGGTTCGATATTGGCAAGGACGGGCAGCCAAGGTTTCGGGGTGGGTCTTACTGTTCCTGTTATGAGCCTCATTGTCTCGTTAAGTTGCACATCAATATATCTGACATGCCTACTGCGGGCCCAGACGGGTGCGCAATATTCCGCTACACTATACAGAAGTGCCAGTGCTGATGTGCGTAGAGTTTCAGTGGAACATCCCCAGGTTGTTCCTGCCAGTTTCATTATGATGTTGTTTCTTGTTTTCATTTTTTGGGCGACTTCCTACAGGTGGCTCTTATATGTGAGAGTGCGATCTAGCTTAACACCCAGATATTTTGGCGTTCTATCGTTTTTCAACAATTTACCTTTTATTTGCACTTTTAGCTCACGATTTGCATCTTTGTTACACAAGTGCATTATTGATGCCACGGATTTAGTCGGATTTACTTTGAGGTGCCAGTTGTCATAATATGGTTGTAGTCGTTCCAGATCCCTGTTTAAAATTTCTTCCAGTTCTTCGAAAGTGTTGGCGTGAGCCGCGATAGCGATGTCATCTGCATACATAAAAGAACGAGATTCCAGGTTTGGGATGTCCGCTATGTATAAATTGAAAAGGCATGGAGCCAGCACAGACCCTTGGGGGAGACCATTTTGTAGTGTCCTGTAGCTGCTTGTTTTCCCATTCAGAGATATCTTGAATCTCCTGTTTATCAACATATTTCTGACTAGATCTATGATCTTCTTGCATTTCACGACTTTTGACAGTTTATACAGTATCCCTTTTGTCCATACGGTGTCGTATGCTGAGGTGAGATCTAATAATACCATGCCCGTTTTCTTTTTGTTTTGGTAACCTCTTTCAATGAAAGTGGTTAGGGCGAGAACTTGGTCGCAACAATCTCTTCCTTTTCGAAAACCGCCTTGCTCTGGGGGAAGAGCAGCTTCTATTTTACTTTCTATTCTGCCTAGGATGACTCGTTCAAACAGCTTGTAAGTGGTGCACAATAAAGATATCGGTCTATAATCTTTAGCATTCTCTCCTGTTTTCCCTGGTTTCTGGATGGCTATGACTTGTGCGTTTTTCCATTGCTTTGGTAACCGGCTGGTATCTATGATATTAGAGAAAAGAGAAGACAGCCATGCTCTTCCCTTTGGCCCGAGGTTCTTCAAGAAATCTGGAAGAGGGCCGTCACAGCCAGCTGCTTTACCAGGTGACATTTTCTTTAGTGCTATATTTATCTCTTCTTGTGTTACCCAGTTCGCTAAACCTGCTTCCTCCTCGCTTGCATCTAGCTCTTCAAAAAAGTTCATCAGTTGGTGCAGTTCTTTTTTCTTCGAGGCGGAGGCATGGATTCTGGATGTTTGTAGTATAGAAGAGCGTATCTTGTTAGGGGTCATTTTATTATTGATGTTCCGTCCCTTGAATTGTGCTCCGCCAAGTTTCCTCAGTAGACTCCAGCTCTTCTGTGAGGAGTGCGTAAAGTCCATTTGTTCCACCCGCTTTTGCCATCTCTGTTTGCGTTCCTCGTCCATAGCTCTTATGAGCTGTTCTCCTAGTTCTGGATGCCTCCCGTACTTCACCTCTCAAGTATGTTTCAAGTTCCTGCGCTATCTCAGTCGCACACAGTGAAGCGTCTATTATCCGTACCACAGCGGAACTGTCTGTGGGAAACCGGGAACATGTACCCTTTACTGCCAATTTGCGACTTTTATTGTGTAGTAAACTTAGCGTGGGGTGACATGTGTGACTTACATTCTAAAGTCTGCACGTACTTCTTAGGACAATATTTATGTCATCATTAAAACACTCTGAACAGGTAGTTCTAGATCCCAGATGTTTTGGACTGATCACTGACTGCTTGTCGACCGTGTAGTTAACGTTTGTGTGCACACGTAAAATACATAAATTTCAATTTTTGTTACAAAATATTGATATAAATTGAATAATTATTGCAGAAACGCTGAAATGACTAATAGTTACATTAGAATAAATGTTTCAGTGTTCTACAAAATCGTTAGTGGTGCATAACCTGTACCACCATGCTTCAACAGCAATGGAAATTTAAGGAGCAGGATTTGCTCCTACTTAAGTAAAAAGCTTCTGGCACGCAGCTCTTCACGAAGCATGTTAATCTTGGAAGCAAGACATTGTTTCATCTCTGCAGCGAGAAACGTGGTACTCAAATTACAAGCACTCAGTTTTCAAACTTTTAAGAACATAGGATTTCTTTTGGATAATGTGCAGTGTACTGATCTGTCATATTGCTCTTTCCCTTGAAGCAGCTTGTGCAGTGTTCACAACAATTCTGGAACTTTGCTTCCAAAATTCATTCATTGTAATTCTCTCTAGCTTCAGTTCCTTTGGAAGCATAAGAGCGTTCATGATAATTTCGTCAATAAAATACCGGAGGATACGAGTTCACCATTTTCAACTATTCTTGTCAGCTTCATACGTTGAATAACTTCTGGTGCTAGGAATCCACAGTCGAAATGAAATGTCTTTTTGAATGGCGTTACCTTTCCTCCGTTGACTGTAATGTTTTGTATTTCAAGACACGATTGCATTTTCTGCACTTAGCCCATTGCCAACTGCAACTGCAACATAACCACAGTTGGTAAATGTTTCATAACATGTGACATTGGGAACATTATATAATTACAACGCTTGGATTAACTTGTTAGTTCTTGCAAAGCGTAAGATACTTGCAATGCGCGTTGTAGCTGCATGCCGAGAAGCGTTGCGCAGCGTTGAACACATTGAGCCCCTGCAGATTTTTCTGCTATCACCACACGAAGATAGTACGGTAAAGATAAAACCATCAGCGGTATTTTCTGGCTTTAATTATATGCTAGGTGATGAGTGGCCTGAAAATGGCGTATTGCAGCACCGAATCCTGTTTCATGTAAATAAAACCCATAAATACAGCTGATGTTGTTTTCGTTAATAAACATCAATTAACAGCTATTGTCCCACTATCCAGCAGAAGATGGCCGTACGGAAAAAGAACTCAGGGTCATAGATCCACGTAACAAGCATTAGCATCAATTTTTGTTGCAGACCGCGGAGAACCGTGACAGATATACATGCCTTTATGGTGAAAGCCTACTGTAAAGAACCAGTGACCAGGAAACGTGAAAACGACAGATTCAGAGGCTTCCAGGACGGAACCAAAATTTTTGCCCACACAACGTGAAATTAGAAACGGTTGTTAACAAGACATCTGGCGTCACAGTTTTTTGCAAATTATTGTTGCACTAAATGCCAAGTTTCATCTAAACATATTGATTGCACTACGTGAGCACATCTTATAAAATAGCAGTGCTGAGACACAGAAAAATCGAAGTCGTGCCGGTTGATGGGCCACTATCTGAAACTAAAGGGTGCGGGACAGGAACGAATACGATCATTTACAGTGCGATCACACAGTGCACTCGACAAAATTGTACTGGAAAGACAAAATGAATCCTCCTGACTTTAGCTGTGATAAAAATACTTAACTTTTCTAGCAATTTTATACCAATTTAGTCAAATTGCAAGTTATATTGTACTACGCTAACAGTGTTTCACTAATTCAGACTTGTCTGGGGCTACATTGAACCATAGTGAAGATTGATCATCAAATTTTTCTCTTAAGATGCTGAGACAAAGCGACAGAAACAATAGGTCACTCAAGACACAGATCAGACGAGGAACAATAAAGAGGAATGACAATAAGACATTCCACAGTATTTAAAACAAACAACAGCTGTGCCTTTGCTATAGGAAAGTAGTGTAGAAGACACAGACGACTACCAGGCCATTGTCTTGATGTCATCATTCTCAGCCGGCCGGGATGGCCGAGCGGTTCTAGGCGCTACAGTCTGGAACCGCGCGACCCCTACGGTCGCAGGTTCGAATCCTGCCTCGGGCATAGATGTTTGTGATGTCCTTAGGTTAGTTAGGTTTAAGTAGTTCTAAGTTCTAGGGGACTGGTGACCTCAGAAGTTAAGTCCCATAGTGCTCAGAGCCATCTGAACCATCATCATTCTCAAAAACTATGGAATCAATAATGAAAGACGGATTAATCAATTAACTGAATAAATATAAACTTCTAAGTGAATAATAGTTTCGGTTCTGAAATGGTCGAAGTTCAGATCCAGCCACAGCAGAATCAAAAAATGTATCACTTAATGCTCCTGACAACGATGAGTGTGTCACAGGGTCTTTCTTACATCTGTCCAAAGTTTCTGATACTGTTGACCATAAGATTCTACTAAGTAAGCTAGAATCATTTACAATAAGGGACGTAGATAATAACTCGTTACGATCATACCTAGCAGCTTGGGTACAAAGAATAGAGATACCCACAAATCTTAATGCAAATAAACTTTTAGTGAAACGCTTATCGGAACCAAAATAAATTAATTTAAATGTTCCTCGGGGTAGCACATTGCAATCAATACTGTTCCAGTTCATGGATGACTTTCCCAATAGTGTTAGTCATACTCAAAAAATTCTCTTTGCTGGTAACAGCAGCATTATGTAGTCCCTGGAAAAACAACAGAACATACAGACAAAAAACCTCAAGGGAGTTTACAATTTGTTAATATGCAAAAAAGTGACACCGAACATGAAGAATACATATGCCATTAATTTCACTTCGAAGAGGGAAAACGACATTGTTAAATTAAATGTATGTGACACTCCTATAGAGTACAAAATTTCTAGGAATGAATATTAGTTCTCAGTTGAAGTGGTGTGAACACAAAAGATGCATATTGAATGTCATTGGGACGTTATGCCCGTAGCCCCTAGAGCCCTGTCATCAGCTTGCAACAGCCATCGTCTTTTAGTTACATTTTACTTATGAGCAAACGGAGTTCGTAGCTGTGAAATTCTTTTCTGGGGAGCACATGCACAAAATATGATCACAGTTTTCAATCTACAGAAGTGCTCCATAAGAATAACAACAAAAAATAATAGCCGAGCTCACTGTAAAGATATGTTCTGAACACTGGGTATTATACGAGTAACTACACCATGAGAACACTTTTTTAATCCAGTTGTCCACATTAAAAATGAAACTGAAAATAACTGCAACAAACATTACCATTCCATTACAATGGAGCAAGATCTAGACTGAAATAAAGTTTACCAAGACGGAATAAACATAAAACTCAAAACAACATTTTCTGCCAAGGAATAAATATCTGTCACAAACTGCCCAAGGAGGTTAAAAACATTAATAAAACGAATTTATTTCAAAAAGCATTTAAAAACTACTTTTTAAGCTATATATTCCATAGAGTAAAAGATTGCTTGTATTACATGGAATAGGTGTTTGTTGAAATGTAATACATGTAAATAAGAATTACGATATTAATAGTAATACATCTATAAATTCAAATTACACTTTTATGCTACTTTTCATGTGTTTTTCTTACGTATTTTTCTTTCCTACAGAATCTTACTCTCAATAGTAAGCAATGTATAACATAACATTTTATCTTTTTTCTGAGTTCAACATCTCACTCATTGTTGGATGCTGTCTCAGTTTTGTAGGAAAACAAATAGGAAGTTACAGTACACAAAAGAGAAATCAAATATTGACGCTATGGCCCTGATGTAAGCCGATGGTCTGTGTAGCGTTACATTATGAAAAACGTGTTTATAGCGTGTGTAGTGTGTGTAATGACTCTTGAGTGAGAAATGAATGAACGGTGTACTAGCGGCCTATCGCGTTATTGCATCACTTCTTTGTCAAAAAAAATAAAATAAAAAGGTATTGTACCCTAGGGATAAACCGAAAAACATAACGCTTTTTCAAACAGACTGAACTCGAATTCGGGAGAACGAAGATGCCCGTCTTTATCTGGCCATCATGATTTATTTTTTTCCACGGTTTCCCTAAATTACGTCAGGAAAATGCCGATGTGTTTCCTACTGTGCCACGTCCGACTACTTGTCCCATACTAGTCAATCTAAACATGAAAGTATGTAAACGCCTATATATACGAATTATCTTATTTTTGTCGTTCTTGAAAATTAATTCCTTGATGCATCCGATGTCCTAGTATAAGTGATATACAATTGAATTAAAATGCTAGTACTACTAACTGCTGCTGCTACTATTACTACTACTCTCAGACTCATATCAGTATACACATTCTTCACTCTCTTCTAGTAGACGTGGTTATAACTTTAGTAGTAACGTTTACAATCAAAACGATCTGAATAGAGGGCGATTAACGAGACACGATTGGGTAATGTGGCCCTTTTAAGGAAAATAAAGTGTTCAGAAGCAATGTAGATTTAAAGCTGCACGTGAAATTACACATTAAACACTTTCTTTTAAAGTCATGTGGGAACTAAAGTGAATTTCCATTATTAAATTCATAATAATTTTGGAAATTTTACGTAAAGTTAAAAAATTCGTAATAAAATCTTTTAATACTCAAAAACACAAGTGAATAACATTAATGTTAAAAAGGAAAAGTCATGCCAATATTCTGCAAAATTATGTTTATTTGGTCACGAACTGGCTTTTGGCTTCTCAGGCCATCTTTAGTTGTCACCTGAATATGGCCTAAAGAACCTAAAGCCGGTTAGTGACGAAATTTTGCAGAAAATTAGGAAGGATTTTTCCTTTTTAATATCATTATTGTGTTCTGCCATGCACCATCGGATACTTCAGTTAATGAATAACATTAAATGATAACTATTTACAGATGACTATACAGCCAACTTCAAATTTGAAATAATAAAATAAAATTGCATTACAGTAGAGTACCTGATGCGAGTACAGAAACCAGAATAATACTGAAAAACGTCAGTTACACACCGATTATAAAAACGTCCGCCCATAAAAGGAAGCTAGGACACAATGTGTGCATCATAGTGGATGTTGATGTAAGAGACAAATCTCAATACAGTAATGGCCTATACAATTGAGACAAAATATTACTTATTCAAGAGCTAAAAATAAACTGAAACGTCAATACAAAACAAAATACAAAAATGCAAAAAACCAAGCGAAAATAAGCAGAATACAAACTCATAGACCGAAAAGATAGATATGCAGCACGGTTTTCTTTGTGAGAGGCAGAGAGAAGAAAACTGTTAAAAAGATGAACCTAAGCATTCCGCAATTAAGATCTCAAATTAAAACACACAAAAATGAAATATCAATACGGCTAATTACAAACAATATCACTTCATCGATCTACGACCTCAACAAACTTTTGAACAAGAAATTAAAAGATTCGTACAGCTTTAAATATTCTGTCCAGTTTGAACTTCCAAAAAACTTTGACCAACATTACAATACCAGATGATGTCAGAGTCGCATTTTTAGATATGGCAAATAGATATATCAATGTGCCGATTAAAGAATGCATACAGAAAATTAAAGAGAATTTATTGTTGTCCAAGATAAGTCCAGGCGACATTATAGAACTACAGGGTGTCCATAACTTATCTTTTCAACATAAGACTTTAATAACTTTAAAACTTTACTAGACATTAAAAAATGGCTTCCAAGGTAACTCATAAACCTTTTTTATCTTCCAGGGGATGATACCCAAGTGCAACGAAACTTTAAAACATGGTACGGAAGGCAACCACCGTCCCGACCAACTATTATGGCTTGGCATACGTCATTTATGGATACAGGTAGTGTTCACCTTACAACCTTACAACGGGGGGGGGGGGGGGGGGGGGGGGAGTCCTCCATCCATTTCAGACGCCAGCGTGGACTAGATACGGCAGCCGTTTGCAAGGAGTCCGACAAGTTGCTGTGTATGGTGGCCAGAGAGTTGGAACTGAGACGATGAACAGCGCACAATGTCTTGCACAAGAGGTTACGGGTATCCCTAAAGGGTAGAGATGGATAAAACCGACCGTTTAAAAGCGATACCGATATTTTAGTTCAGAGTAACCTGTGTTTTTCGATATTTCTTTGCTTCCGATTACAACAGGTGTTTCTAGATTTTTCTAATAACTGGAGAAAGAAACCGAAATGACAATTAGCCGTAGCGGCAGTGCTAAAATTTTTCTGTTTCAAGTAAACCTTTATGAAGAAAGAGTAATTTTTATTCGTAAAATTGCATTGCTTCTTAACATTGCGTTGTTATATAGAAAGGGGGAAGCAATCAGTGTTATTTTAACAGCCCTTAGTGTGACAGAAATAAGCAACAAACACATGGTATAAGAATTGGTACAGCACTGATGAGACAATAATGTAGCTGTTACCATGTGGGGGTGGCCTATTAGACGGTATGAGTGTACGTGCAGGTGCGAGACCTGCCCCTTCTGCTCTATACGGTAGTTCCTCGCTGTCGTCGTCAGACATCAGCTGTATTACAGAACAATGCCATCCCTAGTCTGGAAGTATCTCATTAAATGCTTTACCATGGACTTGCACCATTGACTTTAAAAGATTAAAAACGAGAAAAGCCACAACAAACTTGCGACATGATTAAGGAGAATACTCGAAACCTAAAAGTTCATTTAAAGTTCACAACAAAAATATTTTTGCAGCTGGTCTGCTGCTTATGTCTACATAACATGCATTTATCTGCTTTTAGCCCTGGAAACTGGCCAAATTAAAACGAAAAATTAAGTTCTGCAGTCCCCGTTTTCACCGTTTAGCACTGACTACTCGTGAGATCCAAATAGTGGCCTGTCCATGATTAAAACATGATTTTTGAGCAAAGTTTCAAAAAATTAGAACCAGAAGAGAATATAGGTGATTTTTTTTTTGTACTAGTTGATCACTTAATGCTGTTTCATGAAAAACAGGACTCAGTGGACGAAGTAAGTTTTCTTTTATTTGCCTATTTACTTTAATATTTTGACTCTACGTACCTCGAAACTGAGGCAGTCAGAGTAGTTCAACATTTGTTCGGTTTCTGTGTTTACTATACGAAATAATATTTGTGGAAAAATCGAAAAACAGTTATTTCAGGAACCAGTTATTTTAACAGTGCGATTAAAATGGAGTTGAATAAAACCAATATAACAGAAAACCGTTTGTTTCAGCTATAAACACCGTACCTGTTACAAGGTGCAGCTGCTTCAGATATTAAAGGCTACGGACAAACTTCAGCGTTAACAGGTTGCAGTGGATATGCTAGACAAGACTGACACAAAAAATGACTTTTAGGAAAAGATTTGTTTCTCCGATGAGTCAACGTTTCGATGTATCTGGCAAAAAGAATCGTCATAACGTCCGTTTATGTGGTTCGCAGCAACTTCATGTTACAACTAAAATGGAAAGAGAGAGCCCCAAGATCAATGCTGGTGCTGACTGATGCACAACTGCATCAATGGTCCATTCTTTTCCATCGAATCTGCCGCCAACGGTGGTGTTTACCTGGACGTGATACAAGATTCTGCTGTGTCACAATTGGAACACCTGCAACCTGATGTCATATTCCAGCAGGATGGGGCACCACGCCACGGGTCGCTCAACGTCCGTCAGTTTCTAAACGAAAAGTTTCCGGATAGGTGGGTAGGACGAGATAGTCCAATTCGACTGTTTGCTACGATCCCCTGACCTCGCACCACTAGACTCCTGCGGGATTTTGTAAAGAATCTGGTGTTCAGAACCAAGGTTAGAGACCTACTGGATTTGAAGGCAAGCATTTTCAATGCATTTGAACATGTCACCCTGGAGATTCTGAACTGTAAGTGGAGAGAAATAGAATTCTGACTAGCCATTATCTATGCCATTACAGGTGCACTCATTGATATATATTAATGAGGAAACAAATCTTTACGAGTTGTCACATGTTAAAAACCATTTGTTAATATCTAGTATATTTTTAAAGGTATTAAAATCTTAAGTTGTGCAGATAATTTTTGGGCATTTCCAACTCAATGGGAAACTTTAGTACCAAAAATATGGGCTAGCAGTGGGTAACGGCCCCCTTGTACTTTAGTTGGAGCTGTTTACTCTGAGTGCTATGTTGGTGATGTCCTAATATTGCTCAAAAGTAGTGAACGCCGCATAAATAAGCCTGTTGCTTTGTTAAATAACATGCACCCTAAGATTTAGCCCACCTTAGAACTCGAGTACAGCAGTATCATTAATTTCCTAGATTTGTCTGTCACTAAGGAAGACAACAGTCATGAATTTCGAATTTTCACGCGACCTATTAGCAGTGATGCCATTATTAGTGCGCAGTCTTATTACACTCAACGAATAATAAATAGTTCTTTTACACGATTATACATAGAATTCTGCGTTTGCCCTTGGATCAAAATGAATTCGAAAACGAAACCACTATATCAAAACCGATTACTAATGGCTGTAGGGTTACAGACGTTTCCATCACTTATAATAAACTTGGTAAACAGAAAGTCATGAACAGCGTTTTACCCTTCTCAGCAGCCACTAGACTAAAATCAGATTTGTTGCTATGGCATATAATGGTCACATATCAGATAAACTGAACAATGTTTTCGGAATTCAAATGTTAGGTTGGGGTTCCAAACAACACATTGAAGACGTGTCTTCGGCCGCAGACCGAATGAAAGAAGTCTTGGGCGTATAAGATGAAATGTAGCGACTGTCATCATTGTCGTGTTAACCAGGCGGGTTGTTCTTTTGAAACTCGCTATAAACCGCATACATGTTCTCTGAATAGGATGGCTATTGGAGAGCATTTGGCTACTGAGCAGCACACTCTTCGGGATATCAAACCTATTATGGATGTGCTGTTATTGTGCTGTCTGGACAGCTGCGGCCGTCGCCACATCTCTTCAGCTTCTCCCAGGACATGAGCTCAGACTTGGGGCTACGACTGGCTTGCTTGTGGAGTGATAGCGTTGCACTCAGTTTGCAGAGTAGTCAACGTTTTTTGTGTAATTATTTATTGTGTTACTTATTGTACAACGTATAAAAAATATTCATTTTTCTGACTGTACGTAAGATCAGTGTTGGCTAGACCTTTGCGACCATTACATCTCTTCTACTTCACACAACCCATGAGCATAGACGTTGGGCTATGATACGCATACCTGTGGAAAATTTACGCTGCAGTCAATTTTGCAGTCTAGTCTACGATTTCTTCTATTTAATTCTTTAATGTATAACCCTTCCCTTATTTCTCTATTTCAAGTATTTGTTTCACATACCAATAATACAAATATTTTCTTACATATTCACCTTGCACGCGTATATTTTTGCATGCATGTTTTCTCAACATTTATATTGTGTTATGATGTTGGGTACATTTATTTAATTAATTCTATTATCCACTGTTTAATTGTTCTATACTATTCCAAATATTACGTGTTTGTATTTCTTACAACTATAACGAGCAGTCAAATGTACAAGCGACAAATGGAAAAAAAGGTAAGTAAACTGTTTATTATTTCAAAAATAGCTGGTAATACATTTATCCCACTGTGAGACAAGACGGTCGATGTAAAACGCTACAATAAATAATTTCGGTGCAAGATGGAACAGCATGATCTCTGTAGAAAACAGTATATACATTAAAGTCGGTCTTGTTTTCTCACATTCTGGTATCTTTGCTTTTTTCGCACTGAACAGAGCTGGGGCAGATGGTAGTATGTGTATTCATTATTTAGTTGTAACCATTCATGTGAAGAAATCGGTGTACAAAGTTATTGTTGTCCTGTGGTACCTTTAACCATAGATAAGGCGAACGAGTTCAAAGGTTCTTCGAGGCTGTAACAGGAGGCAATCGAAACCGGATTAATTCCCGGCTAGCTTGAACTTTGTCAGAATCGCCGCTTGCGTAAAAATTAAGATTGTAATTCTCACCCTTCTCACAAAGATGCAGTTTTTAACTTTCCGATTTCATGGTCAGAACATAAAAGGAATAGTAGTTTTCTTCCGGTCAGCTTATCAGGGAAAACCCTTTGCCTCCTACGTACCGATCTAAAGTGAGACAGATTTTATTTTGTAGATCGTAAATAATATAACCACTATCATGAAATATGACACTAGGAAATAACCCGTTCATGTATCTCTCTCGCTAATGTAAAACCTTTTTGTGTGTTGCGACTAACGATTCCATCGAGAATCATCCTTAGATTGCGGATGTATCTGATTTTCAGAATTCTCACTAAGCGGTCAAAATTTTTCTATTCCCGTCAGTCACGCAAGTCACACAGAAGGAACTTTCACACTGGCGATCGTTTATACGACGTAAATGTACACATATTTATCATATACATACTGCATGTGCAAAGCAACAATACTATTGCTACATAAATGTTTGTTTATTTCATGATATAAGCAACGGAGCGCATGACGCCGAGCAAACTACAGTAACAAGGGCATACAGGGTGACAATTATTGAACTATATGAAATAAAATCGTCATAACCTCTGAAGGTTTCCATTAAGACGTTCAAACAGCACTGTTGTCCACGGGGCATGATGGGAATTAGTATGCTCATGCATGCATGGTTAGTGACGAACCCCACTTTCGTTTGGATGGGTTCGTCTATAAGCAAAACAGGCACATTTGGGGGACTGAGAATCCCCACTTCGGGATCGAGAAGTCTCTTCACCTTCAACGGGTGACTGTGTGGTGTCCAATGTGCAGTCACGGGATAATCGGTGCGATATTCCTCCATGGTACTGTGACTACCGAACGCTACGTGAAGGTTTTGGAAGATGATTTCATCCCCCTTATCCAAAGTAACCATGATTTCGACAAGATGTGATTCATGTAAGACGCAGCTCGACCCTATCGAAGCAGGACAGTGTTTGATGTCCTGGAGGAGCACTTTAGGGACCGCATTCTGGCTCTGGGATACCCAAAGGCCACTGGCCGCCATATTTTCCGGATATGAACACATGTGACTCCATTTTGTGGGGCTATACTAAAGACAAGGGGCACAGCATTAATCCCAAAACCATTGTTGATCTGAAGACAGCCATTCGGGAGGTCATTGACAGCACCGATGTTCCGACACTTCAGTGGATCATGCAGAGTTTCTGTATTAGCTTCCGCCACATCATCGCCAATGGTGGCAGGCATATCGAAAATGTCACAACCTAAATCCGAATATCTGCAATGACGTTTACATGTTGAATAAAGTCTGTGAACGCCGTAGTTTGTAGCTAATTTACGTTTTTTTCATATGGTTCAATAATTGTCGTCTTGTACTTTCCAACATTCTGAGACATTAAAACCAGAACAGAAAAATCTGGAGAAAAGCTGATTCTGAAATATTTATCTGACGGCAGCAAAACAGCACAGTAGGTAAAGAATATCAGTACGTACTCATTCTTAGCGCTTTTTGAAATTAGAGTAGAATTGATTTTTTAGAAGACCCACTGCTTGCTGCGCATAGAATTTCGTTTCTTTCTAGTAGTTCCAAAATTTATTTTTTTTGTAGTGATTTTTAATTACGTAGATGTTCCATAAGATGGCGGAAACATTCTTGCTGTAGCTCGCAAACTAGATTAGAATGAGGCAATTGTTTTGCAAAGAAATATTTTTCAGTAGAATACATAAGTTACAGCCAAGCGTCACCTGTGAACTGTTTAAGTAGTGAACATAGCACGAGTTGGAAAGAGTAGGTTACTTAATTTCGAAAATTCATACACTTTGTTATGGGTAAAACTTTAGTTTCAAACAAGAACCAGTAAAGTTCTGAGCAAGAGAAGACTTTAGGTACTATACACGAGGCTAATGTAAAATATTATGGGTAACGATTACCGATGTTTACACAGAGTAGAATACGCCAGTATTAAAGGTACAAACTGAGTTAGGTCAGGTACAAAGGACACTTACACAGGATCTACCTAAATGGAAAGACCGTGTGAAATCACAAATAAGAGCACAACTGGAGAAATTAGAAAAAGTCGGAATAACATTAACGAGCAAGCAAGGAATGATAGTTGCTATACAGATACGATTAATGATGAATGTTATAGTCCAGTTTATCATGAAAATGTATGTGCACAAGCAGCAGTAGATAGCACAAACACAGCACCACAAAATGCTGTTACACGAAATGTGGAGGCAGACGCCACACTTCCATCGTTATAACAGGAGAAAATCTTCTAAAAAATCGAAAATTGTAGGTGTTCATCCCACAAAGGAAATCTGGTCATCCAGTTATTTTCGTAGAATCTTTTAGCAGATTTTTGCCTACAGCTTGGTCTGATCAACAAAAGATCCCGTATGTGTTAGGTTTTATACAAGATGAGGCCGCGCTTTGGACGTCCGAGACAGCGAGGAGATGTCGCAAATTAGTTCAATTTAAAAATGCATTTGTTGCTGACTATTGGTCGCTTGTGTGAAGGAAAGATTGAGAAAACAAAGCCGCCCGGGGTGGCCGAGCGGTTCTAGGCGCTACAGCCCGGAACCGCCCGACCAGTACGGTCGCAGGTTCGAATCCTGCCTCGGGCATGGACATGTGTGATGTCCTTAGGTTAGTTAGGTTTAAGTAGTTCTAAGTTCTAGGGGACTGACGACCACAGCAGTTGAGTGCCATAGTGCTCAGAGCCATTTGAACCATTTTGAACTGATGACCTCAGAAGTTAAGTCCCATACTGCTCAGAGCCATTTGAACCCTTTTGAGAAAACAAGTATTTAGTCCAGAGTCATTGAACATCAGGCAGGAATCGCTAAGAAAATGTCTCGAGAAGTACATAAAGAAGACTCGTTCTGGGATGGACCCGTGGCTCTTAGTGACGTTCTACACATTTTGAAAGAAAAACTTTTGTTTCACATTAGAAGAAACTGGTACAGGTCCCAGGAAGTAACCTACAACACTTTTTGCCTGTCCTTGATTCTATTGACCTTATAAACGAATATATGAGGGCTAGAAATAATACTAATAATAACCAGAATGAGTATCGTAGTGGTGGGGGCGGAATACAGGCTATGTCGCAGTGTAATGGCAACAGTCCCGGTAACGACAACTGGAACCAGCAGAACATTAGAAGTCGGTGGGCACCACCGCCGAATAGACACCCACAGTAGAGTAAAAACAGGAATTTTCAGAATCCATAAGGGCAGTACCACCAAGGAAACTATCCACAATTTAATCAGGGGAGAAACACTTACGAGAAATGGAGTCCGGCACCGAATCCGAAATGGGAACTGCAATGGGGAAATCCAAATCCAGTGGTGAATATAATCGAGGTCACTGATAATACACATTAGGTGGCTACGAATACGTGTTTGAGCAAATAGTTAACAACATTCTGTTGTATAACATATACACCATCAGATCTAATACAGAAAGACGTGGATAAAAACGAGTTAGTTTCGCCGATTCCGCGTTTGTCTAGGGAGGAAGTATCCCTCGAATAAAGGTAAGTATTAATATCTTTAACACAAAATGTAAGGGTGAGTAACATTCATTGTGACAAGCAGCACGACCACTGAAGAAGTACTTCCACTAGGAAAACGTAAAGAAAACTAACAGCGGAGACAGTGCTTGTGTAGGTAACACTAAAACCAAAACATAGTATGAAGAAAGTAAGACCATAGATCAGAGCATAAGATTAACGAACAAAATCACAACAACACAAACATATTGGTACTATTCTACCTTTTACAGAGTACTTAAATGGAACTAAAATAAGCACACTTATGTTGCAAATTACGTTGGATTATAAGCAGAAAATCAGGCTAGTATACATTTGTGACCAGCAGATAAGAAGCGAGGAAATGTACTTATAACTGTCTGGTAAGATAGCATAATGACCATTGTAGATTGGGTTAAGTAATAGAGGAATCCGGAGTCTATGGCCAAGGACTTCGCAAAGTATTTTAATACAGGTTGATCAGGATGAACGGACAAAGGATGGAAGAAAAAACTGATCTCTTTAAAGGAATGGAATGTAGGAATGAACAGATACAAGTAGATTTTTCTTTATCTTTGCATAAATATACCTAATCCTCGCAACTTTCAATGTTAATATTACTCTTGATGACAATAAGAGCTAACTGTGTGGAACATATAGAAAATTACGAATACTATTAAACACAACAGTTTAATTTTACCTTTATTTTTAAGGGAAATATATCAGCGCCCAGGTTAAATTTTCAAACTGGAAGGGAAACCACTTCTGATCTACAGTAGAGTAGAAGTAAAAACCACTTGAGATGAACCAATAAGGAACTATGTTTTGAAGTGAGGGACAGGACCCAAACGTTTATACATTTTTAGCATACACTGGTGCTCAGACAAAAGCAGAGAAAGAAAAAGGACATGAGCGTATGGCACCGTTGGCGGGGAGGCACCATGCGGTGAAGTTCGGCAGCCAAGTTATATTTCACCCGACGCCACATTGGGTCACTTCTGCGCCGGTAATTAATATGAAATGATGATGAGGACAACACAACACTCAGTTCCCGAGCGGAGAAAATCTCCAATCCGGCCGGGAATCGAACCCGGACCCGCTTGTACGGGAGGCAAGCGCGTTACCACCCACATAAGCAGGCGGACAGAAAAAGAGAAACGAACGACAAGACATAAATGTTTGTAGGAGACGAATATACCTCTATTTTAGCACACATTATTTTTATTTCATCGGTATGATCTACGCAGCAAGCCGCGGAAGGCGAGTTCTATAAAGGTATGTAAGGGGCACAGTCAACTGAACATGAACGACAAACACAACTGGCATAACCAGATCAGTGGGTACGGTGAACCTATTAGGAGAATAACAAATGGTATACAAATAGATCTAATGCTACATATGTTAAGATGTCACTAACTAAGAATGAATAAGGAAAGAAAAGTTAAATAATCTTCTCTATCCTAGACATGTCTATGGTACATATTATCTTGTTATTTTTAGTGTTTGTATTAATATTTGAAACTATTAGTTCGTAATTACCTCGAAGTTGCGCACTGGATCTCGTGGGAATAAAATTCCCAACCTCCCCTTCCCCCCTTCCTCCACATACACACAATAAGCTTGCAGTAAAAACTGTAATTCACATCTCCAATTTGAGACGGTCCCGACCGCTTGACGATGCTCCGAAATTTTGAAGCGAAGATAATCAAACTACACTAATGGCCATTAAAATTGCTACAACATGAAGATGACATACTACAGACGCGAAATTTAACCGACAGGAAGAAGTGCTGTGATATGCAACTGATCAGCTTTTCAGAGCTTTCACACAAGTTTGGCGCCGGTGGCGACACCTACAACGTGCTGACATGAGGAAAGTTTCCCACCGATTTCTCATACACAAACAGCAGTTGACCGGCTTTGCCTGGTGAAACGTTGTTGTGATGCCTCGTGTAAGGAGGAGAAATGCGTACCATCACGTTTCCGACTTTGATAAAGGTCGGATTGTAGCCTATCGCGACTGCGGTTTATCGTATCGCGATATTGCTGCCCGCGTTGGTCGAGATCCAATGACTGTCAGCAGAATATGGAATCGGTGCGTTCTGGAGCGTAATAAGGAATGCCGTGCTGGATCCCAACGGCCTTGTATCACTAGCAGTAGAGATGACAGGCATCTTATCCTCATGGCTGTAACGGATCGAGCAGCCACGTCTCGATCCCTAAGTCAACAGATGGGGAATTTTGCAAGACAACAAGCATCTGCATGAACAGTTCGACGACGTTTGCAGCAGCATGGACTATCAGCTCGGAGACCATGGGTGCGGTTACCCTTGACGTTGCATCAGAGACAGGAGCGCCTATGATGGCGTACTCAACGATGATCCTGGGTGCACGAATGGCAAAACGCCATTTTTTCGGATGAATCCAGGTTCTGTGTACAGCATCATGATGGTCGCATCCGTGTTTGGCGACATCGCGGTGAACACACATTGGAAGCGTGTATTCATAATCGCCATACTGGCGTATCACCCGGCGTGATGGTATGGGGTGCCATTGGTTACACGTCTCGGTCACCTGTTGTTCGCATGACATGCACTTTGAACAGTGGACATTACATTTCAGATGTTTACGACCTGTGGCTCTACCCTTCATTCGATTCCTGCGAAACCCCACATTTCAGCTGGATAATGCACGAGCGCATGTTGCAGGTCCTGTACGGGCCTTTCTGGATACAGAAAATGTTCGACTGCTGCCCTGGCCAGCACATTCTCCAGATCTCTCACCAATTGAAAACGTCTGGTCAATGGTGGCCGAGCAACTGGCTCGTCACAGTACGCCAGTCACTACTCCTGATGAACTGTGGTATCGTGTTGAAGCTGCATGGGCAGCTGTACCTGTACACGCCATCCAAGCGCTGTTTGACTCGATGCCCAGGCGTATCAAGGCCGTTATTACGGCCAGAGGTGGTTGTTCTGGGTACTGATTTCTCAGCGTCTATGCACCCAAATTGCGTGAAAATGTAATCACATGTCTGTTCTAGTATAACATATCTGTCCAATGAATACCCGCTTATCATCTGCATTTCTTCTTGGTATAGCAATCTTAATGGCCAGTAGTGTATTAAGCAAAGCGTATTTATGAAAAGGAAAATGAAAACTGTAGCTTCAAGAGGCGTACTTTCCAAACGACCTGCGTATACTCACGTATCCCGTTTCGGTATGCTGGAAGCACAAGGCAGTCTGACGCAAACCGTTTTTGCTTCCGCCCTGAATAATCGAGGAAGCAATGCCTCAAATAATTGTCATGTAAATAATATTTTGTAAATAAATGCGTGAGCGGCTGATGATATTCTCAAACAAGTAAGGGTTGCGTTCATGAGCGAGGGCGGTATGAAGGAAGAATGTTATGAAGTTAAATTAAAGAATTACTATAAACTGAGCGACTATATTCGAGTGGCGCAAATATAGTGAAGTGAAAACGGAGGTTTAAAGAAGTTTTGTTCCCGTTGTGGAGAAAACTTGTTCCAGACTTGCAACGGTGGATAGCAAAAATATCTAAATGCAGAATGACGCATGCATATAAACATAAGCTGTGTTACTTAGCGGGATCTTATCGTAAGGAATGGACTCTCGACTTCTTCAAGAACCTTCCTACTATTCTCTTGGTGTAGTGGAGCCCGGTGCACGTAAAACCATGGTGGAAGAAAGCACTCGGCAATCCACGCTCGTAACACACATACAGCTCTAAAGTAAGCCGCACTGCTCAACTGTGTTGGATAAGAAGACCAGTTGCCGCACTATGGTACCGTACTGATTATTGCCTATGCATTCATGTACGCGCCAGCATTGTTGCCGCCCAAAGGACTTAGGGACAATGTGAATTTAAAAATAAGAAGTGAATCTCACAAAGACATAGATGAAAGTACATTTTGAGGGAATTTGTAAGCAAAGGAATAAATGTGTCTGCACTAAAAGTCCATGTGTTAACATAAAAGGACACTCCAGACCTCAGATTACCGAGAATGAAATGATAATGTGACAAAGTAGAACGTAGTATTTTAATGTATATGTATACATGTATGTAGTATAAGATGTTATCCAATTTCTGTAGAAACATCTGTTTCATGTGAACTATCATTTGAGAAACAGATGACATTCTTCAAAAGCATGGGATACTATAAGGAGTCGGTGGTACAAAAAACTACGCCTTGAAGGCCTCTTCACGAATGGATCAAGGGCATTCCAATTACTCAACCCATTCCTGACTCCTCGTTCGACTTTTAACACCCAATAAGTCACTACGAAGAGAACATGTACCTACGTAGGAATCTTATATTTTTTCTTGTATCTGTTTTATTGAAAGACAGTTGTTTTATTGTATTCTTGAAATTTCAATGTATAAAATATGTACAAAGAGAGAAATCACCTTGTATGTAGCTAATGTGATACGAGAGAAGTTATGCGATATAATTAGATAAGTTAGAATGATTTTTTGTGTGTAAAGACAATATTGTTTATATTACTATAGAAGCAGAACGAGAGGCCGTTTCATATTACCGTAAAAACTGATGGACGATAACGTTATGAATACTGAGATTTTAAAATATCTGAGAACACTCTGGCACAAGTGAAAGACAGTATGTAACAAACATTTTGTGAATTGAATCATTGGGCTCAGCCGTGTAAGTGTGGGCTGCACAGACTTCGCGCTCAAGGGGGGGAGGGGGGGGGGGCGGTAAACCGTTACAAGAAATAATATCGGTGCCAGTTGGAATATTATGATATCTTTAGAAAAACAGTGGATACGTTAAGGTTGATCCTGCTTCGTCACATTATGTTATCTTTACTTTTTAGCGTTGATAGAGCTCGGACAGATGGGAGTATGTCCATTCATTATTTAATAGTAACCATTCAAGTAAAGAAGTCGGTGTACGAAATTATGGTTTTCCTATGGTATCTTTTACTGTAGAGAAGGCGATGGAACTTAGTGGTTCTTCGAGGCTGTAAAAGGAGGTAAGTGAAAACGTATTAATTCCCGACTGCCTCTGACTTGGTCAAAATGGCCGCTTGCGCGGTACATAAGAATTAAGAGAGTAATTATTACCCTAGTCAAGAGCTTGCAGTCTTTAACTTCCCTATTACATGGTCAAAACACGAAAAGAATAGTAGCTTTCTCTAGTACATCTCATCAGAGAATCTCTCTGCCTCCTGCATACCTATCTAAAACGGAAAAGGTATTTTTCTGTCTAGATCCTTATCATGAAATACGACACTGGGAAATAAACCGTTTGTATTTCTCTCGCTAATGTAAATCCCTTTTGTGTGCTGCGACTAATGATTTCGTCGAGATTAATCCTCAAATTGCGGGCTTATCTGATTTTCTAAATTTTTAAATTATTTTTCTCTCACAAAGCAGTCGACAATTTTTCTACTTCCGTCAGTAAATCCAAGTCACATAGAAGGAAATTTTACAAATGTCTACATGAAAAAATATTTGCAGTTGCTTACAGAACCACGATTGTACCCAGGCATGCGCCTCTCCATCCGTAGCATCGTCGGCCATGACCGTCTTTCTACAGGACACAAAAAATATGGAAATCTCATGGGGAGAGATTGGAACTGTATGGAAGATGTTCTGAGGTGTGGGGTTCACCTGTTATTCTGTTATTCTGCGCAACGGATTAATCTGAGATGTACCCTTTACCCTGTGGCTCCTGCAAGATGCAATTTCCACCCCCACACTACTACAGAAGTCAGACAGACACTCCTAACGTTCTCAAGAGAAATGCCTGAAAAACTTTCGACAATAAATATCTTCTGGAGTCGTCCGCTGTAAGGAAATGACACAAAAATTCACAAAATTTCCTACGTAACTAGTGGGATATTTGGGTACTGGAGTAGTGCTAGTTAGTGTAAGAAAAACATGAAAAATAACGAAAGTTATTATTTATATTGCAAAAATTCTGAGAAATCACAATGGCACTTTTAGTTATGAATTGAACACGTTATATCCTGGTTCTTTTCGGAATGTGAAGCTACCTCTCAAGGATAGGATTCGCTAATGAAATTTCTATACAAAGTTTAAGATGGTTGTTGACTTGGCAGAATAGCTGAGAGGCGCGCCTACTTAACTTGAATAATAATCCTTTAGAATGTTGCTAGGTACGGTCGAGGCTATCGCGCGTGAAATGCAGTGAAGTGCACTGTTGTGGAGGAAATGTGGGGCTCGCAATAGCTGTAGCGCACAATACCGTAATCTGCGATGAGTGCTGTCTGCGCCGCTCGCTGCTGACAAATAAGGTAACTCTCATTCTATCTGGATTGACCTTCGCCAATCAAATTCTCCCTATACCTTGATGAAGTCAAGGACTCCTATTCACCCCTAGTCTAACTATTGGCGTGGTACGTCTGTCAGATAACCAGTCCACCGCGATGCCAGTCAAAATTCGCTCGCAGGCGTTTAACTATAACTCTGTCTGTTCACACCGCACAATAAGTGCGTCGGCCAACACAGTGAACAACGCTTAATCACAAGGACTCAATATAGAGTAGCACTTCGATTCGCTCTCGACAGAGGTACTCCCCCAGGGAAGTACTGAGGAGAGACTTGTTCCTCGCTCCAAGAGCGACAACGGAACGGCGCCTCTCCACGCCAGATGTGAAGGGGTATATCTTTCGGTCTCTTCCATTATTCCTTCAGCTCAAAGCGTCAGAAATATCGTCTGCAATCAGCATTGCTCTTTTAAAACGGGAGAACGACGTTTCGTTTAAGGCGACCAATCCGGAAAGCTGTAGCATTGGCATTTGGCGTTTGCTGTCTCCCTGTGAAAATCTCTAAAACTGCGTGCTACGTGTAAAGAATGTGTAGGTTGGCCGCTCCCACACAATGTAGCGGAATTAGCTTTTAAGCCAACCACGGGGTCGTTCCCCCTTTTCATTCAGGCCCACGCTGGGGGCGGTCACTGGCCGACATAAGCTGGGTCGTCCTCTGAAGGGACCGGCGTCCCGTTGTGCGGTTTCTCTCCTGAACTAAAAGCTTCTGTGACCATCGTGTCTGGAATGTATGTGTGTATGCCATCCTCGAGTATTTCAGCCATGGTGCGCTTACTTGTTAATTGCATATCGTTTACATGAATTCATACAACATTGACTTTATCTTATCGAGTTTGGGTTCGAATGATGCGTCTTGAGGTGTGGAATATGATTGTGAGAGCCGAACACGTAAGCAATGAAGGTCAGGAAACCACGACATCTTACAATGTGTAAGGGCGGTGTAGTCGAGACAACGTTGGCAACATGTGGACGGATCCACAGTTTCTTCCCTCTATGTTCCTATATTTAAGAAAAAAATTCTTTACTGAATTGTTAACAAAAATTTCAGTTGATGTACCAGAAGGCTGTTACCAATTGCTAGCCCAATATTTTGGTAATTAAATTTCTCTTTGAACTAAAAGTAATTATAAGTTGACGATAGTTCAAGTATTTCCATAATTTCACCTAGACTTAGTTTCTTGTACAACAATAAATTCTCTTGAATCACCTGCAAGTATTCTTTAATTGGCACAATGGTATATAGATCCGTCATTTGTAGAGATGCGTACTTGGCGTCGTATGATATTTTAGTATCGGTCATGGTTTTTCAAGGGTATGTGTATGTCAGGAATTAACGTGATTGAAACTGGCTACGAAATTTAGAATTGTGACAACAGAAAAAAAACTGGACATTGACTTGTAATTAAACTCAGCGTATGCGTAAGCAAACGTCTGAAAGCATTACGTATGTAGGCGCCGTAGAGTGATTTTAAAGGCATTTTTTTCTAATATAGTTTTAACAATGAAATGAATCGCTCTGACTGCACAACACTTTTTATTTAAAATTGTGATCAGTTTCGCGTCAATTGAAGACGCATCCTTAGGTGACAGAGATTCTTTTAGCGGGCTTTTTGTTTACAACTTGATGTGAGCAATGGGGAGTAGCTCTAAGGCAGTTACATTTCCGCTACGACTTGTTGAAAAGAAGAGGATGGGTCTTCAGTTGACGGGAAACCGGTCGTGACATTTGATAAAAATTATTTTACAGCCAGTGAGGGTCATTTCATTCAAAATGTGGAAATTTGGCTGCGGTCTTCGTCAATTTAAAGTAACATGCTTTAATTATGTGATTTCGTGTGAGTGTCTCACTCAGTCTCATAAGAGCCAGTTACACTATTTTGAAAAATAAATAAATTTCTCGAGAACGGTGCTGAAGTTTCATGTTTTATATGGACATGAGATATACAGCTGTCATTACAGTTAGTTGTGATAAGTAAAGAGACAGAGATGGTTTATAAGGGTGTTCACAGATCCTATTACAAGCTTCTAATGGCTGTAGTGGGGACTTAATAGATGAAGTTTCGATGAGGAACGCATGTCCGGAAATTTTGGGATGAAAAATGAGTTTGAAGATCGGATATGTGGTGTCACCGCCAGACACCACACTTGCTAGGTGGTAGATTAAATCGGCCGCGGTCCATTTAGTACATGTTGGACCCGCGTGTCGCCACTGTGTAATCGCAGACCTAGCGCCACCACAAGGCAGGTCTCGTGATACGAACAAGCACTCGCCCCAGTTGTACGGACGACCTAGCTAGCGACTAGATGTACGAAGCCTTTCTCTCTCATTAGCCGAGAGACAGAATAGCCTTCAGCTAAGTTAATGGCTACGAACTAGCAAGGCGCCATTAGCCTTACAGTGATTGTAATTAAAGTCTCCTGTGTATAGTCAAGAGCGATGTACCACAATGATTGGTTAAAGATAAGTATTAATCCAGCTACGTACTTTTCTTCATAGCATTAATTACGTAGCCTGTTCCAGTACTTCACGCCCGTCTGCGTTAGTCTAGCGTGCATTTTCAGCCATCTCGACCTACAAGGTGTTGGCCCAGCTGCCGACACATCAGGATAACCTTCAGATCTTCCGCTACAAACTGGGAAAAGAGCGCTGTCTACTCACTATTGCAATTATGACGTCACACACCATTTGCGACACGTCAGACTCTCGACTTCAAAGGACGTTGTTTGTTATCTAGGACAGAATCCGACGACGAGCAGCTGAAATATTGTCCACTCCATGAGCTTCTGTAGAGAACTCAGAGAACTCTTGTCAGAGCTCATTGTCCTGCTTTAGGGGGAGGGGGGGGGGACTTGAAAGTGTTTCGCTCTTTAAATTTATCTTACATCCGAGTGGCATGTTTCCGGAGAATTTATCTACTAAATTCACTCTACAACCTGTAGAAATTTGTAGTACTAATTGTGAAACATCTTGTATACCACCCAGAAACAAAATCTCTTGTGTAAGCCATTACATTTGTAGAAGGCCGCTTTACACCCCCGACAGCACCATCCCCTCCTTCTCAGCGAACGAACCGTTTCCCACGGTCTCTCGAGCTGTATGAACGATGCGAACGAAGGTGCTAGTTCCTTCTTTCTCACAATTTGCTTTCACAACGCTTGTGAAAAGTCAGATATAATAATACTGCCGTAATAACCGACTTTCTTTGTTAATGTCTCTTATTTGGTATGTGAAAACCCACTGAACTACGGCGGTAAGGCTACTTCGTTTAAACTTATGAGTCACATGTTAACTGGGATCTGCCTCGTAATCTTTTGCGTATGTGACGCAGATTATCTGTCTCCCTTGGCATCTCTGCAATCATTGCATTCATTATCACCACCATCATCTTTCAACCTAAAGGATTTTTTTCTGTGATCTGTTCAGACTTACTAAGTAAAACACAGAAATTTTGTCTTATTAGGTCAGGAATACGGATATCCCACTCCATGTATAAGCAGGATTAAGGTGTTTTAAAATAAGGCCCAAATTACATGAATTAATGAGCGTACGTTACCTTCTGCAGTAAAATAATGGTACAGAGAACTGTAAGAGCAAACTCAAAGAATGGTGATCTTGCATCTACACAATTCCTTTATGAAGGATAAATTTTTAGATTAATAGATCCATGTAAGACGTCTTCAAATGTTGCTATCAAGGAAAAACGATATATCAATTCATCCTATGATAAGTAATCTTGACATACTTCATCTTCATCTGCAGGCTGATAATCAAAGTTTCGCTGCTTGATCCAACGCAAACAGAAAACTATTGCCGGCCGCGGTGGTCTCGCGGTTCTAGGCGCGCAATCCGGAACCGTGCCACTGCTACGGTCGCAGGTTCGAATCCTGCCTGGGGCATGGATGTGTGTGATGTCCTTAGGTTAGTTAGGTTTAAGTGGTTCTAAGTTCTAGGGGACTGATGACCACAGCTGTTAAGTCCCATAGTGCTCAGAGCCATTTGAACCATTTGAGCCAGAAAACTATTTACTGTATGGGCACCCAAATTTATAGAAATGATGTCCAGACTGTGCGCTGCAGGTTTTGTGTTGTTCGTAGTGTTCGTGTCATGACTTGCAGTTAGGCACCCGTACCGATACGGCGATCTAGAGTTCAAACACAAACAACAGTGTGCATTACAGTGGCAGACAGTCAACATGGCTCTGGACAAGGTAAGCAACAACAGCAATAGTGTCGCCTTTCTTCGCGAGTATTGACGCATTAAAGAAATACGGAGACGGCGTCTTTTCGCACCGGGGTTGAAGAACATGTCTCGGAAGATCGAATTGCCTGGCGATTTGGGAATAGCTCCTGGGAGAAGCTGACGGCCAATTGCGCCACAAGTTGTTAAAGGAGTTATCGTAGTTATGGCTGAGAATGATAGACGCAGAGTGTGATTTTCAAACAGTGTACGAGCCATGTCAAGGCAGCTGAACATTCCGTAGTTCACCGTTAGAAAAGTGCTGTGAACAGTTGTGAATTAGTATCCGTACAAACTTCACATTACTCACAGAATTTTGACACGTGACTTGGGGACTAGAGTAAACTTTGCTTTTATGTTTCTTGCAGGTGTTGAAGTTGATGAGAAGTGCCCTTGGGACATTTCGTGGGGTGATGAAGATCAACGTGGTAGTGAACTCTAATTGTATCGTTTGGGGATCGTCACCGCCAAACAAGAAGTTCCCCCGAATTGTGAACGCGTCACTGTGTGGTGTGGCTTCACGGCACAGTCCTCGATTGGTCAGTTTTTCTTAGAGGAACTCGCGCCCCAAGGACCAAGAACAAAATGCAATCCCCGCCGAACTGAAGAGAGGTGCTTTGGACTTAACTGTTTCGACGCACGGTGGAGCTACACGTCACACTGCTCGTGAGCTAGTTCGGTTACTCTGTGACACATCTGGAGAAAGCCGAATCGTTGGCCGATAGTCCCAAACTACGTGGCCACGAAGATCACAAGATTTGAACCGTGTGATTTCTGACTGTGGGGTTATCTGAAGATCAGAGTTTATCAACGGGACACCAGTTGGATGTTGAAAATGAGCATAGCGAAGGAGGTAGCCAACATTCCACCTGCTACGCTTTGGATAGCAGTAGAGCAATTGCTAGCACGGTTCTAGGCTGTCATGGATGCAGGTGGTGGTCACATTGCGCAACGTTTGTAGCCTGGAACGTAGACGTGGAACGCAATTAAATTAACGAATGTTGTCCTCTAATTTGGAAATTATAATCTGTTTCTTTCAATGGTTTATTTGTTATTCCCCTTCCGCAAGTCCTCGCAAATGTTTCCACAAACTTTCATTACCATATCATCGCTCGCTTTTCATGGGGGGCCGTCGTAAGTAGCGAAAGTTTAATTGCAACCATTCTGTACGTCTATAATCCGACAACCAACGTATAGTGGGTAAAGGAGGATAGTTTTTGTACCAATGTCATTTCTTCCCTTTCCTGTTCCAATTGCGAATTGTTCGCGAGAAGAACGATTGTAGGTAAGCCCCATCGCCAGCTCGGACCCCACTGATTTTAACTTCGTGGTCTTCTCTCGAGATGTACGTAGGCGTAAGCGGTACATAGTTCGAGAGGTACATAGTTGAGAGGTACCTGTGGTCTAGGGGTAGCATCTTTGATTCATAATCAAAACGTCTTCGGTCCCGGGTTCGATCCCCGCCACTGCCTCAATTTTGAAAAATAACCAGAATTGGCGGCCGAAGACTTCCGGCCTAAGAAGTCAGCCTCATTCTGCCAACGGCCTTGTCAAAGAGGGCGGAGGAGCGGATAAAGGTTCAGGGCACTCTCTTGTCCTAGGGTTGGGAAGAATCAGCAATGATCAACGACATGAGGGTGCAGAAGGCAAAAACACGTAACGTGTATCCACAGGACATGTGGCCTGTAATTGAAGAAGTGTCATGATGATCTCTCCATTGGCAAAAGATTCCGGAATAGTCCCCCATTCGGATCTCCGTGAGGGGACTGCCAAGTGGGAGGTTACCATGAGAAAAAGATTGAATAATCAAAGAAAGGATAACGTAATATGAGTCGGGGCGTGGAATGTCAGAAGCTTGAACGTGGTAGGGAAACTAGAAAATCCGAAAAGGGAAATGCAAAGGCTCAATCTAGATATAGTAGGGGTCAGTGGAAGGAAGACAAGGATTTCTGGTCAGATGAGTATCGAGTAATATCAACAGCAGCAGAAAATGGTATAACAGGTGTAGGATTCGTTATGAATAGGAAGGTAGGGCAGAGGGTGTGTTACTGTGAACAGTTCAGTGACCGGGTTGTTCTAATCAGAATCGACAGCAGACCAACACCGACAACGATAGTTCAAGTATACATGCCGACGTCGCAAGCTGAAGATGAACAGATAGAGAAAGTGTATGAGGATACTGAAAGGGTAATGCAGCATGTAAAGGGGGACGAAAATCTAATAGTCATGGGCGACTGGAATGCAGTTGTAGGGGAAGGCGTAGAAGAAAAGGTTACAGGAGAGTATGGGCTTGGAAAAAGGAATGAAAGAGGAGAAAGACTAATTGAGTTCTGTAACAAGTTTCAGCTAGTAATAGCGAATACCCTGTTCAAGAATCACAAGAGGAGGAGGTATGCTTGGAAAAGGCTGGGAGATACGGGAAGATTTCAATTAGATTACATCATGGTCAGACAGAGATTCCGAAATCAGATACTGGATTGTAAGGCGTACCCAGGAGCAGATATAGACTCAGATCACAATATAGTAGTGATGAAGAGTAGGCTGAAGTTCAAGACATTAGTGAGGAAGAATCAATACGCAAAGAAGTAGGATACGGAAGTACTAAGGAATGACGAGATACGTTTGAAGTTCTCCAGCGGTGTAGATACAGCAATAAGGAATAGCGCAGTAGGCAGTACAGCTGAAAAGGAATGGACATCTCTAAAAAGGAAAACATAGGTCCAAAGAAGGTAGCTGCGAAGAAACCATGGGTAACAGAAGAAATTCTCCAGTTGATTGATGAAAGGAGGAAGTACAAACATGTTCCGGGAAAATCAAGAATACAGAAATACAAGTCGCTGAGGAATGAAATAAGTACGAAGTGCAGGGAAGCTAAGACGAAATGGCTGCAGGAAAAATGTGAAGACATCGAAAAAGATATGATTGTCGGAAGGACAGACTCAGCATACAGGAAAGTCAAAACAACCTTTGGTGACATTAAAAGCAACAGTGGCAACATTAAGAGTGCAACGGGAATTCCACTGTTAAATGCAGAGGAGAGAGCAGATAGGTGGAAAGAATACATTGAAAGCCTCTATGAGGGTGAAGATTTGTCTGATGTGATAGAAAAAGAAACAGAAGTCGATTTAGAAGAGATAGGGAATCCAGTATTAGAATCGGAATTTAAAAGAGCTTTGGAGGACTTACGGTCAAATAAGGCAGAAGGGATTGATAACATTCCATTAGAATTTCTAAAATCATTGGGGGAAGTGGCAACAAAACGACTGTTCACGTTGGTGTGTAGAATATATGAGTCTGGCGATATACCATCTGACTTTCGGAAAAGCATCATCCACACAATTCCGAAGACGGCATGAGCTGACAAGTGCGAGAATTATCGCACAATCAGCTTAACAGCTTATGCGTCGAAGCTGCTTACAAGAATAATATACAGAAGAATGGAAAAGAAAATTGAGAATGCGCTAGGTGACGATCAGTTTGGCTTTAGGAAAAGTAAAGGGACGAGAGAGGCAATTCTGACGTTACGGCTAATAATGGAAGCAAGGCTAAAGAAAAATCAAGACACTTTCATAGGGTTTGTCGACCTGGAAAAATCGTTCGACAATATAAAATGGTGCAAGCTGTTCGAGATTCTGAAAAAAGTAGGGGTAAGCTATAGGGAGAGACGGGTCGTATACAATATGTACAACAACCAAGAGGGAATAATAAGAGTGGACGATCAAGAACGAAGTGCTCGTATTAAGAAGGGTGTAAGACAAGGCTGTAGCCTTTCGCCCCTACTCTTCAATCTGTACATCGAGGAAGCAATGATGGAAATAAAAGAAAGGTTCAGGAGTGGAATTAAAATACAAGGTGAAAGGATATCAATGATATGATTCGCTGATGACATTGCTATCCTGAGTGAAAGTGAAGAAGAATTAAATGATCTGCTGGACGGGACGAACAGTCTAATGAGTACACAGTATGGTTTGAGAGTAAATCGGAGAAAGACGAAGGTAATGAGAAGTAGTAGAAATGCGAACAGCGAGAAACTTAACATCAGGATTGATGGTCACGAAGTCTATGAAGTTAAGGAATTCTGCTACCTAGGCAGTAAAATAACCAATGACGGACGGAGCAAGGAGGACATCAAAAGCAGACTCGCTATGGCAAAAAAGGCATTTCTGGCCAAGAGAAGTCTACCAATATCAAATACCGACCTTAATTTGAGGAAGAATTTTCTGAGGATGTACGTCTGGAGTACAGCATTGTATGGTAGTGAAACATGGACTGTGGGAAAACCGGAACAGAAGAGAATCGAAGCATTTGAGATGTGGTGCTATAGACGAATGTTGAAAATTAGGTGGACTGATAAGGTAAGGAATGAGGAGGTTCTACGCAGAATCGGAGAGGAAAGGAATATGTGAAAACACTGATAAGGAGAAGGGACAGGATGATAGGACTTCTGCTAAGACATGAGGGAATGACTTCCATGGTACTAGAGGGAGCTGTAGAGGGCAAAAACTGTAGAAGAAGACAGAGATTGGAATACGTCAAGCAAATAATTGAGGACGTAGGTTGCAAGTGCTACTCTGAGATGAAGAGGTTAGCACAGGAAAGGAATTCGTGGCGGGCCGCATCGAACCAGTCAGTAGACTGATGACCAAAAAAAAAAGTTCGACCCTTCTAGCGAAGCACATCTTCCTATTTTTAAAAGTAAAGCACACAGTGATGCAGAACGCCTCTCTTGAAGCATTTGCCACTGGAGTTGGCTGAGCGCCGCGCGGAGTGGCCTCGCGGTTTGAGGCACCATGTCTCAGATTGCGCGGCCCCTCCCGCCGGAGCTTCGAGTCCTCCCTCGGGCATGGGAGTTAGTGTTGTTCTTAGCATAAGTTAGTTTAAGTAGTGTGTAAGTCTAGGGACCGATGACCTCAGCGGTTTGGTCCCTTCGGAATTCACACAATTTGAACATTTGAGAACAGTTGGCTGAGTATTGCAGTGATGCTTTCCCGCTTAGTGAAAGACTCTGTAATCGAACGAGGAATTTTGTAAACTGCTACTTTCATGGATGGACTACTCGACCTGAGCATTCTTTCAATGGACCTGACAACTGCCTTACTTGCGATTAATTAAACGGCTTCGTACCAGATAAAATGGCTCAATACATACACTACTAGATATTTTATGGATGTGGTTGCTTCCAGTGATTGTTCTTCGTGTAGTCATACAGTCATGGATTTTTCTGCCTGTTTATGCACAATAAAAATGGTTCAAACGGCTGTAAGTACTATGGGACTTACCATCTGAGGTCATCAGTCCCCTAGACTCAAAACTACTTAAACCTAACTAACCCACGGACATCACACACATCCATGCCTGAGACAGGATTCGAACCGGCGACCGTAGCAGCAGCGCGGTTCCGGACTGAAGCCCCTAGAACCGCTCGGTCACAACGGTCGGCTATGCACAATACGTTACATTTGTGGATATCGATTGCCGCTTACCAATCGCTCCCACCGGGTGAGCACGTGCTTAAAACAAATTACTGATGTGGCATGCCATGCGTACATCGGTTGTAAGCCCTAACAACCAATTCGCTTGAAGCCAACAGCCACACACGGGCAGTAGACGGCGTGTAACAAGATCGAAGTGATTTCCAGAATTATTGGGGCAATGTGAGAATTCTCACTGCCCTGTGGGGTAAAGCCCTAGTGCACGTCGTTTGTATTGCCTTTCTGAGTGCAGTAACTGCCCCGTGTGGACGGAGTATGTTGTTGATTGTAATATTGAGTTTGTGCTGTTATAATGAACCTAATGTAAACAAACATCCCCGTCCTTCCAAGTAGCAGCAAGACGGTTGGATCAGCAGGAACAGTGCCACATATCTTCACTCAGTGGTACAGTGATGATAATGTCGGTATTCGTTGACAAATAGCTTGGTGCTCAAAACTCTGTGCTCGTTGCGGGACTGAAATTGGGAAGATAATATTCTCGTGCCACCAAGAGTAAGACCAATACCTTGGACTGTCCTGCTACTGTACTAGAGTGCCTTAACCACTTCCACTACGAGTGCGGTTACGTTACATTGGCTAAAACCCAATTTTGTCGATGACGCTTGCTAACTTCGCAACGTTTGCTAAGTTACAGCTGCGGGACATGCTGAATTGGAAGTCTTTCTGTAGAGCTAATGGGTGCTTCGCTGACAGAAATAAAGTCAAATACCGACAGATCGTTGTTACAACACCAGAAAAGAGATGTAACTGAAGATGACGTCCCAATTGAGAAACCAATCGTGAGCTCGGTAGAAGCCATCCTCTGTTGTCTTTCTAGCTAGGCCCGCAACGTTATCCGGCTTTTTCTAAGAACCACCGGATGAACGTGGTCTCAAACTGAATCTGTAAGTCGAGCTCTACGTCGCACTTGCTGGCTTGACAGAACATTGTTCGCGAGAGGCAATGATCCAGCTTCGACACTTGCTTCTAAGTGTCACTGGACTGCACTTACTTCGACACGGATTACGAGACTGTTGAGTTGCCCTGCAGCAGCCACCTGTTACTTCAAAGATGATGTTGGTTGTCGTTGCAGAGACCAGGGAAAGACTCTTGAGCATCAGCACAGTGAGTTGTAAATCCTCCAGTGGCGTGGGCAGCTGCTTTATTAAAGAGATAGCCATTTCCCATGGCTGACAAACTACCCTTTTCCTTGAACAAATTACACACACTTCGTGTTTTTGACAAACGTATTGAACAAATGCGAGAAATGAATTAACTTAAACGTTACAATACATTTTCCATTACGCGCAACCACGTAACTGTGGTCTATACCACACTCACACGCCGAGTACGTACACTGAAGAACCAAAACATTACTACCACCCCATTAGTAGTATGTTGGTCCACCTTTGCAACGAAATACAGCAGCTATTCCGTGTAGCATGGATTCGGGAAGTCCTTGGTAGGTTTCTGGAGGTGTGCGGCACCACATCTCTTCGCAAACGTCCCACGATTCCTGTAAATTACGAGTTTAAGGACTCGGAGTTGGTGCCCGTATCTGTCCCATGTGTCTTCCATCGGGCTCAGATCAGGTGAGTTTGGTGATCAAGACGTCCATGTGAGTTCACTATCATTCTCCTCAAACTACTGTAGTACGATTTTGATCTTGTGACGTAAACTGTTACGTACTGGATGATGTCATTGCCGCCGGCCGAAGTGGCCGTGCGGTTAAAGGCGCTGCAGTCTGGCACCGCAAGACCGCTACGGTCGCAGGTTCGAATCCTGCCTCGGGAATGGATGTTTATGATGTCCTTAGGTTAGTTAGGTTTAACTAGTTCTAAGTTATAGGGGACTAATGACCTCAGCAGTTGAGTCCCACAGTGCTCAGAGCCATTTGATGTCATTGCCGTCGGGGAAAACATCAGATATGAAGGGATTCTGGTAGGTCGAAATTATGTTCACGAAAATCGACAGCTGTCGTGGTGCCTTGACTTACAATCACAGGTCCCACTGAACCCCAGACAAACGTTCCCCATAGTATAACACTGCTCGCACTGGCGTGCATGTTTCGAGCAGCCATTCAGTTGGGTGACGGCGGACACAGACTTCGACCTCGTTCAGCAAGGAACGTGATTCAGCAGATAAGACGACACTTTTCATTGATCTGTAGTCCAGCATGTATGATGCGCGAAATGGTGTACTCCGATATACTTACGCCTGCACCAGCGTTGTACTGTGTCGTCAAATATGGCACAGATCACCGCCTAACATACTTTACACAACGAGTAAGCCTCCAACCTCCACTTTCTCCCATGAGGCGTGGATACCCAACACCATGTCACCTGATCATGTTTTCACCGTCCTTACGACAGCATAACACGAACAGCCTACCAACCATTTTTGTTAGAATGAATCCCCACCATTCGCCTCTGAACTGCTTATACAGGGTGAATGAGCTAAAAGTTGCACCGAAAATATTGCGGAAATGGAAAGTGCTACTGACGTGCGCTTCTCACAGAATGGGTTGATGGTCAGGGGCTCGTACTGCTAGCCAATCAACAGATTGTAATAACACTTACGAAGTGTATTTTTTGTGCAAACGTAAACTTTTTAAATTAATAACGCCTACTAACATTAAGGAAACTAAAGGTAAGGTAAATTATAACGTCAGTGGTGTCTGTTGCAGGATTTCAGTTCTATTCGTTTGTAAGTAGGCTGTTTATGTTTTCTTATTGGCAATGTTACGTAGCGCTCTGTATGAAAATCACTGGCTGTGCTGTATGCAGTCTGTGGCGAGTTTGCATTGTTGTCTGCCATTGTAGTGTTGGGCAGATGGATGTGAACAGCGCGTAGCGTTGCGCAATTGGAGGTGAGCCGCCAGCAGTGGTGGATGTGGGGCGAGAAATGGCGGAGTTTTGAAATTGTAAGACTGGATGTCATGAACTGCTATGTATATTATGATTTTTCAACACTATTACGGTAAATACATTGTTTGTTCTCTATTAAAATCTTTCATTTGCTAACTATGCCTATCCGTAGTTAGTGCCTTCCGTAGTTTGAATCTTTTATTTAGCTGGCAGTAGTGGCGCTCGCTGTATTGCAGTAGTTCGAGTAACGAAGATTTTTGTGAGGTAAGTGATTTGTGAAAGGTATAGGTTAATGTTAGTCAGGGCCATTCTTTTGTAGGGATTATTGAAAGTCTGATTGCGTTGCGCTAAAAATATTGTGTGTCAGTTTAAGAACAGTCATGTATAATTTTTCTAATGGGACGTTTCACGTTTACGAGATGTCGTATTTTGAAGAGATCCCACACCGACACTTGCACAATAATTGTGGTAGCACACGCTAAAGAATAACGCAAGTGCATTCCCTAGTTATGTGGATTCTGACCAGTGACGAGACAATTGACTATCACAGGTTGTGTTCAAAATGACCACCGGTAGCGGCAACACACACTTCCAGTCCGGTATGGAACGACTGCTGCACATGTGGTAGTATTTCAGCGGAGATCTTCGAGCACGTAGCAGTAATATGTCCTTTTATATCTTCGGTTGCAGTTGGTATGTCTCTGCAAACAGCGTCTTTCAGCTGTGCAGACAGAAAAAAAGGCTACGGACGTCAAATGTGGGGAACAGGCCGGCCAAGGTGTAGGTTCTCTGCGTCCAATCCAACAATTTGAAAACAATTCGTGAAGACATGCTGTAGTACTTCGTGCACTGTAGACTGGAGAGCCACCATGCTGATACAACAGGTTCCTCCTAGTCTGCAGAGGAACGTCTTCCAGTATCCGTGGAAGATGGTCTGCTAGGAGGCTGCAGCACTAGTGCGCATTCAGTGTTCCGTCTATGAAAAACCGGACTATGAACTGATGATTCACTATCCAACACCACGCGATCACACTCTATGCACGCTGACGTTCCACCTCACGAAGAAAACAGGAATTGTCAACAGACCAATAGTGCATGTCTCGGAGGTTTGCCTGGCCATGATTGCTTAACGTAGCTTCATCACTAAACAAGATACATGATGCAACTGGAGTATCCTATCTTAATGCCCGTGTACAGAAGTTAACACGATTCTCATAATCGTTACCATGCAGCTCTTGATGGAGAGATGTGATATGGATGGAACGTATGTCGACGTAGAATGAGTACGACACTTGCGTGCCCCATGCCATTACCTCGTGCAATTGCGCTGGAGCAAACATGCAGATCAACTCCAACAGCAGCAAGAACAATTTCCCCCTCTGCTGTCGTCACTTGCTTCCTTCTGTTACGTTGTCTAGATGTTACACTGCCGCTTTCACGTAACTGTCTGAATATGTTGATAAATAATTGCTGGGATGGTTCACATTTGTTGCCACACACACAACACAAGATCGAACTGCATTCTTCCTACACTCCATACACCATTAGCATGCCGGCTTTTTCTGCCCATCGTCCACGCAAGACGTACTGCTTGGACTGTCACACACTAACTGACTAGCAAGTCGCAATGCACTCAACGAACTCACTGTAAGCAAATATAAAAACATTGTATCTAGTAAGTTTTTTTTTTTTTTTTTTTTGTCATCAGTCTACTGACTGGTTTGATGCGGCCCGCCACGAATTCCTTTCATGTGCTAACCTCTTCATCTCAGAGTAGCACTTCCAACCTACGTCCTCAATTATTTGCTTGACGTATTCCAATCTCTGTCTTCCTCTACAGTTTTTGCCCTCTACAGCTCCCTCTAGTACCATGGAAGTCATTCCCTCATGTCTTAGCAGATGTCCTACCATCCTGTCCCTTCTCATTATCAGTGTTTTCCACATATTCCTTTCCTCTCCGATTCTGCGTAGAACCTCCTCATTCCTTACCTTATCAGTCCACCTAATTTTCAACATTCGTCTACAGCACCACATCTCAAATGCTTCGATTCTCTTCTGTTCCGGTTTTCCCACCGTTCATGTTTCACTACCATACAACGCTGTACTCCAGACGTACATCCTCAGAAATTTCTTCCTCAAATTAAGGCCGGTATTTGATATTAGTACACTTCTCTTGGCCAGAAATGCCTTTTTTACCATAGCGAGTCTGCTTTTGATGTCCTCCTTGCTCCGTCCGTCATTGGTTATTTTACTGCCAAGGTAGCAGAATTTCTTAACTTCATTGACTTCGTGACCATCAATCCTGATGTTAAGTTTCTCGCTGTTCTCATTTCTACTACTTCTCATTACCTTCGTCTTTCTCCGATTTACTCTCAAACCAAACTGTGTACTCATTAGACTGTTTATTCCATTCAGCAGATCATTTAATTCTTCTTCACTTTCACTCAGGATAGCAATGTCATCAGCGAATCGTATCATTGATATCCTTTCACCTTGTATTTTAATTCCACTCCTGAACCTTTCTTTTATTTCCATCATTGCTTCCTCGATGTACAGATTGAAGAGTAGGGGCGAAAGGCTACAGCCTTGTCTTACACCCTTCTTAATACGAGCACTTCGTTCTTGATCGTCCACTCTTATTATTCCCTCTTGGTTGTTGTACATATTGTATATGACCCGTCTCTCCCTATAGCTTACCCCTACTTTTCTCACAATCTCGAACAGCTTGCACCATTTTATATTGTCGAACGCTTTTTCCAGGTCGACAAATCCTATGAAAGTGTCTTGATTTTTCTTTAGCCTTGCTTCCTTTACTAGCCGTAACGTCAGAATTGCCTCTCTCGTCCCTTTACTTTTCCTAAAGCCAAACTGATCGTCACCTAGCGCATTCCCAATTTTCTTTTCCATTCTTCTGTATATTATTCTTGTAAGCAGCTTCGATGCATGAGCTGTTAAGCTGATTCTACGATAATTCTCGCACTTGTCAGCTCTTGCCGTCTTCGGAATTGTGTGGATGATGCTTTTCCGAAAGTCAAATGGTATATCGCCTGACTCATATATTCTACACACCAACGTGAATAGTCGTTTTGTTGCCACTTCCGCCAACGATTTTAGAAATTCTGATGGAATGTTATCTATTCCTTCTGCCTTATTTGACCGTAAGTCCTCCAAAGCTCTTTTAAATTCCGATTCTAATAATGGATCCCCTATCTCTTCTAAATCGACTCATGTTTCTTCTTCTGTCACATCAGACAAATCTTACCCTCATAGAGGCTTTCAATGTATTCTTTCCATCTATCTGCTCTCTCCTCTGCATTTAACAGTGGAATTCCCGTTGCACTCTTAATGTTACTACCGTTGCTTTTAATGTCACCAAAGGTTGTTTTGACTTTCCTGTATGCTGAGTCTGTCCTTCCGACAATCATATCTTTTTCGATGTCTTCACATTTTTCCTGCAGCCATTTCGTCTTAGCTTCCCTGCACTTCCTATTTATTTCATTCGTCAGCGACTTGTATTTCTGTATTCCTGATTTTCCCGGAACGTGTTTGTACTTCCTCCTTTCATCAATCAACTGAAGTATTTCTTCGGTTACCCATGATTTCTTCGCAGCTACCTTCTTTGTACCTATGTTTTCCTTCCCAACTTCTGTGATGGCCCTTTTTAGAGATGTCCATTCCTCTTCAACTGTACTGCCTACTGCGCTATTCCTTATTGCTGTGCCGGCCGCGGTGGTCTAACGGTTCTAGGCGCGCAGTCCGGAACCGCGCGGCTGCTACGCTCGCAGGTTCGAATCCTGCCTCGGGCATGGATGTGTGTGATGTCCTTAGGTTAGTTAGGTTTAAGTAGTTCTAAGTTCTAGGGGACTGATGACCAAAGATGTTAAGTCCCAGAGTGCTCAGAGCCATTTGAACCATTTGAACTTATTGCTGTATCTATAGCGTTAGAGAAATTCAAACGTGTGTCGTCATTCCTTAGTACTTCCGTATCCCACTTCTTTGCGTATTGATTCTTCCTGACTAATGTCTTGAACTTCAGCCTACTCTTCATCACTACTATATTGTGATCTGAGTCTATATCTGCTCCTGGGTACGCCTTACAATCCAGTATCTGATTTCGGAATCTCTGTCTGACCATAATGTAATCTAATTGAAATCTTCCTGTATCTCCCGGCCTTTTCCAAGTATAACTCCTCCTCTTGTGATTCTTGAACAGGGTATTCGCTATTACTAGCTGAAACTTGTTACAGAACTCAATTAGTTTTTCTCCTCTTTCATTCCTTGTCCCAAGCCCATATTCTCCTGTAACCTTTTCTTCTACTCCTTCCCCTACAACTGCATTCCAGTCGCCCATGACTATTAGATTTTCGTCCCCCTTTACATACTGCATTACACTTTCAATATCCTCAAACACTTTCCCTATCTGTTCATCTTAAGCTTGCGACGTCGGCGTGTATACCTGAACTACCGTTGTCGGTGTTGGTCTACTGTCGATTCTGATTAGAACAACCCGGTCGCTGAACTGTTCACAGTAACACACCCTCTGCCCTACCTTCCTATTCATAACGAATCCTACACCTGTTATACCATTTTCTGCTGCTGTTGATATTACCCGATACTCATCTGACCAGAAATCCTTGTCTTCCTTCCACTTCACTTCACTGACCCCTACTATATCTAGATTGAGCCTTTGCATTTCCCTTTTCAGATTTTCTAGTTTCCCTACCACGTTCAAGCTTCTGACATTCCACACACCGACTCGTAGAACGTTATCCTTTCGTTGATTATTCAATCTTTTTCTCATGGTAACCTCCCCCTTGGCAGTCCCCTCCCGGAGATCCGAATGGGGGACTATTTCGGAATCTTTTGCCAATGGAGAGATCATCATGACACTTCTTCAATTACAGGCCACATGTCCTGTGGATAAACGTTACGTGTCTTTAATGCAGTGGTTTCCATTGCCTTTTGCATCCTCATGTCGTTGATCATTGCTGATTCTTCCGCCTTTGGGGGCAATTTCCCACCTCTAGGACAAGAGAGTGCCCTGAACCTCCATCCGCTCCTCCGCCCTCTTTGACAACGCCGTTGGCAGAATGAGGCTGACTTCTTATGCCGGAAGTCTTCGGCCGCCAATGCTGATTATTTATCGAAATGTTGGCAGTGGCGGGGATCGAACCCGGGACCGAAGACGTTTTGATTATGAATCAAAGACGCTACCCCTAGACCACGGGGACTCTAGTAACTACGCACGTTGAATGGCACAGACAAGTGCTGGTTGAGAACTTTTCGAAATCCGATACCTCGTAAACGACTTGCACTAGACGCCAGCTACAAACACCACTTACATTCTAATTTACCCTACTTTTAGTTTGAAAAAGCATAGGTTTGCACAAGCAATATACATTCTAAGTATTGTTTCATTCTGTTTATTGGCTAACAGTACGAGCCGCTGACTACCAGTCCATTCTGTGAAAACCGCACGCTAGTAGCACTTTCCGTTTCCGCAATATCCGCGGTGCAAGTTTTAAGTGATTCACACAGTATACTTTCTTTAGAGTGTCACGTGCCCGTAATGCTACTCACCACCAGCTGTTTCGGCGTGCTAAAGTCGAGTTTTAAGGAGTCCTACAGCTTTAGCAGCGCTCTGTTCTCTTAGGGCGCCGTCAACACAACCTTCAGTTTCATTGTTTATGCACGGTAATTTACGCAAAATATCTGTGTGCTTTTAGAAGGTTTCCCTCGTTCTAGGCCACTGCCGCACTTTGTTGGTTTAACATCTACCAACAATACCTTTGATGCCCTATTATCGGTGCTTACCCGTGCTGTGTTTTAATTTGAGCTGCTGTTCGTATGGCACCCAGTTTAGTCACCCCTACGTTGAAAGATCTTCTGACACAGGCTACAGCGAGCGAAGGAAAGTACTCCCGACACATGAACGTGTTCACCTTAGAAGGTAGATGCATGATGACTACCTGATCCTCCAATGATACGGCTTCTGCTTACCACTGCTTCTTGAAGCACAACATTTTATGATGATGACTGCACATTACGGCTTTTGTACTGATGAGCATTAGAGAGAGGCCTTTCATCTGGAAACTAGTTGAGCAGGTGAGTAGTGCAGTGATTAGTACACTGGACTCGCATTCTGGAGGACAGCGGTTCAATTCCCCGTCTTCAAGAAATGGGTTCTTGGAATTTTCCGTAAATCGCCAAAGGCAAAACCAGAGATGATTTCATGCAAGAGGATACAGATGATTTTCTTCCTCCACCTTTCCCATTTCGAGCTTGTACTCTGCCCCTCAAAAAATCATCGTCTGCGATGTGCTGAAGGCCAATCTTCTGATCTTTCGTTTTTCGAAACTTTTTATGACATAGTAAAGAATAACACAGTAACTGGAAAGAATTTCACATTCATAAGTAGAACCTATTATTATTGTATTCACAAACAACTTTCTGGGGAGGCAACCACAGCTCAGAGACAGTGTGAATAACAGTAAGAAACACTCAGCACTCAATAACCACTCAAATTATCATAAAAATTATAACAATTAAAGAAGTCAAGAATGATGAGGTGTTTCCAAGTGTCGCATACATAGCTATATGAATGTGCTTCATTCGCAACTTCTGGTTTCACGTCAGTATAGACGCACTTCATTGTTTATAATGGTTATATTTTCATATAATTATGTAGATGGATAATTAGAGTCAGAGCATTTGGGAATTTAATCACGAAGTCAAACAACATTGGTGGCTTGTCATAATAAAACATAACCACCATAATATGAAGATGCGTCTATACCGACGGGAAACGGGCTGTTCCGAATAAAGCATCTTCATACAGCTTTTGGCAACACATCATCATTCTTGACTTTTTTTAATTGTTACAAATTCTGTGATAATTTTAGTGGTTACTGCGTGTTGTGTTTTCTTTTGTTGTTTTTCGTATTGTATTCACAACGGAAACGCTCCGTTAAATAACGTTATATCACTCTTAAGCGCGAAAATTAGCTTTTAAACACGAAAGTTTAAGTAAATAATTGCTTTTTATTGAGGTCGCCAATATGGTGCGAACAGTCACAATATCGATCCACCTTCAAAGCCCATAGAAATTTGATAGAATACTTCCGTCGAGCATGAAGAAAGAAATGTTTACTTCTAATGGTGTGTGTTTTGTGGAAACAGAACGGAAGAAGGACACAGTGGTAGATACAGCTCAGACGACCAAGACGACAATAGCTCATTGTTTACATTAAAAGGAGTTCGGATAGGTGCATGACATGAGTGAACGATCGTGGCTTAATGACTGGAGCAATGTCGGTTAATTTACTGGATATGTAAAGGACGTCACGGGTGCATTCTGCTGTGAAATTCTTTATGTGAACATTCCACTATTACAGTTTCGATCGTTTGACTATTATCAAGTGGAAATGACAGTGCTTTAGCATATGTCTTAAGAGTGAAGCTAGATATAGTAAGACCGGTGTAAGTCATACATAACTTTAACGTTACTAACGTTTATCAACAAATAACATCAAATCGCTGCTCATGAATAATCTTTACAAGGATTTAAAGTCACTTAGTCTTCTACAAAAAGGTAACTTGCCAGCAGCCATAAAAAGCTTAACAACCAATGAAATTCAGTTTAAGAGAAGCCTACTCCTTCTACTCCACTGATGAATTTCTCAGTAAAACCAACTAATATAACTTCTGCACAATTTCAGTGCAGTAATGTGTTCATTGTAAATATGTGTGTGTGTGTGTGTAAGTACAATCTAACTTCTGCACCAGTTCAGTGCAGTAATGTGTTCATTGTAAAAAAGTATTTAGTAGTTGTATTACACGTTTATTACCTTGTAAATAAATAAATAAACTTTTTTATTTAAAATTCAGTGCATTAGTATTTGTAAAATGATTATTTCATACAGCGTTCATTAAAAAATGACAACCATGCCACTTGGGACCTGTGGAATGGTACATTAGCTTATTTGTTTGCGTTGTAAATATTCGTCATATATTATTGTTTTTCTGACATGTTCTGCATCCTGGAGGACCTCCTCACTATGGATCAATTGGAATGAAAATAAATCTAATATAATCTAATGAACACTACATACATGTGTCTAATTAGAAGAGTGATAGATCGGCTCGGTGGACATTCACGATGAACCATGAATGAAGAAAAATGATATACGGTTCGGTCGTAAGAGCTATTCGGATAACTCACCTGGAAAGAGTAAAGGTCGCAAAAGGCAAGGCCTTGGGTAAGAGTTCCAGCCAAACACACTGCTTGAATTAGTTGTGGTACAGTTACGTGGCAGAGACTTTGAGTACGATTGTTCATAGCACATAAATAATTTACACTGTCGGACCTCCTCTTGCTCGGCGTCCTGCAGCAACTCGACTTGGCATGGACTCAACAAGTCCTTGGACGCCCCTTGCAGAAATATTGAACCACGCAGCCTCTATAGCCATCGATAACTGTGAAGGTGTAGCCAGTGCAGCATTTTGTGCACTAATTGACCTCTAAACTATGTCCCATAAATGTTCAATGATATTCGTGTCGGGCGATCTGCGAAGCCAAATCATTCGCCCTATTTGTCCAGAATGCTCCTCAAACTAGTCGCGAACAATTGTGCCCTGGCACAGTTCCATAGTCATTTGGGAAGATGATGTCCATGAATGGCTGCAAATGGTGTCTAAGTAGCCGAACGTAACCATTTCCAGTCAATGATAGGTTCAGCTTGACTAGGGGAACTAGGGGAACCATGTAAACACCATTATGGAGCCTCCAACAGCTTGCTCAATGCCTTATAGACAACTTGGGCCTGCGACACTTTCGAACCCTACTACCAGCTCTTACCAACTGAAATTGGGACTTCTCTGACCAGGCCACGGTTTTCCAGTCGTCTAGGATCTAATGGTTATAGTCATGAGCCCAGGAGAGGAGCTGCAGGCGATGTCGAGCTGTTATAAGAGGCATTCGCGTTGGTCGTCTGCAGCCAAAATCCATCAGCGCCAGATTTCACCGCACTGTCCCAACGGATACGTTCATTGTACATTTCACATTGATTTCTGCGGCTATTTCACAGAGTGTTGCTTGTCTGCTAGCACTGACAACTCTACACAAATGCCTCTGCTCGTCCGTGGTAAGAGGTAGTATCTGAAATGTGGTATTCTCGGCACACTTCTGACACTGTGGATCTCGGAATAGTGGATTTCCTAATGACTTTCGAAATGAAATGTTCCCTGCGTCTGGCTGCAACTACCACTCTGCGTTCAAAGTTTATTAATTCCCGTCGTGCCGTCATAATCGCGTCGGAAACTTCTTAATACGGATCACATGACAGCTCCGCCAGTGCACTGCCATCTTATACCTTGTGTAAGCGATACTAGCGCAATGTGTATATGTTTATAACACTATCACATACTTTTGTCAGCCCAGTGCATTGTCCTCTAGGAATAGCGCCAATGAATTATGCCTCGAATCTACGGGAAGTGACGGATTTGCTATCTTATGACTGACTTATGGCAGCGAACTAGTTAAGCATACTTCACAAAGCCTAGTACAATGCAGCAGTTTCAGAATCTAACGCTGACTGAAAGACTTCAGGAAGCTTCGATTACGCAGTGTGTATTTAAACAGTAAAGTGATCTATTTCCTGAAATCTGCTGAATGAGGTGTCCTTTGAGGTGTACTGATACAAGTGATATCAGGTATCGAGCTGCTGGATCAAAGTACTGCATGCTGACCAGGAAGGACAACATTAGTGCTCGGGGGAACTGAAAGATTATTACGGAATTTCTGGCGATTGAAGTAGAAAAGAATGTACAAGCAACAGTTCAGTATCAAGAAAAGGGGTTTAGACAGAAAGAGAAACAAAAGCGTGGTCAGACGACAGTTCCTCTTTGTGCTGTTTATGTGGAAGTTAACACTTCCACGGAAATCATGACTTATTTATCTAACATACACCTGACGTGCCATTAAAAGTTTTAAAAGGTCAATATTTTTAATTTAATGTACAAGGTGTTTAAGGTCGAATTTTGGCTTAAGGAAGCACACAAAAAATAAGAAGAAATCAAAACTGGAAGAAACATAGTGGAAGAAACTCTGTATCGCTCCCCCAAAGCGAAAAAAATGCTGTTTAAGAAGCACGAGGACACTGTAAAGGCTTGTCGAACATACTGTTGAATGAAACAGAAATATGGACCATTTAGAAAACTGACAAAGAAGGCGTTAGGGAAATATTAAGTTGATTTTGGAGGAGGATTGTAAAATTTAAAAGATCGTCAAAGTAGAGAATGAAAAACTAATGAAAAATGCTTATAAGAAGAAGAAGCGGCTCGCTTTCTAAGGCTTCAACGAATTCTTAACTCGGGTCTGGAAGGAACAGTCGACACAGTCGCAGGAACAAACAGTGATGAGTTGGTTCCACAGATTCTCTGGTTTAAATACGGGGAGTTTGGTGGACAGCGGAATACGGTAAATTCATTCTGTCGCTCTTCGAATCGCTTACTACTATGAACTCTTGACACATTACATTGTCCAGCTGGAAGATACCATCGTGCCGAGGAAAAAAAACTGCATGTAGAGGCAGACATTGTTCCCCAACGATGAATGAATACTTTTATTGATCCATTTTCCCTTCCAGAATGACGAGATCACCCTGGGAATGCGATGAAAACATTCCGCAAGCTATAACGCTCCCTCCTGCAGCCTCCTACGATTGCTGCGGGGTGTTTACGTTCAGACGTTTAACGCCGATGTAGCACAAAATGTGATTCCTCTCAAAGATTCCATATTTCACCACTCAATGGACGTCTAGTTGCGGTATTGCAAAATTCCAGCCCTCGTCATCCATGAACACTGTATGTTTTAACTACGGCTGCACGCTAACAGTTAAAAAAATTAGCTGTTGCGAAGTACTTCCACCCTTGTCTCAAAAGCCAACGATCATGCCCTTACGAATGTCAGATAGATAGCTCCGTTTCCGCAGTAAGGCAACGACAGAGCAGTTTTCCGCGTATCTATCCGCCCCCCCCCCCCCGTCCCCCTACACCCTCACACTGGGTGGCAAAAGTCATGGGATACCTGCTGATGTCGTGTCGGACCTCCTTTTGCCCGGCGTTGTGCAGCAACTCGCCGTGGCATGGAGTCAACAAATCGTTCGAAGTCTCCTGCAGAAACGTTGACCCATGTTGCCTCTATGCCATCACATTTGCGAGGTCTTGCCGGTGCCGGATTTTGTGCACTAACTGATCTCTCGATTATGTTCCATAGATGTTCGACAGCTTTCATGTTGGGCGATCTGGGTGGCAAAATCATTCGCTCGAATCGTCCAGAACGTCCCTCAAACCAGTGGCGAACAATTCTAGTCCCCTGATATAACGCATTGTCATCTATAAAAATTTCGTCGTTGTTTGCAAACATGAAGTCCATGAACGGTTGAAAATGGTCTGTTGCCGAAAATAACTAGGAGACAGTCCATTCTATGGAAACACAGCCCACACGATTATGGAGCCACCACCAGCTTGCACACTATGTTGCTTACAACCTGGGTCAATGACTTCTTAGGGTCTGCGTCACACTCGAACCCTACCATCAGCTCTTGCCAACTGAAATCGGCACTCTTATGACCAGGCCACAGTTTCCCAGTCGTCTATGGTCCAATCGATACTGTCACAAGACCAGGAGAAAGGGGGGGGGGGGCGCAGGCGATGTTGTGCTGATAGCAAAGGCAGTTAGCCACTGCTCTCGGACGTTATGTGAAGGCCGTCGGCCAACTGCGCCGTCCGTGGTGAGAGGTAATACATGAAATGTGTTATTCTCGGCACGCTGTTGACACTATGTATCTCGGAATACTGCATTCTCAAACGATTTCCGAAACGGAATGTACCATGTGTCTAGCTCCAATTACCATGATGCGCTGAAAGTCTGTTAACTCCCGTCGTTCGGCCATAATCACGTTGGAAACCTTTTCAAATGAATCACATGAGTACAAATGACAGCTTCGCCAATGCACTGTCCCCTTATAAGTTGAGTACGTGATACTATCGCGATCTGTATGTGTGTATATCGCTATCCCACGACTTGTCTCACCTCAGTGTACATATTGCCCACTGCTAGTGCTGCCACCTGCCAGGTATCAGCGCTAATGTCGAACTCTGAAATTAGCCAAAGTTTGGGCCAAACTCTTCCCCACCACAGGTTCCATAACATACACCGGCCCGACTCTCCGATCTGAGACAGTCGTCTGATGACGTCACGAACCGAGCTTTGCGTGGATACTTATTAACAGTTCAGCCTGCTGAACTTGTTCGAGTCTGTAACTGCTTTCTGAGCCGTTGAAACATCTGATGATGTCTTTATCAATGGAATATGAATCACGGCTTGGACCACGGCCTTATGCCCATAAAACAAATATCAGCAACTACGCAAATACCGACCATGAAATCCTGCCTACTTTGCCTGAGTTCTAAAATTTTAATTGACTAAAACTGAGTGGTCAGCATGGAGGCCAGAAAATTATCAACACTATAAAGTATCCCTTTGAAATTAAAGTTATAGAAAAAGGTGTAAAAATGGGCACAGGTGTAATTATGGGCACCCCTCACGAAAAGGGTGTGGGAAGTTCCGCAGTCTGGCGACCAGGACCGAAAACGGTGCCAATTGTTGATAGACGGTAGCAGCGAACAGTTGGAAGCATTGTTTCAAACAGTGTACTTACAGCATCGGTTATTGTGTGAATTGGTGTTTGTTCAGGAGTGCAAACGTGTGGCAGGTATGTGAAATCTTTTTCTTTTTATGTCCTGATTAGTTTAAAACAATTTCTCAGTGATATCCGGATAACGGAATCCAAAAAGCTACTTTTCGAAGCACGTTTTACGCTACACACGCTCTTAGGTTAGACGTCATAGTCTCCATGTTGGTTAAGAATTGTTGGTGTAAATATGGGCCCATTGGGTTTGTGTACAAATGGACCTCTATTTAAAGAGGGTACATAATTACCCCATCTCTCCTCTTAATATAATTTTATGGGGATGTGGTTGTTGAATTTTGTTTAAAGTTCATATATATAAAACTCACACGGCAACAAACAAATAAATAGAATTTTCAAATTGCGATAATGGACCCTAGTGCTTTTGTTCGTCCTTCCAGAATGGCGAGAGCGAAGAAGCGCTACGAATGTAAGAAACAGAGGCATCAGTGTGATAAATCTCAGATGGTAGGTGTCATAGCAGCTATGAAAGCAAAGGAGGCTTCTGTGAAAGTTGCTTCATGAACTTTCGGAGTGCGTCGTACCACTCTGCAGAGATTTCTTAAACTTAATGAAACCCCTGAACAGGCGGTTCAAAAGACTAAGCTTGAAAGGAAACCGATTTTAAATGCAGACCTCGAAAAACTAGTTTTTTGTCTCCTTTGCTGATCTGAGAAGAATGACATTTTTACTTTCCCAGAGAAATAGTCTGACAACCCCTTTGAGAGGAGGAGAGGCAGGACGAATTTCGGATGACCTTTCTCTTGAGAAAGACAAGGATCAGCTGCCAGTTCGCAAACCTTGTGGAACTTCATATGCCAGAACCTTACGCTTCAATACAGAGAATGTGTTGGTTTTCTTTTATTTGTTGGCAGACGCTTTCAACAAACACTCATATCCAACAGACCGAGTCCGCTATCCACGGGCCAAAGCAAAATTCCAAAAGTGAGAGGGATGAAAGGGAAGAAATAAAACGCAGCTCTAAAGTCTGCAGAAAGATGGCCTACAATCACAGTTATCGTATGCATGTGAGCTTCGTGACATTACGTCCCGCCAATGATTATTTTCCCTATAACCAACATGCCCCAAGCTCCAATGAGAGGTTGCCCCCTGATGCAATTGGTAGAGCCCATCCTTCAGGATGGGTTCAAAACAGTTTGTTCACCGAACGGTTCGTTCATTTCATTGAGAAAAGATGTCCGACTCAACAAAAGCCTTTTCTCCTCATCTAGGATGGTCATTATAGCCACGTTGGAAATTCAGATGTGGCTGACTTGGCCAAAGAACAACACCTTACTGTCATCTCACTTCCTCTACACTGCACCCACAAACTGCAACTTCTGGATAAGACATTCAAGGGACCCCTGAAAATGTACTACAGCGAGGCAGTAAGAATATTGTGACATCACAATGGGCGTCCTCTCACACCTTACGACGTTACGGAGGTTTTTGGCCAAGCCTACCTTCGTACCCAATCAGCTGAGAGAGCAATAAACGTATTCAAAATAACTGGATTATACCCTATGAACCGTTACATCTTCAGCGACGCTGATTTCATAGCTGCTGAGTCGACTGCATGAAAATCTTGCTCCACTGTGGAGCGTGTACCTAATGTTTCTGTATCAAATGCTCCTGTACCTGCTATCTCTAGACCATTGACATTATCTGCTTCTTCTCTGAGTTATCCTGATGCACAGTCACAAAAAGCTCTAGCTATGCCAGTTGATGAAGCCATTGGAACACCGGGAAGTTCTCCAGGGACTTCAACAAATGCAGTTTCACCATCCGACATATCTCTTGTCACTAACATTAAAGAGGGAACCACAATGCTGGGACGAAAAGCAGCAACTGCCACATCACTGGAACGCCATACAAAGATCAGTTGACAAAGTTGCTTGAGAAAAGTGCTGTCAAGAAGAGTTCATTGAGTTTCTCTGAGCTTAGAGGATGCCCTGCGGACAGAGGTGCAAAATCCAAAGATCTTCAGAAAAAGAAATTTTGTTCCACAAAACTGATTCATCATCGGACTCTTCAGGCTCCTGCAGCCCTCATCTTGTGGACAGCAATAATAATCTTGACGTGAACGATGGGGATACACCAGACTCAAGCGACGCAAGTTGCATGTTTTGTGATGAAAACTTGAGAGGAGATGTGTGGATTAAATGTATTAAGTACCATATGTGGGCAAACTTAGACTGTGCTGGCACTGAAGGAGCTACTTACGTTTGCGATTACTGAAAATAATTCCAGATTTCTTGCATAAATGTACGAAAGCTGCTTTTTGTAGACTAGTCTCCCATCTTGTATTGTTTTAACCCATTTCACTAAAATATTTCAAAAGATGTCGTACACCTTTTTGTGGATTCCAGATTTGCACCCCCTTAAAGTTCCTTTCTACAAGCATTTTGTAAATCTTTGTTATCGAATAGAAATAACGGATGCCAATAATTGTTTCGCCTCTCATCATTTCTTAAAGTCATTATAGTTGTTAAGAGTAGAAAATCTAGAATTTTTACAAAAGAAGGTACCTTTAAGTCAAAAACAAAAGAGGGTGTCCGTATTTACACTTTCCTCTACTATACGGTGACATTCTTTGCCGTAAATCCCATTTGCGTTAGGGAGCCGACGTTTCTTGAAAATAAGAAGTGACCGAGCTTCTAAAACAACTGGTAGGTGTCTGTGCAAGGCTGAATTATATCTTCCCCTGAAAGGAGTTGGTAAAAGGTGCATATTTTCGAAATAAGTAGTAGGTAAGCGAGACGATCTCTCACTTGCAGTGATTCCCTACCCGACGACAGTGCAATCAAAGGCCCCGATATTTTCCTGTCTGCGCGCCGAGGCGCTCGACAACCCATTGTTCTGCTGCTACTGCGGAGTGGGAGAAACGCTTCATTTACGGACGACCTTGGGCGATCGAGAAAGGCACGACTCTGTTTCGCCGCCCAAAATTATAGTCCGACCGGTCGAAGAGATCCGCAGGTGGTGGAGACACGGCTCGGCAATTTGGAGCGCAGAAATAACAACTGTCATCCGGGCTGCCCTCATCTTTAGCGACGTAAGTGGCGGTCACACACAATCCTTTTATTAGCAGCGTGAACGCGGCCGATGACTGGTCGCTGAGCTTCACTGTACCCGCCGATAAGTCGAGTACCCTGCCACTCACCACTTACCAGCGTATGAGGCCCCTGTCCAGTAAATCATAAATCGAATATGGTGAATCAACTAACCGTGACTAACGCCACATTTATGTCCCGTAACAGCTCTGTACAGGGGGAATGTCCAGGAACTGTTTCCGATGAAATTAGTTTCACCTATCCCCGGATCATGTCTTGCGTAGCAAATAAAGTGATGCGGTGGTGAGAAATTGAACTCGTATTCGGGCTAATTAGGTGTAACTTCTCCGTGATTTCTTCAGATCGCTTGAGATGAGTGACGGGTTGATCCCTCTGAAAGGGCATGACTGATTTCCTTCCTAACCTCTCCTAATCCGAGCTTGTGCTTTGTCACTAATAAGCACCAATTTTCCTTCCTTCCTCCTGGTGTATCGTCTACCTCAGTGTGAAGTGAAAATGGGAGAATACGAAATAACTAAGCAATTATAGCAGTTAAAGGTGAATGTTGAACCATTGTAGTGATTTACAATACAATAATTCTTTAAACCACTATGGTCGCAGGTTCGAATCCTACCTCGGGCATGGATGTGTCTGATGTCCTTAGGTTAGTTAGGTTTAAGTAGTTCTAAGTTCTAGGGGACTGATGACCTCAGAAGTTAAGTCCCATAGTGTTCAGAGCCATTTGAACTATTTGAACCATTCTTTAAACTGATCACGATCTTCCGTATCACACGAATCCTACAATTCTAGTGTCAGGCAGTTAAAAACAAGATTTGATTGGTCACAGTAACTATTTACCTATGACTCGTACGGATACTAACAACGCTAGTAAACGAGGAGCCGTGTAATTCAAAAATGGTTCAAATGGCTCTGAGCACTATGGGACTTAACATATTGAAAGGTTATAACGTCTCGTCTTGACAATATTTTCCGATATAGCAACTTTTATTTATGTTCAACCGACGTGGGGTGTACTTTGCGAGTCCAGTACCATGTGCTTATACAATTGTTTGACCCATCAGGTTAGTAGTAAGACGTTAGTAACCAGTTTGAGGTTTTTCTTTTGTAAATTGCTTTTCGATCTAATTTATTTTAATTACCAAAATTATTGTGGAGTTACACTCTTTGTGTAAACCAAGTTGACCACGTGAAATATGTGGTGTAATCATCAAAGTAGCCCTCAGCTATTCTTTTCGGGAAGATTTCACAGAGAGTTAGTATGAATTTAGTATACTAGTGTGTGGTAATTACATGACAGACAGAATTGCGCTACGAACGTAACTTCTTTGGGTGAAAATTGAATCGGTTGGTAGTGGTTAATTTCCTCTTGCATATGTTTCAACGTTCTTCGTGTGTTATTTTATGAATGCAGTGTTGTATGCAGTCTCCCAATCTTGGCTCCATATTTGATGTGTTCTGTAAGATTACAAACTCACATTTTTACAATCCTAAATAAGGCACCAGTTTAGTATGAATCAAGTTTAATATGCTGAAATTTTAATGATCAATGTTAAAATAAATTTCCAAATATAAACTGATTTATTTCTTTTTATTTAAATTCTCTTTATATATATATATATATATATATATATATATATATGTATATATATATATATATATATATCACCGGTTGTCGTATGACGATCAAAAGATTATAATTTATGTTAGTCTGGTTGGGAATTTGGTAAGCTAGACTGGATACCTGGTGAAACAGTTGCTCAGTAATGCAAGGTTAACTTCCCCAGACAGCTCACATCTTTTAACTCGCTTTTATTGTCTATCAGCACCGCTTTCATAGCAAATTAAAGCAACAACATTACAATATGAGGTCATCAGTCCCCTAGAACTTAGAACTACTTAAACCTAACTAACCTAAGGACATCACACACATCCATGCCCGAGGCAGGATTCGAACCTGCGACCGTGGCGGTCACGCGGTTCCAGGCTGAAGCGCCTAGAACCGCTCGGCCACACCAGCCGGCCACAGTGTAGTTCCTTGTCCTTATTAAGTTTTCTTTAAACTTAAGTGACAAGGAATTAGAGTGACAAAAATGTTGAACACAATAATAATGATAATAATGTACTTATACGTATAGATGTGTATCTCTTGTGAATGTCTAGTGTTTAAAGAAAGTGCAGTTCCTTCATCCCATTCCTCAATTCAAGCAAGCCCTCGACTTTCTGCTGCGTAATTTTTAGAAATTTGAATGGCAGGTTATTGCTAGACACGTATTTTCTTCTTTCAAATGGTATTTGGAGCCATACTCATTCTGTTGATGCTCTAAGAATTTCTATTTCTCTTTACTACTTGAAGCTCCTCGAATAGAATCGCCAAATCGTCTGCAAAATCCAGGCAGTTTTTCCTGGTGCAGGTTCTTCCTAATTTGATTGTTTCGTCAATTTAATCTCTGATTTTAGATTCAGCCTGTCTTGGATTACTTTTTCTAAGAAGAAATTGAAAGTAATGGAGTGGGTACTATACCTTGTATTGCTCCAGTTTTGCTTTCAAAATGTTACAAAATCTCTCCCCTGAATTTTGTCTTTGATTTTATATTATTTATTGCTTCCCTGATAAGTTCAGCTATTCTCAGGTGCATTCTTATCTCAGAATTTGGAAGACAGTCTTCTGGTCCACAAAGTGGTGAGCTTTTCTAAAATTTACGAAAGTACGAACTACCTCCCTGCTGCAAAGCTTTTGATTTCTGACAATTATTTTTAGAACTGAAATACGTCCTGGGCAGAATCTATTTGTTCTGGTACTTCTTTGATATTCGCCAGTTTTACATTCAAGTTGTTGTTGCGCTCAGTTCAAGAGACATTGGGATATAATTTGGTATAGAATCGGAAGAAGGGAAACCTGTGTACAATTATTAACAACTATTCTTTCTCCCTCATTAGGTAGTAGATGTATCAATGTAGTTTTTCAGTCATCTGGAGAAGTCTCCCACTTTGACAAGCGTTTTGTATGATTATTTTAATTACTTTTAAGGTTTTTGAGTCAGATGAATTCTGTAACATCCACGTGATAAATTTTTGGCTACAGTGCGACGAGAGAAAATTATGCCTCTAACAGTTATAAACATTATCTATTCGACGTATGAAAAAACAGTGAAAACGAATCAACACGATGATAAATATTAATTATTTATGTAACATTTTATGATGTGATTGGACATATCGATATGTATCATACAAAGACAATGATAGTTGTAAATTCCTTTTGTGATCTGCGTTGGTCTTCCCTTGTTTTTACCTTTTGTTGGTTGGCTTTTGTAAGTTGCGGACACATATCAAACTGAGGTGTGTTAAGAAATTGTAATTATTTGTTGATTATTACTTGAAAATAGAGTTCATTATTATTATAAATATGAGTGATTAATTATTTGTAACTCTAATTCCTCACTCAGTAAGCATTATCTGTGTTAATTATTTCTTTCCGCTGCAACGAGCGCAGCCATTGATGATAGCGATTTGTATCGCGTGTTTGTCTGTGTTTTCCTTAGAAACAAATCAAATGTTTGCTTGATGAAGTCTAAATAGTGCACAATACGAAAGTAGATTTTACAGCGTTTAATAACCATTTTAAATATTTATTTATTTGCTCTAACAATAGAAAGTCTCTATCAATTGTCTGCCGCTATCTTAACAATTATCTCATCGGCAAATTCAAATTTAAATTACGCAACTCTGCAGAATAAATGCCGAAGGTGATGCAAATGTGTAAAAATAAATGTGCGCCGGTGGTCCCGAACTCATTTTAATGAAAATAATTCGAATCAGATTGGCTCTTAAAAAACAGTGCTCATAGCACGAAAGTTATAACAAACTTTTCTAGCTGATGTATGGAGCCGAAATTAACTACGCACGAGTTGCGAAGAATATTGTTTCAGGCAACATACGTCAGTGTTGTGGGCAGCTGATATTCGGTGTTTTTAATGATCATTTTGCTGAAGATAACTGCTTCCATCTTAATCAATAGTTGTATAAAATCTGTTGCATGAACTGTGATTTAGTGACACTTACACAACTTACAGACAACACTTTAACACGACGTTAACTTGGAGTTCTTTAGCAACTTGATCAAATCTTTAGCTGGGAGAAAAATTATTTAGTAATTACTCAATGTAATAAAATAAGATTATCATATCCATTTACAAATTAGTTAAATACCAAACCACTGAATAACACAGCGAACGCCACAATTCAGTAGTTCTGTCTTCGCCAGTTGCTCTGTAAGTTTTAACCTCTTAATTGGCCAAGGAATTTCTTCTTCATTTGCTGCCAGTTCTAAGCAAAGAAGGGAAAGCAGAAAGGTGGAACGAGTATATAGAGGGTCTATACAAGGGCGATGTACTTGAGGACAATATTATGGAAATGTAAGAGGATGTAGATGAAGATGAAATGGGAGATACGATACTGCGTCAAGAGTTTGACAGAGCACTGAAAGACCTGAGTCGAAACAAGGCCCCCGGAGTAGACAATATTCCATTGGAACTACTGACGGCCGTGGGAGAGCCAGTCCTGACAAAACTCTACCATCTGGTGAGCAAGATGTATGAAACAGGCGAAATACCCTCAGACTTCAAGAAGAATATAATAATTCCAATCCCAAAGAAAGCTGGTGTTGACAGATGTGAAAATTACCGAACTATCAGTTTAATAAGTCACAGCTGCAAAATACTAACACGAACTCTTTACAGACGAATGGAAAAACTAGTAGAAGCCAACCTCGGGGAAGATCAGTTTGGATTCCGTAGAAACACTGGAACACGTGAGGCAATACTGACCTTACGACTTATCTTAGAAGAAAGATTAAGGAAAGGCAAACCTACGTTTTTAGCATTTGTAGACTTAGAGAAAGCTTTTGACAATGTTGGCTGGAATACTCTCTTTCAAATTCTAAAGGTGGCAGGGGTAAAATACAGGGAGCGAAAGGCTATTTACAATTTGTACAGAAACCAGATGGCAGTTATAAGAGTCGAGGGACATGAAAGGGAAGCAGTGGTTGGGAAGGGAGTAAGACAGGGTTGTAGCCTCTCCCCGATGTTGTTCAATCTGTATATTGAGCAAGCAGTAAAGGAAACAAAAGAAAAATTCGGGGTAGGTATTACAATTCATGGAGAAGAAATAAAAACTTTGAGGTTCGCCGATGACATTGTAATTCTGTCAGAGACAGCAAAGGACTTGGAAGAGCAGTTGAATGGAATGGACAGTGTCTTGAAAGGAGGATATAAGATGAACATCAACAAAAGCAAAACAAGGATAATGGAATGTAGTCTAATTAAGTCGGGTGATGCTGAGGGAATTAGATTAGGAAATGAGGCACTTAAAGTAGTAAAGGAGTTTTGCTATTTGGGGAGCAAAATAACTGATGATGGTCGAAGTAGAGAGGATATAAAATGTAGGCTGGCAATGGCAAGGAAAGCGTTTCTGAAGAAGAGAAATTTGTTAACATCCAGTATTGATTTAAGTGTCAGGAAGTCATTTCTGAAAGTATTCGTATGGAGTGTAGCCATGTATGGAAGTGAAACATGGACGATAAATAGTTTGGACAAGAAGAGAATAGAAGCTTTCGAAATGTGGTGCTACAGAAGAATGCTGAAGATTAGATGGGTAGATCACATAACTAATTAGGAGGTATTGAATAGGATTGGGGAGGAGAGAAGTTTGTGGCACAACTTGACCAGAAGAAGGGATCGGTTGGTAGGACATGTTCTGAGGCATCAAGGGATCACCAATTTAGTATTGGAGGGCAGCGTGGAGGGTAAAAATCGTAGAGGGAGACCAAGAGATGAATACACTAATCAGATTCAGAAGGATGTAGGTTGCAGTAGGTACTGGGAGATGAAAAAGCTTGCACAGGATAGAGTAGCATGGAAAGCTGCATCAAACCAGTCTCAGGACTGAAGACCACAACACCAATTGCTGCTTGTGAATCCATATTGGATCTTGGAGGAATTTCTGGTGGAAATATTTCTGTGGACTCAGGCAATTCTGAAGCTTTTTTTTTAATTTGTAAAGTTCTTTACAGATTTCTTGGTTTCGAAGTGCCAAGCGACCGTTTTTCTTCTTGAAGCAGAGATTTTGGGTATGGTACTCATTTAGCTTTATTTTAGAAGTTTTATAAAAAGGTTCCTAGTATTACTTATTGGAAGTCTTCTTCAAGTAAATGGAGTTGATTCTTCTCACCTTATCGCATTATCTGTGCGATTACTTTTGAAGTTTCTGTTGTACCTATCATATGCATTTTCTGATTTGTTACTATTCCATGTTCTGAATTACTTTTGTCGGGACTTTACTACCTGTTAAAAGTCTTCACTCCACCGAGAGTGGTTTTACGTCTTTGTAAAGGAATTTTATTTTGGGCAGTTTTAATGAACTATTATTTGAGTGTTCCCAATTGTGTGTTCGCGTTTTGTCAAATTCCTTTGCTAATAGCAGTGGCGGGATGTTACCAGTATCAAACTTAGGAATTATTGGCATTCTTTTGCTGAAGCTTTTGGGCTTTAAATTTAGTTTCACTGGCTTTACGTAGTGGTCTGTACTAATATTTGCCATTAGCGTACTTGAGACCTTTCTTGTCATGTGGATACAAGATTGTGATATGGTTAACTAGGAATTCATCTATATTCTTGTTGGGAGACAGCTATTTTTTGTGAGTTTTTTCTGAAAACATAATTCCGATGTTGAAATTCCTACACAGTTCTACAGTCACTGATGGCGGAGGATTTGTTATCTCCTGGGAAAAACGTGTAATTACTGGAACACTCCACTGTTGTAGTTCGAATTGCAGGTTTAAGTTTATATGAAACTCGTTGGGTGGTTCCAGAATTTTAAGTTCTTGCCGCCCTTCTGGGAAACGACGAAGACTACACAGCCGCGTTATCTAAGTAAGATGCAAGGTCGATTTTGTTAAATGAAATGCCTTTTTTATTAGTTTTGCCGTACTGCGCTCCATTCTCTCCGCTCCACTACTGTTGCCATCTTCATTGTCACTCTAGCAAGGTGCTCTCGCAGGGTTCTATCACTCGGGCCGAGTAAAACACAGTTCTTTTTAACGAGGTGTTAACTCTTTCCCCTCCTCCTTCCTCATCACTTGCATGGTGACACCACAGACGTGGCACCAGTAAAAAGGAGTTTATGTAAAATTGATGATTTCCCGACACTATTAGCAATATAGAGAAAGATATTTTCTTTCATATTTTATGTTAATTAAGTTCAGAGTAATTACCATCACTGCAAGTTTTCTTTGTTTTAAAATAATAAGAATTTTAATACTTTTGCCTCTGAAACAATCAAACAAATTTCTCAAAACAACTTATGAGTAAATCTGTCATCACAGACGTCTAATACAGCAAATGTAAATAACAACATATTCCCGCCAGGGGGTAACAACCTTTTTCAAATAAGAATACACTTTTTCACAATGAAAATATTATCTATGGAACATATCGATATTTTAGATCCGATACACCCTCAGCATTACCATCACTTACATCGAAAAATCGCTATATCGTTACTTTATACATAAGAGGCAGTCAAGTAAAAACGAGGCAGGTGGAAAAAAGTAAGCTGTTTTTCATTTCAAAAGTAATCACCATAACTGTTAATACAATTATTCCATATGAAACATCCCCTTAGAAAATTAGTGAATTACTGTGCTGATAAACCTCTTACGTTATTTGATTTTCAAACAGCTGAGCAGAACTGAACGTACTCAGACATTTCTCTCTTTACTTATTCTGATCAACACTAAACTGGCGCACAATATTTTTTAGCGCAACGCAATCTGACTTTCAATAATATCGCTACAAAAGAATGACCCTGACTAACAATAACCTATACCTTTCATGAAGCACTTACCTCACAAAAACTACTGCAATACAGCGAGCGCCACTACTGCCAGCTAAATAAAAGATTCTAACTACTGAAGGCACTAACTACTGATAGGCGTAGTTAGCAAATGAAATGTTTTGATAGAGAACAAACAATGTATTTACCTTAATAATGTTCAAAAGTCATTATATATATATATATATATATATATATATATATACATATATATATATATATATATATATATATATATATATATATATATATATAAAACTCCGCCATATTTCTCCCCACATCCACCACTGCTGGCGGCTCACCTCCAACTGCGCAACTCTACGCTCTGTTCAGATCCAACTGCCCAACACTACAATAGCAAAAATTCCAACAACGCAAACCAGCCACAGACTGCACACAGCACAGTCAGTGATTTTCATACAAAGCGCTACGTGGCGTTACCAACATAAAACCTAAACAGCCTACTTACACATAGCGAGACAAAATGATCAATGCCTTCGTGAAAAAATGTTTGCGGCTGCCTACGGAACCATGATTCTACCTGCGTACACCTCTTCGTTCGAAACAAATCGACGGCCACGTATGTATTTCTTCAGCGCATCAAAAATATGGAAATAACATGCGGAGAAATCAGGACTGTATAGAGGATGTGTAAGGGCTTTACAGCGAAACTTATGCATCGTATTCGAACCAACCTTGGCAACACACTGAACCTGTCCGTCAACATTGCGGTCAAACTACAAGCCGATTCATTTGGACAGACTCTCACACAAGCAAATGCCAAAGTTATTTCAACTAAACTGCTGATATTTCGCTGGGAAGGCCTTACACATTCTCCATACTGCCCCAGTCTCTCACCATGTGATTTCCGGATCTTTCGAGCCCCAAAAATAGACACTCGTTGTTGTCGATTTGCTTCGGACGAAGAGGGGTACACCTGGATACAATCATGTTTCCACAGGCAACCTAAAACATTTCCCCATTAAGGCAATGAGCGTCTCGTCTCACAGTTTGAAAAATGTACTAACTGGCGATTACTTACGAATTACTTATTAGTTTACTTACTTTTTTCCATCTGTCTCATTTTCGTTTGACTGCTCCTTATACATAGGAATTTCAGAAAATAGCATCCGCATGTCGTCCTACGCTAAAAGCATTGCGCGACGAGAGTGGCACATTGTCACAAAGGAGTAATGTTACGAATTTCCTGCAGACACAGCCCCGCTGTGGTGTGGATAACACGGTGGCCGAGCGGTTCTAGGCGCTTCAGTCCGGAACTGCGGGACTGCTACGATCGTAGGTTCGAATCCTACCTCGGGTATGGATGTGTGTGATTTCCTTAGGTTAGTTAGGTTTAAGTAGTTCTGAGTTCTAGGGGACTGATGACCTCAGATGTTTCGTTCCACAGTGCTCAGAACCATTTGAACCACTTGTTGTGGGTAACAAGTGTTCACAGCGTGAGGTGCAAAGGCGCTGCAAGTGGAAACGTGCCCCAAAGTTGAAGTGCGCGAACAGTACGATTTGTTTGAAAAAAAAAATAGTAAGTCACGTTCAGGCGGAGGTCGATCTACGACTGAGTCGATTATGAAAATCAGTTTTCATTAATTCGGATATTCGTCACCTACGTTAAGATGTAAATGATCGTCGTTTCACATCATAAGCATACAGTGACCTTTACAGGACAAGTTGCGTTGAGCTGTGAATGTTAACAGAGGTAACATCGTGCACTGAAAGCAATGACCACTAAAAATAAAATAAGAATTACACATATAGCATATGCGGCTACTGTATGACGTTGGTTAATTAGGCAATCTGTCTGGATTGTATGGTCTATTACCGGCCCGCGTTTATCTGCGCTCAGCCCTGTCATTTCCTCTCTGTATGATTGTCTGCTGGAAACTCTTCGTGGGTCGGTGCAGCAGTTGGGGGCTCTCCGTGGTAGGCCCTCTCAACAACGTAATTAGCTACAAAGTTTTATTGTCGAGACCACAGTGCTGTCAGATGAATCTCCACAGTAAACGTATGGATGCATTTCTTCATCTTGATGCCGCCATCTTACGACAGGAATAAAGTTAATGAAGGCTCTATTTAAGTTGTTCCCCTCTCCCCCACTCCCGCCTTCATCCAATGTTTCTTGCTATTTTAGATGCTCGCAACGGTCGCTCTCATACAGTAATGTTGCTCCGCCCGTCCGGTTTTCTCCTAATTTCCGCTAGGCATAGGCACTAGGCAGCAGAATTTAATTTCTTTCTCAGTTTCTTCCGTGCCGAACTATGTGTTTCATGCCTACTTGCAGAGGGGTCCCAATAAAGCTACCTAGGAGACTGGGGAGGGAGGACAATGACGAATATCGATTACTGTAAGTAATTAACAGACAGAGAAATAAAATCAATTCACGTAGCCGAGGGCAGCCATAATAAATGCACTGATCCTGCAATAGCAAAATAGAGAAACTAATACTTGAATGTTGTTTGTCACAATCGCAACTTTTAATATTGATTTCTCTTTTGCGTATTCTGCATCGCAGACGTTGTGCAGTGTTTTCTGTTCAGAGCAGTCGACCTCTGAAAACATAACTGTCTTTGACACATTCACAAGGAACCCCATGAGAGCGAGGCCGCAAATCTAATCCTTAGTAAGGCTCATTTGAAACCGTTGCATCAAAAATTATGACTGGAAAAAATATTAGCTGTTAATGACTCACTACGTACATCAGGAGGGCTACAGAAAGTGTGTGCAGAGATCAACATTCTATGGGGTGTACGTATTACACTTCAGTGAATGGGCGTAGTCGACATTCAAGAAATTTCAAAACAAACCATTAACCTGCACGATGGACACCGAACGAAAAACGGCGCTCCACATTGATCATAAAGGTTCGCACCATCAAGATCGACGACGAACTCCTTGGGAATTACAATCAGTGCAGAACGGGCAGAACGTTCAGCTAGATATCCACTCTTAAAGAATGCATGTAGAGTCATATTGGTTTAATCAGGTGATGACAGCTGATAGAATGTGATGGTATGCAACCGAATGCGAAAGAGCCTTTCATGGAGCTTATTGTGAAACTAATTATCCTTTAAGGTGAAGCTGCAGATAGTGAGATAATATGTGTTACAGGCACAGAAAAAACCAACACCCAGAGGCTCAATTTGACCAGCGGTTCCAGGTGGTATGAACTGTAATGTCACACTCTTTTCATGAGCGATAGTCTGCTCTAAAGGAGTGTAATTTTTATGATCAGACCAGAAATCAAATAAAGGAATGTTATTTTGACCAGCTATTGATCAAAATCAGTGGTCATACCATAGCTGTAAGTCTCTTACGCCCATTTTTCCACTCTTGTTTGCTGTTACTTAAATATTCCCTTGTGCCCTTGTAAGATTACTCGAACATGAAAGAATGAGGGCAGAGCACCTCCAACTTCTCGCAGCACAGTAAATAATTTTCCAGCTAATTTACCATCCAGATTAATAGTCGGCATAATTGTATACGAATCCATTAAGGCACTGATATTAGTTGATCCTGATACAACTCTTTTGGTACCACTAATTTCCAGGGTTCCTTTTGTATGCATTTCCTTTTCAAATCTCAATTGGTCGTAGTTGAAAACAAGTTCCGTACTGAACTATGGGATACGTGTGTTAACCTCATCCACAAATTTTGGGGCCGATACCGCAATTTCCTGAACAGCTTCAAGTTGACGCTTTGGTTGAAGTTTCGTTATCCAACGTCTTCCAATTCTGGTAACACTGTTTGAAGTCATGCAACCATCCACTGATTCTCTTGAAATTAGTGCGATCTATTTCGCATGCAGTTTGATGCGCATAACGTATTATCACGCACATCCCGTAAACTGTATCGAGCATTCTTGAAACGCACAGATACCAGTTTTTGTAACAAGTGCGCCTTGTCCTCCCTTGAACGTTCGTAGTTTTTTTATACACGGTCGTACTGTTGAGGTCTTATTCTAAATCTGTTCGTAACTGATTTTTTCCAATGCTGCGAATGATTTTCCATATACCTAGGGAACAGGTAATAGACACTGGGCGCCAAGTCAGGGCTATAGGTTGGGTGGGTGATTATGTTCCACTGAAACTGTTGCAGGAGAGCACCGGTTTGCCGAGCGATGTGCGGACGAGCGATGTCATGGGGAATGTGTACGCCCTTGCTCAACATTACTCTTCTCCGGTTCTGAATTGCCCGTTTGAGTTTTTTCAGAGTCTCATAGTACCTGTCAGTGTTAATTGTGGTCCCAGTGTACTTGAAGTCGACCAACAATACCCCTTTCCGATCCCAAATAACGGTTGTCACGACTTTACTGGCAGATTTTGTTTGTTTGAATTTCCGCGGCTTTGGCGAAGAAGGATGCCGCCACTGGGGTGATTGTTGCTTGGTCTCAGATGTAAAGTGGTATGCCCAGGTTTCGTCACCCGTCACAATTGAGTCCAGAAAGTTGTCCTGTTAGGCTGCAAGGCGGTGAAGAAATGCGCGGGAAGTGTCAACTCGTTGCCGCATGTGGTCCTTAGTCAGCATGCGTGGCACCCATCTTGCGCACACCTTCCGGTAATTCAATGTTTCCGTTAAAATTCTGTGAGAGGTGCTTCGGGAAACTTCAGGAACCAACATGCAGAGATCATCCAGGGTGATCCGCCGATCTTCACGCATGCTTTCATCAACCTTCAACACTGTCTCCTCAGAAATTGACGGTCTGCCGCTCCTTTGTTCATTGTGAATTTCGGTCCGACCAGCTGCAAACTCTCTACACTACTTACGAACATTTTTGACATCCGTGCACGAGTCGCCATACACTTCCGTCAATTGGCGATAGATTTCAATCGGCGCAGTGCCCTTTGCGTTCACAAACCGAATAAATGCGCGCACTTCGCAATTGGCGGTAACATCCAACGGGAGCTCCATTCTCAGCGGCTGCCAAGCCGAAGACTGAGCGCCTCAGTGCGGCGTGCGCATGTTTACACACAGCGCGTGAAGCACTCTTCATAACACTGTGACCAACTGCCACACAAACAGAGTTCTGTACTTATAAAAAAATAGGAGACCTTACTTTTGGGATTACCCTCGTACGTTACTACGACACGATCATTGTTCGTTGAGATGGGCAGAATCACGATTCAGAATTTAGTTTACAGTAGTCCATCCAGCTATTAGGACGGTGAATTCACCACTCCATATCCGAGCCTTTTTGGATACTTTCTGTAGGAGCCTGCCAGATGCGGCATCCTACGTGGGTGTAGGACAGTCGAGCAGAGATGCGGAAGTGTGGTCCTGTGGTGCGCCAAGGCGCTAATATGACAACATTCAATTACCAGTCATTTATTTCGCAGACTTACAAACATTGTTCTTCTTCCACTGCAGCCTAGCAGCGGCCGTGCTGTGTCTACGTTGCACAGAGTCTCTGGATATCGTGTTGATGCCTGGCGAGGAATCTGTTGGCAGAGCCCCTGGGGTTGCCTGTCAGCGCCACAGGAGGGTGCGGCGACCGGCGCCTCTCTGCGGGCTGGAGTGGCTGCGGATGTCTGTTGGAGCCTCCGTACTCTCGATGAGTGTAATAGCACGTAGGCTTGGCCCCATCAGTCTGCATGCCCCTGTTGTTGGTTGTCGTAATGTGTAGGCGGAAGACCCAACAGAGACTTAGAGAGCCCAAGACGTGGTCCCAGCGTACAACCAGGTAGGCAGAAGTGGCGGCACGGAGGCCCTGCTCCCAACTTGAACAGCCTGCAGACAGCCGGAGTGGTTCTTTATTCATGGAAGACTGGCCATCGCTCATCTCTGGGTAGCCACGTGTGTGACCGGCGAGAATGCAGCTCACAGAGTTGAAGTTCCATCCACAGGCAGATGGTTGGACACCAAGATGGCGGCGGCTGTATTCACCAGAGCCACCTTACAACTAGTAGAGCTCACCTTGGTGCCAGTGATGTGGATGGAGTGGCCAGGCTCTGAGAAAGAGTGAAATGAGGAAGAGGGTTTTATAACAGTCAATGACGTAGTGCCCCTGTACTGGTGACCAAATTGCTCCCGTTTTCCTAGCTTGTCAGTGTTCTAGGCCGATCTAGTGTTTAGTTCCAGAGCTTCAGAGCGTTCTTTTATTCAAAGTTTTCAGACTGAACGATGTTCTTGCCCTGTTGACGGAACAGAGTTGTCAGTTGTGAACTGTCGTCAAGGTGGTGAATTAAGTGTCCCTGACGCTCTCTCCCTCTCAAAGTCTGAGGCAATGAGCTCGCTGCTTGTTTGTGCTTCGGCTCTTCCGAGTGTTGACAATGATTACGCCACCGCTGCGTACTCGACAGGCGTGCTACACTTGCCCCAGTCGGTTTCAGAAAAATTTTATTCCTCGCTTGGTTACTATAATGCTCAGCAACATTTAAATGCAAACGGACATCTATTTGAACAATTCTTTCACTTGAGGTGATTTAATGTACCACGTGTTCCACACACAAATGTTTACTGTGTCATAGAGGCCATTATTATGCTTTGAATGCAGTTATATATTCTTGCTCAAAGATTGTGAGGATTATGCGTGGTACTTTGCCGCTATTTTAAAATTTAAAATATCTTTACGACTGAGTATGTACTCTGGAATCGGCACCGAGTTATCTCACGTGGTGTCATAGATTTCTGCCTACATCAGAGATACTAACTTTGCTGAACTATTTATACAATTTCAAAAATTGCAGACGGTAGTACTCATCGTCATTTTCCTTGCTGTTTCACAGACCACATGGTACGACAGCAACTGGAGTTATAGAGGGAGAACTGGTAGTTTATTGTCTGCACCTCGTGGTCGTGCGGTAGCGTTCTCGCTTCCCATGCCCGGGTTCCCGGGTTCGATTCCCGGCGGGATCAGGGATTTTCTCTGCCTCGCGATGACTGGGTGTTGTGTGATGTCCTTAGGTTAGTTAGGTTTAAGTAGTTCTAAGTTCTAGGGGACTGATGACCATAGATGTTAAGTCCCATAGTGCTCAGAGCCGTTTTGAGCCTGGTAGTTCATTACTTTATAAACTACGTGATTGCCTCGTGCCTTTGCATTTCATACTTCTCAACAGAAAAGCTGGGTCACTTCCACGTTACTGATGCTTACAACTACTTACAGTGTTAGTTGAATTCCATTTGTTCTCATTATTATCATGATGCGTTGAGTAAGCTACTCGTATTCTTCTCTTGTTCTATTCCTTTAAAAATATTATAGCCAGACAGTGTTATCATCTTGTTTTAGGGTCTAATATTTATGAAGAAAATGCATTTTTGTAGTACGCGTTCCAGGATGCACATATTATCTGATCCGAATGTGAAATGCGGGTTAGGGCTTTACACAATGATACCAGAAAGTTCACACAGTACTTAAAATACACCCATCAAAAAATGTTTTGCATCACCCCTGTTCCCAGAACTCCTGAATATAGATGTTGATTGTGGATATTGTACCACAGACACAGTCCCTTCCACTGTTCAGAGATGTCACTAAGCCCGGCCAAAGACGTAAACAGTCGTGCATGAGCAACGTCTGCTACACGGCGGGGGTCCGGCAGCCAATTAGTTCGAGTCATCAAACCAGGAAGGAGGTATACGGCTCATGTTGTCTGTAGTTCAACCATGCCTAGACGATCAATACCGCGGTTCGATGGCATCCGCATTGTTACTTTGTACCGGGAAGGACTATCAACAAGGGAAGTGTCCAGGAGTCTCGGAGTGAACCAAAGCGATGTTGTTCGGAAATGGAGGAGATACAGAGAGACAGGAACTGTCGATGACAAGCCTCGCTCTGGCCGCCCAACGTCTATTGCTGCAGTGGATGACCGCTACCTACGGATAATGGTTCGGAGGAACCCTGACAACAACGCCAGCATGTTGAATAATGCTTTTTATGCAGCCACAGAACGTCGTGTTACGACTCAGACTGTGCTCAATGTGCTGCATGATGCGCAACTTCATTCCCGAATTCCATGGCGAGGTCCAACCACGACAAAATGCAGCGCGGGGTAGAGATGGGCCCAACAACATGCCGAATGGATCGCTCAGGATTGGTATCACATTCCCTTTACTAATGAATGTCGCATATGCCTTCAACCAGACAATCGTCGGAGACGTGTTTAGAGGCAACCCGGTCAGGCTGCACGCTTTCGACACACTGTCCAGCGAGTGCAGCAAGGTGGAGGTTCCCTGCTGTTTTGGGGTGGCATTATGTGGCGCCGACGTACGCCGCTGGTGGTCATGGAAGGCGCCGTAACGGCTGTACGATACGTGAATGCCATCCTCCGACCGATAGTGCAGCCATATTGGTAGCATATTGCCGAGGCATTCGTCTTCATGGACGACAATTCGCGCTCCCATCGTGCACATCTTGTGAATGACTTCCTCCAGGATAACGACATCGCTCGACTACAGTGCCCAGCATGTTCTCCAGACATGCACCCTATCGAACATGCCTCGGATAGACTGAAAAGGGCTGTTTTGGGCGACGTGATCCACCAACCACTCTGAGGGATCTACACAGAATCGCTGTTGAGGAGTGGGACAATCTGGACCAACAGTGCCTTAATGAACTTGTGGATAGTATGCCACAACGAATTCAGGCATGCATCAATGCAAGAGGACGTGCTAGAGGACATTAGAGGTACCAGTGTGTATAGCAGTCTGGACCACAGCCTCTTAAGGTCTCGCTGTATGGTGGTACAACGTGCAATGTGTGGTTTTCATGAGCAATAAAAAGGGAGGAAATAATGTTTACGTTCATCTCTATTCCAATTTTCTGTACAGGTTCCGGAACCCTCTGAACCCAGGTGACGCAAAACTGTTTTTGATGTGTGTACATCGGTAATTACGTTAAAGGCACAGACTGATTACTAACATCGGATAGTAGTGAGATGGTGAACAACATGCCGTTAGACTGGTCGCAAAATTCAACCCCTAAAACTCCTTAAAGGTCGTCCTACGGGTTGAAGTGATTGCTGTGAAGTGGATCTGCGGTTTTTGTCTGCATTTTGTTGTGGAGTTTTTCTATTATTATGGGTTTATATCCATTATTAATAGCAGCTGTTTTAATTATTTTGATTTCATTTTGTTGTGTGTGTCACTCATTGGTACTTTTTTAATTCGGTGTAGCATCTCTCTGAAATATGCCATTTTTTGTTGGCGAGAGTGGCAAGATGAGTCAATATTGACATCTTCATAAGCAGTAAACTAAAAGACCTCATTACCAAATACTATACATGTGAAAATAACTACACCATACATAACACACATGAACTCATAAGCTTAATCAAAGACATCCACATCCAACCAACAGCTAATTTAGCATCACTGGACATAGTCAACCTATACACGAACATCCCTGTCAAAGAGACTATGAAAATTATGAGAAACAATCTGCTGAAATATAAGAAAATTAGTATTTCAGAGATATGTGAACTCATAGAAATACTTTCACTTATTCTAGAGCATAATTACTTTAGCTTCAACAACAAACTGTACCAACAACATGATGGTCTGGCAGTGGGAAGTAGCTTAGATGGGATATTGGCTGTTATTTACATCTGCCATAAACAGGGTGTTACAAAAAGGTACGGCCAAACTTTCAGGAAACATTTCTCACACACAAATAAAGAAAAGATGTTATGTGAACATGTGTCCGGAAACGCTTAATTTCCATGTTAGAGCTCATTTTAGTTTCGTCAGTATGTACTGTACTTCCTCGATTCACCGCCAGTTGGCCCAATTGAAGGAAGGTAATGTTGACTTCGGTGCTTGTGTTGACATGCGACTAATTACTCTACAGTCCTAGCATCAAGCACATCAGTAAGTAGCTTCACCAGGTTAGTGTTCATCACGAACGTGGTTTTGGAGTCAGTGCAATGTTTACAAATGCGGAGTTGGCAGATGCCCATTTGATGTATGGATTAGCACGGGGCAATAGCCGTGGCGCGGTACGTTTGTATCGAGACAGATTTCCAGAACGAAGGTGACCCGACAGGAAGACGTTCGAAGCAATTGATCGGCGTCTTAGGGAGCACGGAACATTCCAGCCTATGACTCGCGAGTGGGGAAGACCTAGAACGACGAGGACACCTGCAATGGACGAGGCAATTCTTCGTGCAGTTGACGATAACCCTAATGTCAGCGTCAGAGAAGTTGCTGCTGTACAAGGTAACGTTGACCACGTCACTGTATGGAGAGTGCTACGGGAGAACCAGTTGTTTCCGTACCATGTACAGCGTGTGCAGGCACTATCAGCAACTGATTGGCCTCCACGGGTACACTTCTGCGAATGGTTCATCCAACAATGTGTCAATCCTGATTTCAGTGCAAATGTTCTCTTTACGGATGAGGCTTCATTCCAACGTGATCAAATTGTAAATTTTCACAATCAAGATGTGTGGGCTGACGAGAATCCGCACGCAATTATGCAATCACGTCATCAACACATATTTTCTGTGAACGTTTGGGCAGGCATTGTTGGTGATGTCTTGATTGGGCCCCATGTTCTTCTAACTACGCTCAATGGAGCACGTTATCATGATTCATACGGGATACTCTACCTGTGCTGCTAGAACATGTGCCTTTACAAGTACTGAAACGTCCACTTAGAAAAATTTCACATGACTGTGCTTAAACTGACACACAATATTTTTTAGCGCAACGCAATCTGACTTTCAATTATCCCTACAAGAGAATGGCCCTGACTAAATTAACCTATACGTTTCACAAATCACTTACCTCACAAAAATCATTGTCATTCGAATTACTCAATACAGCGAGCGCCACTACTGCCAGCTAAATAAAAGATTCAAACTACTGAAGGCACTAACTACTGATAAGCATAGTTAGCCAAAGAAAGATTTTGATAGAGAACAAATAATGTATTTACCTTAATAGTGTTCAAAAGTCATAATATATATATCAGTCCATGATATCCAATATTACAAATTTACTCTTTCTGATGGACACACGTCCAGATCGTCCGCTCTCAAAATTCCGCCATCTCTCTCCCCACATCCACCACGGCTGGCGGCTCACCTCCAACTGCGCAACGCTACGTGCTGTTAACAGCCAACTGCCCAACGCTACAATGGCAGACAACAATGCAAACTAGCCACAGACTGCACACAGCACAGCCAGTGATTTTCATACAGAGCGCTACGTGGTGATGGCGTTACCAATATAAGAACCTAAACAGCCTACTTCCTGTACGACACAACATGTGGTTCATGCACGATGGAGCTCATGCACATTTCAGTCGAAGTGTTCGTACGCTTCTCAACGACAGATTCGGTGACCGATGGATTGGTAGAGGTGGACTAATTCCATGGCCTCCACGCTCTCCTGACCTCAACCCTCTTGACTTTCATTTATGGATGCATTTGAAAGCTCTTGTCTACGCAACCCCGGTACCAAATGTAGAGACTCTTCGTGCTCTTATTGTGGACGGCTGTGATACAATATGCCATTCTCCAGGGCTGCATCAGCGCATCAGGGATTCCATGCGACGGAGGGTGGATGCATGTATCCTCGCGAACGGAGGACATTTTGAACATTTCCTGTAGCAAAGTGTTTGAAGTCACGCTGGTACGCTCTGTTGCTGTGTATTCCATGATTAATGTGATTTGAAGAGAAGTAATAAAATGAGCTCTAACATGGAAAGTAAGCGTTTCCGGACACATGTCCACATAACATATTTTCTTTCTTTGTGAGTGAGGAATGTTTCCTGAAAGTTTGGCCGTACCTTTTTGTAACACCCTGTAGAACAAAAATTCTTCTCAGCCATCCAGCCCATCTCAAACAAAATAATCTACTACAGAAGATATGATGATGATAATTGCTTTCTGATGGTACAAACAATGAAATAGTTTAATTAGTAGCAGATCTATGCAAAATGCACAAAAATATTAAATTCACAGTTGAACGTGAAACTAATAAAAGCATTAACTTTCTTGACATGAAGATTTGCAATAATAACAATAAACATCAATTTAGTATTTACAGAAAATCTACCACCACTGATGTCAGTATTGACAACTCATCTTGCCACCCCGACCAACAAAAAATGGCATATTTCAGAGCGATGCTACACCAAACTAAAAAAGTACCAATGAGTGACACAGATCAACAAAATGAAATCAAAATAATTAAAACCATTGCTCATTATACTGGATATAAATCCATAATAATAGAAAAACTCCACAACAAAATGCAGACAAAAACCACAGATCCACTTCACAGCAATCACTTCAACCCAAATCAGTGTGCCACAGAGGAAGAAGCACTCCGTCTTCAGGCCACAAGTGGTCCATCGGGGCAATCCGACCGCCGTGTCATCCTCAGTTAGGGATGCAGATAGGAGGGGCGTGTGGTCAGCACACCACTCTCCCGGTCGTTATGATAGTTTTCTTTGACCGGAGCCACTACTATTAGGTCGAGTAGCTCCTCAATTGGCCTCACGAGGCTGAGTGCACCCCGAAAAATGGCAACAGCACTTGGCGGCCTGGGTGGTCAACCATCCAAGCGCCAGCCACTCCCGACAGTGCTTAACTTCGGTGATTTCACGGAAACCGGTGTATCCACTGTGGCAAGGCCGTTGCAGTGTGCCACAGAAGCCAAACCTAAATATGCTACTCTCCCATACATAGGCCCACTATCATACCAAGTAGCAAACTTATTTAAAAAGAAAAATATCACAATCAGCTTTTCCACAAATAATAAATTACAACAAAAAGTAATCCATGATGTAAGCACCTCCAAGAGTCCCTACCATAAATGAGGAATATTCAAACTCAAATGCGATACAAGCCCAAAATTCTACATTGGACAGACAGGCAGAAGTTTTGAAATTAGACACAAAGAACACATTGATGCTTTAAGGCTTGACAACTTGAACATATATGCATTTGCAGCCCATATTGCTGAAGAAAACCATTCAGCGAGAAAGAGTGAGAACAACTTAAAAATTTTACGTCTAGCAGAAAAAGGAGCCACTATGAATATATTAGAAGAAATAGAAATACACACACACACACAAACAGCACCCGAGACTATATCCTTAATGAACAAACCGAGTTAGCTAACACCCCTTTCCTGAAAACTTTCCAAAATTTATTCTCCACCCTCCAAAGCAAATAATATTACTCCTCCTATCTGCAAATCAAATAGCAAATTTATATGTCACTATAAGTCTCATGATGCTAAATGTAATTAAATGATTTACTGTTTTACCTATAAAGTACTTTAAAAATGGAACAACTTTATAATTAAAAAACTCACAAAATCAATGTCTCTCTGTACTAGTTTAAAAGGCGTTTCAGTTGCATAAGTGGATATATGATCTTTTTCCGTACATAGGACATCTTCAAATGTTACGATATATCATAGCATCTTTGATATATGAAACTTCCTGGCAGATTAAAACTGTGTGCCCGACCGAGACTCGAACTCGGGACCTTTGCCTTTCGCGGGCAAGTGCTCTACCATCTGAGCTACCGAAGCACGACTCACAGCCGGTACTCACGGCTTTACTTCTGCCAGTATCTCGTCTCCTACCTTCCAAACTTTACAGAAGCTCTCCTGCGAACCTTGCAGAACTAGCACTCCTGAAAGAAAGGATATTGCAGAGACATGGCTTAGCCATTGCCACAGTTCTGGAAACATCCCCCAGGCTGTGGCTAAGCCATGCCTCCGCAGTATCCTTTCTTTCAGGAGTGCTAGTTCTGCAAGGTTCGCAGGAAAGCTTCTGTAAAGTTTGGAAGGTAGGAGACGAGATACTGGCAGAAGTAAAGCTGTGAGTACCGGGCGTGAGTCGTGCTTCGGTAGCTTAGATGGTAGAGCACTTGCCCGCGAAAGGCAAAGGTCCCGCGTTCGAGTCTCGGTCGGGCACAGAGTTTTAATCTGCCAGGAAGTTTCATGTCAGCGCACACTCCGCTGCAGAGTGAACATCTCATTCTGGATCTTTGATATATGTTTGTAAGCACTTTGTATGTATGAAAACATGTGGTGCGTGGTGGAAATCTTTTCAGTGACATATCTAAAGTGTCCAGTGAGAAAAAAAATACGTGTGCAACGGTAAAAATGCACTGGGAATGTATTCACATCTGTTGGACGAATGTTATGAAAACAAACACTGGAAACCGAAATTTCACGTAAGTCACATCCAATGAAAATCTATAACTTAATCATCTGTGTGTGGCGTGCTTATAATTATGTATTATTTATATTTTAGGACAATTAATCTGTAAAAAAAACGCATCACATGTTGTAAGAAAAGCATGTAAACCGTCTGAAGATGAATCATAACGATTCGAAACCGGTAACAGTACTCTTTGAATAAAGCAACTGAAAGTAAATTTGTGGCTGGTTGCTGTCCCAACGCCATGAACATTTTTCGAGAATGTTTTAATTTCAGTAATATAAAAGTGACATGAAGTCATACAGGAGGCAGGCGACCATTACTATAGTAATCAGCTGTTCTCCATTCAAGCTGACTTGATCGCAGTGGTAAAAGTCAAACATCAGGCAGCGAATGACTTTATTGCTCATATGACGCTTTTCGGAGTTTATTCGTGATCTGATACCCGAGAGCGATTATGCAAGTAGATACGGCGTTTCAAGTTGTATGTAAAACAAACATTGGCGTAGCAATCTGCTTATGTGTACGAATGTTTATTTCACATAATACTACGTGCAGTAATCGCTCCTGGGTATCTGATGATGGATACATTCCGAAACACGTCATATGAGGAGTAAAATCACTCCTTGCTTGATGTTAAAGACTTCTACCATTGCGACCCAGTCACTCTCAATCCTGGACTATTGTTTTAATTTCAAGTTCGACGGTGGATACAAATAAGAAAAGAAATATATTTTTCACGCGATATAATTTCAAATTTAGTTTCCTGGTTTTATGCTTTGGTTGTACTCTGGACCCTTGCTCCTTGACAAATTTCACGATTCTAGTCCAACAGGAAGTACCCCTTTGGTTTTGGTGAGGGAGCTCGAAAGTATAAAAATATGTGACATTAGCGGCGGTATCTTTTGACTGCATTGACTTAGAAGTCTCAATATTTTACAGACTCAGTCTGTGACAAATTTCAGCTTGATATGTCTACCCGGCCCTGGGAATAAAATTTTTGAACAATCAGACAGACAGATAGAAAAACTGACAGACGTAAAACAAAGCTATCCTATAGAGAAATCTGAGTTAACGGTGAGAGGAGGTATTAATCAATGTACGAAGAGCAGATATGGAACCTCTACAGCCATGTAGGCAGCTACTGTATTGGATATAGCATACCAGCTTCAGAGTATGAGATAGTAGACCGTGCCATGTGGCTGGAATGCTGTGAGACTTTCTACTGGCCATCGATGTGAGAGTCCCGTGCGTTTGATCTATTTCGAGGCTGCCACACGGATGAAAAATGCAGAGGTAGTGTAGGCACTGAGCTTTTCGTGTGTCACTGTGTCTGGGGTGCTCCGCGAGGAACTGGACTGAGGGAAACCGCGAGCTGCTTGAGTCGACCCCCATGAGGGACTGGCAGTGGTGACAGCCATAGACTATCCTGGGTTGTTGTAGCAAACAGACGAGTCACAGTGGAGATAATCACTCATTATTTCAACTCTGGACGGAAACATCTCTTAGCAGCCACACTATCTAGAAAATTTTTCTCTCTGTGGGATATAGAAGTCATACATTACTTACTGAACACGGAGGGATATAATGATTTCCTCGGGTTCATGAAAACCGCCACTGGGCGCTCGATGCATAGAAAAGATTGCCTGGGTGATGAATCGTGATACAGGGTGATAGACGCTAATTGTATGACACCGGTCAGGGAACTGGTGGAGGTTATACGTCCTGAGGATGTTAGGGGATGAAATTTGGCCTCTTATAAAGTCCAATAACGCCTCTCTCCGGCGAACAATACAGAAATTCACTGCCTAGTCTCTTGTATCACTTTCCTCAACTATAAAAACATCCTGGAGACTTTTGTCATCTCGATGTTAAATCCTAATCTTTCTTTCTCCACCATGCAGGTGGTTTGTACTTTCAGTAAGACAATGCACCATCTCACCGCTCCCTAATTGTGTAAAAATAGCTTGAGGGATACTCTAAGCACATAAGAGCGCTAATATCTTGCTACCTCTCCACACAGTTCACCAGGACTAATTTCTGTTGAGCACATCTCGTCTGTGGTGTAGCTACACGTAGGGTAAGGTACCGTACGTCACTTTGGGGTCGCTGTCTTGTGACAGACGTTTAGAGTGAGCAAGAGCAAAAGAAAAGGGTGAGAGGGAGGGAGAAGCAGTAAGCGAATGAAGAAGAGAAAGAAGAGAAGAAGGAGAAGAAGAAAGTACGAACAGGAGGTGCAGATGGAGAATTAGAGAATGGATTAGAGAACACTAAATAGGAAAAGGGTGTAGATATATGAAAGGAAATCATGAGGAGATTCGGGTAGGACTGCGTCGAGTAATAGATGGTGAGACACATCTTTCCCTGGTACAGAGGACATTATGTGCCAATGTAACGAAAATGTATAGAGCTTATTTCGCATTTGTTGTTCTACGTGTTACAGGTTTCTGTGGATGGGTAATAAAACAAACGAAATAGAGACCGCGTTATTGCTGCAAGGAGTTCATTTTTGGACTATGTGGTGTTTCATATTCTGAGTTGAGGCATTGAGGGCCATAAGGACCCAAAGCACAAAGTATTGAGAAAAATAGATGTTTGTGGAAATCAAATTTATAGGCAAACTACAAGTCTCTTAAGCTTGACCTTTGTTTTACCCAAGTATCAACAGCCTACATTTCCTATAAAGAAATCAGTATCAGCCCACAACATTTTCATACACAGGCTAGTGACAACAGCATCTTTTGACTGTTGTGTAGTTTGTAAGTAATGTGAAACTAGACTCAGAACATAAAGGACAGATTCTAAATGTACCACACACACACACACACACACACACACACACACACTCAATTATTACCTATTCCAACACTTCGTGGTCGTCGGTATCATAGTTTTCATTAAGCACATTCTCTGGCTTGAGGTTCAGATGAAACTATATGATCACTTCAGACACTAAACCTAGCAGTTTTGTTAAATCTGTGTTTTTCAGGGTAGATTTAGTAGTTTTGTGAAGTCTTTGTGTTTCAAGGTTGTTATTTGTCTTTGACGTACGCATCGGGGCACTACATTTCGCTACGCACCTACAAATTGTGGGGAAATAACAAACTGTGGGAAATAAACTATGGTCTTCATCGACGTAACTTGAAGAAAATGGTTGCTGCTACGACTTCAATGGAGAATATCTTACATTAAACAACAGTTCATGGTAACCTGCTGAGATCTTCATAATTTTAAAATTTCTGATATGTTTTTGCTGAAAACTATTCATAATGCAAGCGAATTGATGAGAAACTGAGCATAAGTGGCTTATCTGTATGGCATCCGAAAACTGTTGGGAAATAACAAATAGTGGCCTTCCTCGATGTGCATCATTACCAAGAACTTCAACTTTTGGTTTGGTAGAGACGTTGGTAACACTCTTAAGGGTTCTGAAATCCTCAGCGTCCATTTTACAGACTGAATGATGAAAGCATGATACATGAGGTTACCGTTAGGCATTCCTTCAAGAGCTTGCAGCTCTTATGAAGAAACGGGCATCGGTGTAGCCAGTGACCGCTCCTACAGCAATGAAAATTTGTGCTTTGGGCCCATGTCGAAGTGAATATCAGAGAAATGGCAGATACTGCTTTTCGCAAATGTTTATGTATACAATGTAAGGGCGCAGCACTGATAAAGCTCGTTCGTCTCAATATCAACACATATCACGAGCATGCATACATGCTACAATCTCAAAATCTGTGACTGTGTACTTAAGGCCCTTATGGTTCTCAGAGCCTCTGTTGTGTCACACAAAAGATAACCATTGAAATCTATACATTTTGCTTCGTTGGCAGGGAGAGGTGTGTGGCGTAGGGGAAGGGAGGTGTATGAGCAGAGTTGAGGTATGTCCTGTGTGACAGTTGCCCTAGCTTCGTCACTACTTCTGGAACACCATCGAACGACGAAGACGCTCTTTGGAGCCTGTTCGACCCAGTCTCAGCTGTCGTTGGTAAGCCGGTCAGTGTGGCCGAGCGGTTCTAGGCGCTTCAGTCTGGAACCGCGCGACTGCTACGGTCGCAGGTTCGAATTCTGCCTCGGGCATGGATGTGTGTGATGTCCTTAGGTTAGTTAGGTTTAAGTAGTTCTAAGTTCTAGGGGACTGATGACCTCAGATGTTAAGTCCCATAGTGCTCAGAGCCATTTGAGCCATTTTGTCGTTGGTAGTTGAATAGTCCTAGATCAAAAAGGTTTCCAAAAATGTTTCGTGGAGCCGATTGCTATGGCGCATCGCATATGACGTCAGAGTGAATGGGAGCCTACAGGGTTGTTCGTTCGTGTCCCCAATCCAGTTGGTGACGAGAGTATAGTAGTATGGTGAGAAGGCGCTTGTCAGTCGCCAGGTGCATCTATTAACATTTTTAGGATATTCCACGAAGTTCTCAAAGCCTCCAACACAGCCGAAGTAGTCTCACTTTTTAAGAATGGCAGGAATATTTGTGTTTAACATCGTGTCGATGGCGTGGTCATTACGGCGAGTGCACGTTTCTATTGCTGCTAGTTGGCTTCTTTATATATTGTAGACTGCCCATCAGTCTCGGTTTTTAATCCTTGGTCGTCTAAGTCATCTTAACTTGGATTGGATTGGATTGTTTGGGGGAAGAGACCAAACAGCGAGGTCATCGGTCTCATCGGTGTAGGGAAGGATGATTTTTTATCTGCTACTATAATTGATCGTTTGACATGGGTGTTAATGCCCGTTTCATAAAGCACACAATCTCCGTTCTCCCTCAAATATTTTCTTTTTTTCTCCTCCTCCGTTCATCTTTTCGACTAATTTCAATGAGAACACGCTCCAATGATCTAGTTCTAGTTCCAAATTAGTGTACATGTTTTCATACCGTAAATATTTTAGCACTTTACTGCGATTTGTCAGTGTCATTTCCCCAGCAGCCATGCAACAGACGACAGCCGTTCCGTAACCTTTCGGCTCGTTAGAGCAGGCTGTCCTCGCAGGAACCTCGCGTGACTGATCGCAGGTCAGTGTCCACACACAAACACACACACACACACACACACACACACACACACACACACATACATGCAGAGGTAGGTAAAAATAAAAATACTCTGGTTTTTCAGCTGCCGAACTCGTCACGAAATACCGCTCTGTCGGTTCCTCCCCGCGTGTGAGTCTTTCCCTTTCAAATTAAATGAGGGTAGCGATTACCTGTCATCTCCTGAGGCAGTGCGCTCAACACCAGCTGACTTAGACCAGACTGCTAAGTCCTCATTACCAGTGCACTGGATAGAATTGGAGTATACAGTGTGTGTGTGTGTGTGTGTGTATGTGTGTTTGCGTTGTGTACATGGAGGAGGACGAGTTGGGGTGAGGGTGGAGCAGGTTGTTAAAAACGTATAGGTCCCCGTTTGCATTTATTCGAACCACAGCAGTTGAAGTTCTTAGCAAATTCTTAAGATATTTCAACGTCTGTTTTCTTCCCTTGTATTCTTTCTTCTTTTATCGTACTTGTCAGTTACTGCTTTCATTGTTACAACGACTTGTTTCATATGTGATATGCAGCCAACTACAGATCAACTGTTGCAGTCTAAAATGCCCCGTAAAGTAGGGATGCATGCATTGTCACACTGCTTGACTTAGCGAAGCATTTTTTTCCAGTAATTTACTATGTGGTGGGCTCGAAGAACTGAAGATACCTCTTACAGATATTATGTAATAAAGCCCAGATTGCTGCTGTAGTAAATTAAAGATGTATGTATTGTGATGGATACGTTTCGAATCAATTGCTATCTTCAGACCCTCTGTGAAAGTTACATAATACTTTTTATTACAATGTTTGTTAGTCGAATTTCCAGATATACAAATTAGGTACTTACGCCCGTATGTGACCAGTGGTCGCTGTCATTCTGTATCATTTTACAGCGTGGTGTAGATTTAGGACTGTTATGCTGTAAGCTGTTTTGTGGTTTGCTCCTGTTGTTACTCGCCCTTTTTTGTAATTTTCATAATTCGACCCCTTACCCCCAGATTTGACAGACTGGCAGTTGTGACAGTTGGCCAAAGTTGTTACATGGTTACAGTTGCTGTGTTGATATTATCATTTTGGGCTGTATGCATGATCTTTATAATCTATGTGTTTGTGGGTTTTGTGGTAAGACTTGTAGAAGGAGACTAACACTTGAACATAGTAAGCAGGTTCAAATGGATGTGAGTTACAGTAGTTACACAGAGGTGAAGGCTCTTGAGGATGTTAGAATAGCGTGGAGAGCTCCACCAAATCAATCCTCGGACTGAAGACCACAATAACAACGGAAGAAATTTTCCAGAAAATTGCTTTTCGTATTACTTACTTGGTTATATACTTCTAACCGACAACTTAAGCTTCAGTTATTCACTCTGACGTAAATATGCAACTATCCTTAACATTTGTCACTCTGTGTTAATTTTGACGTGGTCCATAGGGCAACTGGAATATTGCCTGTACGAAGTTCCTAAGTCAAAGCGTTTACATATGACGATACTTTTCTTGTTGCTACTGCAGTGTTCGAAGGAGTGAAGTTCCACTGAATCTGCAGAATAGTTTCGTCCTTATTTACTAACATCCTTTGTAAAAAAAGGACAAAATATCTCGATGTGCATTTTTATTACTAGAATGTCAACAGACAAACGTAAGACTTTCTTTCTGTTGGTTTGTTGGAAGTCGGTTAAGTATGAAAAGAAGTTATAAGTTTTTATAAGTGTGTTAAGTACTTAATTTAAAAACAGTTTATCTCTAACCAAAATATACTCACCGTACTAGATCAAAATGCGACATCAGTGGCACAATTACACAGTTTTTCAAGAAGTTTATTGGGTGTCTGTGGAAAAATTAGGCCAATATTCTGAAGAAAATTCATTTTCTCAAGTCCGTCACTGGATTATGGTCTGGTGCTATACAACTTCTGCCTTACATCAGGATCCTTTATTGGTCATTATGTATTGTATACAGGGTGAGTCACTATTACCACCTAGAATAACTCCGAAAGTGTGATAGTAACTGAAAAGTTTGTGGGACAAAAGTTACATGGGACCACTGGGGCTATAGTTTGGCTTCTGATAGCGGCTATCGAGACTAATCCAATGATGTGTAATAGTAAGATCTTTGAAGGTCATCGAAGGTCACAAAGGTGGCTTGAACGTCCATTTATAGAAGGTGTTCGAAGTGATGACCATTGGTATCAATGCAGTGCTGTAATCTTCTTATCATGGATTGAGTGGTATTATTATCACTTCGGCACTAATTGAAGCACATACTCTGACAATTCTCTTTTGTATATCAAACAAATAGTAAATATTCGCCGAATACGGCATATCCATCTAACATGCCATTGACATCTAAACACCATTCGACAATTTCGCAGTACAACACTAATAGGAACGGTAAGACTAGTATAGTCGAATCATGCGAATGTGAATGGTATATCCCTTCGAAGAAGAAGTCGGTATTCTTCTCATTTGCGGAGAATGCCAACGAAATTCAGTGACATCTAGAGACTTATTCGCTGAAAAGTATCCTCAACGTACTCACCCTACACTTCGCACATTTAAATATGTTTATGATAAATTGAGAGCAACTGGATCTTTAACGCATCGGACACATATCCGACAAAAAAATGTTACTAACGAGGAAACGGAAATTAGTACTCTTGCCACTGTGGTTCGAGATCCTTGTGTTAGTTCGCTTCAAATCGCAACGGAATCTGGCATGAGCCAGAGTAGTGTTGTTCGTGTTCTGCATCGCCATAAATATCATCCTCATCATATCAGTATCCACAAAGAATTAACTGGTACGATTGTATGTGTTGCATTGAATTTTGCCGATGGGCTCAACTTAAGATTCAGAGGGATGACACATTTATTAATTTGATTTTATTTACTGACGAGGCGACATTCACGAACCATGGAAATGTTAATTTGCGTAACATGCATTATCGGGCAACTGAAAATCCATGTAGGCTGCGGCAAGTTGCACACTAAAAGCCGTGATCGTTGAGTGTGGGATTCTGGAGGATAGAATTATAGGCCCCTATTTCATCGAAGGAAATCTTAATGGTAGGAAGTACACCACATTCCTGCAAGAAACATTAGGTCTGTTATGGGAAGAAATACCTATAGGAACAAGGAACAGAATGTGGTATCAACACGATGGGTGTCCGGCACGTTTTTTGCTGATGCCTAGAAATGAGTTGCAGAGATAATTCCTAAATCGTTGTACTGGACGCGGAGGAGATGTTTCGTGCCCGGCTCGTTCGCCACACTTGACGCCTCTGGATTTTTTCTTGTGGGGATTCGTAAAAGACATTGTTTACAAAGACGTTCCAACTACACCTGAAGATGTGTGAGAGAGAACTGTCAGAGCATGGGCTTCGATAAGTGGCGAAGTGATAATGAATACCACTCAATCCATGATAAGGAGATTGCAGCACATCATTGATACCAATGGTCGTCACTTCGAGCACCTGTAAATGGACGTTCATGCCACCTTTTTGACCTTCGTTGACCTACAAAGACCTTACTGTAACACATCATTGGACGCGTCTCGATAGACGCTATCTTAAAATAAGTACCAAACTATAGCATCCCATTTGAAAAAACAAAGTTGACCTTCATATCTCTGAAGCGAACCCAGCTAGCAACAAGAAACCGGCGTCATATTATGGCCCCCGTTGTCCCGTGTAACTTCTGTCTCACAAACTTTTCAGCTCCTATCATATTTTCTGAGTTATCCTTGGTGGCATTAGTGACTCACCATATATATATAAGTTTTATATCACCAGACCATAATCCAGGGAGGGATTTGAGAAAATGAATTTTCTTCAGAATATTGGCTCAATTTTGTCATAAATACCCAATAAACCTCTTGAGAAACTGGGTAGTTGTGGCACTGATGTCGCATTTTGATCTAGTACGGAGAGTCTATGTTGGCTAAAATCAACTGTTTTCAAGCTACAATAAATTGAACACAACGTGCCATATAATACTTACAAATTAAATTAGCCTGACTCATTTCAACAGCCAACGTGCGCCATCAACCGTGTTACTCTTACGTTACTTTAATATTGCGCGCTTTGCTAACAACATTCAACCTCTCCGCAGTATTTGTGCAGGTTTTGGGGTCTGACACTTTTTTATACTGTTCATTCTCTACCCCAGGAACAAGAGGGGATTGTTCAAAATTAATCCATTCTGAGTGTAATTCTTACTACCCATATGTCAGAGGAGGTCATAGTGGGTTAAAGGGAATCTTGCTTGGGAAAATTTGGTGGGGATTTCAAGTTCCAGCGTTTGCCTTACAATCAAGGACATCTCCCTAAAGCCTTGATCAGAGCCTGGAAATTGGAACCGTGTTTAACTTGTGACAAACAAACACATGAAGGCCTAATGCATGTTCAGGTTTCTGGTTCTACATCTACATCTACATCTACATCTACATTTATACTCCGCAAGCCACCCAACGGTGTGTGGCGGAGGGCACTTTACGTGCCACTGCCATTACCTCCCTTTCCGGTTCCAGTCGCGTATGGTTCGCGGGAAGAACGACTGCCGGAAAGCCTCCGTGCGCGCTCGAATCTCTCTGATTTTACATTCGTGATCTCCTCGGGAGGTATAAATAGGGGGAAGCAATATATTCGATACCTCATCCAGAAACGCACCCTCTCGAAACTTGGACTGCAAGCTACACCGCGATGCAGGGCGCCGATCTTGCAGAGTCTGCCACTTGAGTTTGCTAAATATCTCCGTAACGCTATCACGCTTACCAAATAACCCTGTGACGAAATGCGCCGCTCTTCTTTGGATCTTCTCTATCTCCTCCGTCAACCCGATCTGGTACGGATCCCACACTGATGAGCAATACCCAAGTATATGTCGAACGAGTGTTTTGTAAGCCACCTCCTTTGTTGATGGACTACATTTTCTAAGGACTCTCCCAAAGAATCTCAACCTGGCACCCGCCATACCAACAATTAATTTTATATGGTCATTCCACTTCAAATCGTTCCGCACGCATACTCCCAGATATTTTACAGAAGTAACTGCTACCAGTGTTTGCTCCGCTATCATATAATCATACAATAGAGGATCCTTCTTTCTATGTATTCGCAATACGTTACATTTGTCTATGTTAAGGGTCAGTTGCCACTCCCTGCACCAAGTGCCTATCCGCTGCAGATCTTCCTGCATTTCGCTACAATTTTCTAATGCTGCAACTTCTCTGTTAGCTCTTGGGATCTGTGTGAGGTATCTAAATTATTGGCTAGTTTGCAAGTATTTATTAATAAATATGGACAGTAATATCTAGTACCTATCCTTACGAGCGTGAAAGCACACATAACACTAAGACAAGAACATGTCATTCGAATGTTTGTATGTTTACACGAAAAAGCAATGTCATTAATGTGTAAGTCAAAGATTACAAGCCCTCCACATATATTACAGACGTTGTGCGAAAATACGTTTACGATCTAGCTACATGAAATTCAGATAAAATTTCATGGGAACTCATTTGGAACTGAGCATTAATTTACGTAAAAATTTATAGATACCGTCAAATTTGTCCCTCGGAGTCTGTTTTGTATTTAGCATTTTTCTGAAAATTTCGATTCTCAAACAAATTAATTTCATACAATTTACAAAATGTTTTGTGTATCTTCAGGACGCTGTGTATACAGATGAATGAAATGCTTATTTATTTTAAATGCCGAGCAATTGTTGACTTTGTATTGTTGTTTATGCGGTATGAGTTACTAAACTTTGAGTATCAAATTTTTGTAATTTTCCCCTGTTTGGTATGTGCACCAAATGTGCAAACGTGGCATCGTTGTGTATATGTTTTGTGCGAAAGTTTATGTCTTATTTTTTTGACTGTAGAAATTTAGTACTGGTGTGAGAATGCTGAAGATATTTGGTATGTTCTGGAACATCTTTCCAACATTAAGCATTGAAGTTGTTGACCATTTTCTTTATTTACTTGCTGTGGACTTTTGCAATATATCTTAATTTTCTCGATGAGGTGGTCAATAATAGTCTACTGTTAAGCATTGAATGCTTTCATGTCTCTGTTCATACCAAGTTCACGTGGTAGTAATTTTTTACTTATGAAAGTCAGACTGTTCTCTTCTATGAAGTTTTCAGTACGTATAATAAATTTTCAACTTATATGTTGACTAAATAAGCGGAATTTTAGTCAGTAATAAACTACTACAACCGAGTTACGTGCTGTTCATATAATTATGTACATTGCAAAGATATGCTGCAATGCAATTTACATTTACGCATATAGTTCAAAGATTTTTAGTGATTATGGGACAGTATCATGTTGTTTAGTTGTTAGCAAAGGAAGACCATCTGCGGCAAGTTCTTGCCCGATTTACTTCAACGTAAGTTTCAATCAGTAATGCACTTGCGACGCTGTTTTGCTACACCTTGATGTAATTTCACAAGTAATTGGTCTCTATCGGATGTTTGCATTTATATTTCAGAGTTATTGTTATTGTGTAAACTAAGGTACGTAAATTCATTTATCTCAAAGCCATTATAACGTAAAATTTTGCTCCTTCACCTTCCTTATTTATTTATTTATTTATTGATTTATTTATTTGTTTATTGATTTATTTAACCTGGCAAGATTAGGGCCATCAGGCCCTCTCTTACATCTAACCAGGCATTCTACTTATTTTACATTCATATGTTTTAGTAGGCATGTTAAACTACATCTAGTACAAAAAGTGAAATAAACAATTTGAAAGGTACACCTGGAAAAATACATACATATAGAGTTTATATTCTTAGGTCACAAGTACTGTTATAATTAGACATTATTGAAGAGACAGATTTTTGATAGGAGTGCCGGCAGCACGGAGTATGAGGGAGACTCATGGTGAAGGGAGGAGAAGAATAGAGACATGATGAAACATAATTAAGGAAAAGAAGATTGCGTGGCTAATAGAGAAAGATGAAGAGGAAGGCATCTCAGGAGCAAGATAGGAGACGCTAGCTTTGCTATTTGACAGATGAGGGGATTGTCCTTGTACATTAATTTTGTGGAGAACTTTGTGAGGATGATAGTAGGAAATGCTTCAACTTCTTCTTAAAAGCAGCAGGAGATCGAATTTTGCGCAAGGTAAGGGGCAGTTTGTTCCATAGGCGGACAGCGGCAACTGAGAAGGAGTTTGCAAAAGTTTTTGTTTTGTGAGTGGGCACAGTTAGGATACCAAATAAGAGTGACCTCGTGTTTCGATTATGATGACATGACAGGTTTTTAATCTCTGAAGCAAGGTACTGGGGTGCTTGCGCGATGAAGAGTCGGTGGAGTAGACATAGAGTGTGGTAGTCACGCAATTTGTCCGGCCGCAGCCACCCTAGCTCGGAGTATGAAGCACTAACATGATCATATCGGCGAATGTTGCAGGTGTAACGCACACAGGCATTCATGGTTAGCTCTAGCCGTCTTTTGTTTTCACTACTCATGCCTTGTTGAATCACATCACAATAGTGGAGGTTCGGTAGAACGAGTGCTTGCACGAGCTGGCGTTTCAAGTCCTGTGGAAATATGTTCCGAAACTTTTTGAGAGCATAGAGACAAGCAGACGTCTTTCGGCACACTGCGACTGTATTCTCCGCCCAGTTGAGATGCTCATCCAAAGTTACACCCAAGTTCTTCACTGTTTTCTGATATGGTATTGGAGTACCGTCGAGCAGAATAGGAGGTAGCCGTTCGCGGAAATCTGAACTTATTAATTTCTGATGGGCTATTAAGATTACTTGCGCCTTTTTTGCATTTAGTTTAAGCCCCAGGTTTTTCGCCCATCTCACTACTGAAGACAGATCATCATTCATCTGAGCGATTGCAGTGTTTACATCTTCAGGTCTGACGCTTAGGTAGAGCTGGAGGTCGTCGGCATAGAAATGATATTTACAGGAGGACAGAACCGACGAAATATCGTTGACATATAAAGAAAACAAAAGTGGTCCTAAGACTGATCCTTGTGGCACTCCCGAGGAAACATGTTTCCAGGAAGATTTTTCATTTACGCAGACAACACATTGCTGTCTGTCTTTTAAGTAGCTTTCAAACCATCTCATTGCACTATCAGAGAAATTAAGCTGTTGCATTTTTCTGAGCAATATGTCAAAGTTAACAGTGTCAAAAGCTTTGCTGAAGTCCAGTAGCGTCAATATTGTTGCCTTTCGATTGTCGATGGCATATTTCAGGTCATCAGTTACTTTAATTAGAGCAGTGTTTGTGCTGTGATGTTTACGGAAACCGGATTGAAATTTGTCATATAGGCTGAATTCATGCAAGTGTTCAGTGATTTGGTCATGAACAATATATTCAAGTGCTTTGGAAACAGCAGGCAGTATGCTAATTGGTCGGTAATCACTAGGCAGTTGCGGGTTTTCGATCTTAGGGATGGGTCGAATTAGGCTTCTTTTCCATGCAGTAGGATATATTCCGTTCACGAGGGAAAAATTAAATATGTCAGTTAAGACAGGTACTAAGATATCGGCAACATTCTTAATCATGGTTATACCGATACTGTCGTTGCCTATTGCATCAGAAGAGATTCTCATTATTGCTTTTCTTGCCGTATTTGTTGTTACATGTTTTAGATGGAAGGTATCGTTGTTAGTTATCCTGTTTGGGGATTCTTGTGGACGGTAATTATCAGCTGTGCTGGTATTCAGAGGTGCAGAGAAGAATTCATTTAATTCGTTAGCAGACACATGAAAAGTAGTTTCCGATTTTGCCTTTCCGACCCCCAAGCTACGGAGATTCTTCCATAGAGTCGTGGGCGTCAGATCGCTGCATACAAGGGAGCGAGCGTGCCTGATTTTAGCATTGCGAATGCGTTGTTTCACTCTGTTCCGTAGCTTTCTATATTCTTCGAAACGCTCGGGTTTCGGATCTGCCTTGAAACGCCTGTGGGCAGCATCCCTATTAGTCATCATTTGACGTATTTCAGCTGTCAGCCATGGAGCAGGAGATTTTCTTATCGCGCTTGTCTGTTGTATAAGAAACACAAGTCTTCTTATTTCTTCCGTAAAGCTATACAGAAATATTGTTGTCATTCATCAGAAAATTCCACTTTGTTCTGGGCAATCTTCTAAACTGTTCCTGAAGGGAATCTTTCCCATTCTTCGTTCAAGAATCCGTTACACAGCTCAAGATACAATAAAATACTCTCAGCCTAATTCCATAAATGTTATGCTTTTGTCCCTACCGTTGTAATGAGATGTATCTGTGTAAATGTGACATATAAACGTTTATGTTGCAAAAAACAGTAGAAAGATTTCCTAGGGAAGAGGCTCCTTCCCGTTTAACGTTACTTTCGTTTTTCCTTCTGCTGAGACATACATAGGGACATGTGCCATTCTCGTAATCTGATTTATGATGAATTATAATCAATTATTTGAAAACGCGTTTACAACCATTGGAGTCTCCTATAGATTTCTGACACATATTTTGATATTACGTGTTTTCTATTCTAGAAAACAATGTTTCAGGAAGGGTAATGCGCATTGTTCAAAAATCAGACCAATCACATATCGCGTCTTGCTGTTTAATTATTTCTTTTCGAACGAACCTGCATCTTTTTGATTCGAAGACCGAATCAGTATTAGTACCACTAATTAAGATGGAATCTAAATTAAGATTTTTCACTGCCAGTTCGTTTATCGAACAATGTTACGTGCAGCAACACCCACTGCCTGATACACTCAATTATCAGACAAGCGGTGGCTATTTTATTTTCCAGGGAAGCACGTCAGTAATTAACAGAATAATTAAATATTTGTTGTGAGGGTTTAAGTGTAATATGTCATGGCATCGCTTTTGTGATGTATCCTTTAGATGACAAACCTTTGCTTATGTACTACATACCGCTGAGCAGATGGAATTAACATTATCATTTTCATTTGATCTTTACTGCCATGCAAAGGATACAGTACAAAAACTGGGTTGTTTTACTCTATATTCGTTATTAAGAACAGATTTGTTTATCATACAGCATTTTCTTGGATTTAACTGTCAAACAAAACGGCTATACTGTTACCTGTTATTATTTCAGTAATTCGCTGTAGGGGGTGGAGGACGAGGGAGGGGGGGGGGGGGTGGCAAGAGGCATTCATATAATTCAGAATTTGAGTTCTTAAAAATAATGCAAAAAATAACGTAAGTCTCCAAACGGAACTTTAATGAGGACCAAACGTTAATTCTTGCCAAACTTTTGGTTGCTCTTCTGCCACCTTTGACCATAAATTTAGGATATTAGATCACAGTTTAAAATTTTTTTTCATAATCCTCTTCAGCAGATGTTTAGTTAGGCAGTAGCTGCAATAACTGGTTAAGTAGGCTATTCCTTAGCCGACAAGTAACTAAAGGGGAAGAAGTTATATGAAAGTTATTGAACATACAGGGTACATTCATAAAAATAATGGGATGTTTATCAAAACATGCTCCTTTCCTAGAAACGCATGTTCTCGCCTCTTTTTTTGCATTTAAACGCACATAAAAGTGGCTTAAATGCAAATCGAATATTGATTAAAACACTGAGCCACAAAGGCGCTCTTACAAATGTGTGAAGTTCATAACTACTTATAAAAATGAGGGAAGGAGCGATGGTTTAGAGTCAGATCATAGGGAGGAGTAATAATGTTCTGTGCTCTGGCTTATTACTACAAATTTATTTAAATACACATTTTTCCCTATACTTTTCAGTCAGAATGCAACTGTTTTCTCCTACAGAAATTTACTTCGCAGTGCCGGCCGTGGTAGCCGAGCGGTTCTAGGCGCTTCAGTCGGGAACCGCGCGACTGCTACGGTCGCAGGTTCGAATCCTGCCTCGGGCGTGGATGTACGTGATGTCCTTAGGTTAGTTAGGTTTAAGTAGTTCTACGTTCTACGGGACTGATGACCTCAGATGTTAAGTCCCATAGTGCTCAGAGCCATTTTTTTTACTCCGCAGTTGTAGGAACATTTCTAAATACCAAGTCTCTACGTACGAGCGCTTGCTGAAAAGTAATGCCTCCGAATGTTTTATTGTATGTGAAAACTCCTAAAGCTTTTTAAATAAAACAAACCTTATTAACACCCAGGATCTTTATTCTTAATCTCTACATATTTATTTCTCAACAGTCGCTCTGGCATCTAACACACGTCTCCTAACGAGAGACAGTTTCAATGACACCGTCACTGTAGAATGTTTGACATTGTTGACAGAGCCACAGCCTCTCGTTTGCTTGTACCGCTTCGTCACTATCAAAGTGAAGTCCTCAAATGTGTTGTTTAATCTTTGGAAACAGATGAAAATGGGATGGGTCCAAGTCGGGAGTTTGTGGAGGATGATCGATGACAATGAACCCAAGGGGTAGGATTGTTGCAGATGTCACAGCGCTCGAGTGTGGTCTGGCACTGTCGGTGCAAAAGGAGAGTGTGCTCCACGTGTGGACGAATTCTTCGAAACCGAAACTCGATTACAGCATGCTGTTCCTCAAGCACCGACGTCATTACGTTACATTCCGCCATGTTACACTCTACAAGTCGGAGCCTTTAGCGGCAGAGGTCTGGAAATACGTAAACATGAAGCTTAAAGATGTGGAATGTTAATAGAGTTTGTTTTATTTAAAAAGCTTTAAGAGTTTTCAAATTAAAAAATTCAGAGGGATTGCTTTTCAGCACGGCCTCTTTCCAAGAAATTAAATTCTTAGGCGTCGTTTGTTTTTTTTATTTTCAATTAGTGTCAGTTACCTCTGTTTCGTCCTGATTGTTACCTGATCCTATTTGAAACTGCTTAAATTCTACGAGAAATTTCTATGGAAATTACGTGTTATTAATGACGTTGTGGATTTATTTTTCAATAAAATCTCACATTGTCAAGCTGGAGCCCGTGACCTATTTAAAATACATCGTTTTATTCACAAATTTATTTCTCGAATTTGGTAGGTATATTAAATTCAACGGGTTAACTATAATATTACTAACAAACAGGTTCAACACATTTGTGAGTAAATGAGTGATTTATTTTTCTTTTGTTCATACTTGTTTCAGCACATTATCTAATGTATTTAACGAGTTTCATTGTTTAAGGAAATTCGTCCTGAACATGAAGTTTAGTGTGAACGCCGATGTGCTGTGTTACACGTAGTTTTATTGGAGGTGATGTGCCTTCTCTTGTCCTATCTCCGTATACTGAGGTGATAAGGTATTTATAGGACGATGTACAGTTTAAGATGCAATACAAACTATGGTGTAGCTTCGAATTTCTCACATGTACGAATTACCGGAGAGACAAAGAAGCGTTAAATACTAGTGCCGACCGAGGATTGACCTCAGAATCTTCGAATTGCTTACTGTCACTTACCTGCACCTATAAAAAAAAGCAGATGGAGGGTACGATACACATACATTACTAAACATAGGGCGGTGAAGTTATTTTGGTAAACTTATTATCAGGATAACTGAAATGTTACTTTGTTGCGCATTACTGAAGACGAAACGCACGCCGATGCTGTTCACATATTTCAAAGAGTAGTGCGGCGCTCGCTACCGGAGATCAGAAATAAGCTCCGTATACTAGTTTTGAACTCGCTAGCGGGTCCTATGACGTCATCCCACTACTCGTCGTTTCCGTAAGGTCGTTGACTCGGCTCGCGAATCTTCGTCAGTGGCAGTTTAACTGAAAACTCGTCAGTTGATTCTGCTGTCAGGTACAAGTGGAAAGGAGGAAATGTACACGAGTTTGCAAGTGCAACAGACGACTCGTGGCAGTGCCCTAAGCAAGTACAACAGAGGAATCGCGGTATTGCTGCTACATACGTGACGGTTAGGCACGACGGTTATTACATTCCCACACACCGAGCATTTCCCGGGTATGTATTTATTCCAGTCTTCTATTAGTCCATCTCCTCCCTTCTCTCCGCCAGCTTCCTTCCGCCTCTCTCTGTCCATTGTTCATCTCTCCCCCTCCCCCCCCACCAGTTTCTCTCTCTGTCCACTTCCTTCTCCGTCAATTTCTTCCTCCCCTATCTCTGTCCATCTCCTCCTCTACCCTCTCTCTGTCCATCTCCCTACACTTCTCCGTCCATTGCGGGTACCACGATATGAGATGGGTGGTTCGCACCCCTCACAATATTTCTTTCCAGATAATAAGTAATATGTGTATCAAGTTTGGTTGAAATCGACCATGGTGTTTAGGAGCTGTTTATCTTTGACATCACACGTAGCATATGTAACATATTTCTACAGATATTTCACCTGTAGCTCTGGCGAATATGGCCCTGCAGTTTCGTTTTCACGCATCTCAGTCCTCAAGACGTCTTGCATACTGAACTATTTATCGCACAATGATACAATTTTGCATGTCCATTTAGCGGCGGATATGGATACTGTCTGAAATGTTTTGGGTATAGTGTTGACAGTACGGAAGTAATAAATTAGAACGACATAAATTGCGCTTAGGTTTCTGCACATCTAAGTCGATAGATCTCCTGAACTATGCATTTTACAAGCACATAATTTTACACCTACATTCAGTGGTATGTGCTAATAACGTCAGCAAACTATGTGGGGAACAGAGTTGGTAGGAAACAAGTAATAAATTGAAACGTCATGTGTGTTGCGGCAGTTTTACTGAATGAACAGTGCACTCACAATAAGCGATAAACTTTTTTCCTTTAAAAATTTTGCTGGCGCTGTCAGCGAAAAATGGCTTCTTAAAGGTTGTACATTATGTGTAACGTATGCTGCAAGTGACTAAATGCTCTCATTCTCAAATACAAGATGAATAAAGTCTGGATATTGGTGCGTCGGGTGCTACACTTTCTCCTCCCAGTTCCACCCCTTTGATAAGTAGGTGGTTCTTACCCTCACAGAGCTTCTTTCCAAACAGTACGTGATGTGTGCACCAAGTTTTGTTGAAATCTGTCCAGTCGTTTAGGAGGAGACATGGAACATATTCGTGTGTACACACATTTTTATGATATGTATGGAGTCGGCTGTGTTATTATTGATCTGGCATTGTTAATTGCAGAAGGTGGCCTGTCTCAACCCCGAACCCGCTGGGACAGAATTAGTGGACCCCAGCTTACTTCCATAGTGTAAGCTATGGAATAGTGCGAACGTTTTCAAATGTCTGCGACTCGTCTAAGTGAGGCGGGACGTGGGGTCCAGCCAGGTATTCACTTAGCAGGATGTGGAAAACAGCCTAAAAACCACAACCAGACTGGGCGGTATACCGGCCCTCGTCGGTAATCCGCCGGGCAGATTCGATCCGGGTCGGGCGCGCCTACCCGAGTCCAGGAAGCAGCGCATTAGCGCTCTCGGCTACCCTGGCGGGTGTAAATAAGTTCATATTTGATCTCTATTCAGAGAATGTCTAACAATTACATTGAAATACATGTACTTGCGAGATGTTACCCAGGCTCTGACGACTATACAACATAGTAGAACATATGAATAAAACTAATTCTCTAAATGGTGAGCAATTATTATAATAATTTTACAGCAGTCATTGAAATAGTTACAGAAATGTGTGATGAGCTACATAACTCACTATAAGCCCTTAAACGCTCTGTATCGACTTTTCGTTTGATGAAGCACATGTTTTCTCATGGTGGGGGTGGAATAAACGAGAAAACAACCATTGTCTTTGCACTGGATGAACTTCGCATATTTTCCATCTGAAGTGTGGACTATTGCATCGAGATTTTTCCAGACACCAGTCTTCCTTTAATAGAGCACATCTGCAACTGTATACACTGCGTCGCTAAATTTTCGGCTTACACCCTCCACAGGCTCACAAAGCCCAGCTTCCTTAGTGGCCATCTGATCCTGACAAACGGTCATTTCACCCTGTCAGTGCACTCAACTTCCTTACTAAGTCATGATCAGCCTCATTCAGTAATGGGAGAACGAATCGACTAGTAGGGAGCAACCACAGCACCATCATTTTCCGGCTCATAATACTCGCAGAAGTACAGCAGGAAGGGACGATGCTCGTGTAGCACTGTCACGACAGTGGCGTCTTCATTTCTAGAGTGTACAAAGCTCTTCATTACACTCATACTCGCTCCGTTTCTTATCTCTGTTCGCTAAGCGATGTATTTCCACCACTGTCGGTAAAAAAAAAGAAAAGAAAAGAAAAAAACGTTGATTGGTGTAGATGGGGATCTTCCTTGACCAGTATGCTTGTGTAAGCGGCACCATTCTCTCTTTTACCTGTCAGTGTGACAATTAATGCTTCACTCATACGAGAAATGTAGCATTCTAATATCGACTCTATACGCAAACCTGTCGGTTCCTCTGCCCATGAGTACTGATTACAATTTAAACAACTGTTAAATCACTATCCTCCCTTCTCTGCAACTTGCAGCGGGCGTAAAATCAAATAATTTCACTCTGTAAGAACCTGCACTCTAGAGAAAACAGCAAGGCAGATGCCTGACGATGATGATGATGATGATGGTTGGTTATTGGGGCGCTCAACTGCACGGTCATCAGCGCCCGTACAAATTCCCAATTTTTCCAGAGACCAGTTTTTATACACAGTCCAATCGAGCCACTGTCACGAATGGTGATGATGAGGAGGATGAAATGATGCGGATAACACAAAAACCCAGTCCCTGGGCAGAGAAAACCCCAACCGTGCCGGGAATCGAACCCGGGACCCTGTGATCCAGCGGCAGCAATGTTAGCCTCTAGACCACGAGCTTCGGACGTGCCTGACGATGGGTTGTGTTAATGTTTATAAAAATCGATATGCCCACCACGAGTATGTGTTAAGTGTGGTCTTTGACGTGCCCCCACAGTGCACGTAAATCGTCAGTAGCTGACAAATACTATATTTATAAGTAGACGCGACACTCGTCTCTGACAGTGTTCTAGCAGTAGTGAACACCAAAAGATCCTGAGGAAGATCCCAGCAGAGGGGTCGAAACGTCGAACATTTTAGAAGAAACATGACACAGCCTAATAACCCAGATGATTTTAACTTCATTAACTTCACTATCTGTGTGTTTATAACGTGGTAAACAGATTTTTAGCGTATCAGTGCTTTGAAAATACACTCCTGGAAATGGAAAAAAGAACACATTGACACCGATGTGTCAGACCCACCATACTTGCTCCGGACACTGCGAGAGGGCTGTACAAGCAATGATCACACGCACGGCACTGCGGACACACCAGGAATCGCGGTGTTGGCCGCCGAATGGCGCTAGCTGCGCAGCATTTGTGCACCGCCGCCGTCAGTGTCAGCCAGTTTGCCGTGGCATACGGAGCTCCATCGCAGTCTTTAACACTGGTGGCATGCCGTGACAGCGTGGACGTGAACCGTATGTGCAGTTGACGGACTTTGAGCGAGGGCGTATAGTGGGCATGCGGGAGGCCGGGTGGACGTACCGCCGAATTGCTCAACACGTGGGGCGTGAGGTCTCCACAGTACATCGATGTTGTCGCCAGTGGTCGGCGGAAGGTGCACGTGCCCGTCGACCTGGGACCGGACCGCAGCGACGCACGGATGCACACCAAGACCGTAGGATCCTACGCAGTGCCGTAGGGGACCGCACCGCCACTTCCCAGCAAATTAGGGACACTGTTGCTCCTGGGGTATCGGCGAGGACCATTCGCAACCGTCTCCATGAAGCTGGGCTACGGTCCCGCATACCGTTAGGCCGTCTTCCGCTCACGCCCCAACATCGTGCAGCCCGCCTCCAGTGGTGTCGCGACAGGCGTGAATGGAGGGACGAATGGAGACGTGTCGTCTTCAGCGATGAGAGTCGCTTCTACCTTGGTGCCAATGATGGTCGTATGCGTGTTTGGCGCCGTGCAGGTGAGCGCCACAATCAGGACTGCATACGACCGAGGCACACAGGGCCAACACCCGGCATCATGGTGTGGGGAGCTATCTCCTACACTGGCCGTACACCACTGGTGATCGTCGAGGGGACACTGAATAGTGCACGGTACATCCAAACCGTCATCGAACCCATCGTTCTACCATTCCTAGACCGGCAAGGGAACTTGCTGTTCCAACAGGACAATGCACGTCCGCATGTATCCCGTGCCACCCAACGTGCTCTAGAAGGTGTAAGTCAACTACCCTGGCCAGCAAGATCTCCGGATCTGTCCCCCATTGAGCATGATTGGGACTGGATGAAGCGTCGTCTCACGCGGTCTGCACGTCCAGCACGAACGCTGGTCCAACTGAGGCGCCAGGTGGAAATGGCATGGCAAGCCGTTCCACAGGACTACATCCAGCATCTCTACGATCGTCTCCATGGGAGAATAGCAGCCTGTATTGCTGCGAAAGGTGGATATACACTGTACTAGTGCCGACATTGTGCATGCTCTGTTGCCTGTGTCTATGTGCCTGTGGTTCTGTCAGTGTGATCATGTGATGTATCTGACCCCAGGAATGTGTCAATAAAGTTTCCCCTTCCTGGGACAATGAATTCACGGTGTTCTTATTTCAATTTCCAGGAGTGTAGATGCGGCCGAGGAAACTGTGTGTGCCATGAGAACACGATGGTTGGCCGTCTTTGGTGACCGAGTACTGAGTCGTTGAGTAGGAAATGTGAATTAAAGATAACCCCTGACTGAACGTAGAAAATCTGGTTTAAAATTTTGCACTGAACTTAAGAATAAAAGGTGTGGAGTAAAACTAAACAGATGTTGTTTAGAAGGGGTTGTCAACTGTAATGAACTAGGTATCGGTAGAATTCATTTCAATGAATTTGACTGTGGATGTCACAATTGTAAGCGTTTCATCCTGTCTTCAAACACAGGATGTCAGTAATTACAGTTAGAGTTTCAAAACGCTATAAAAAGAGAACCACTGCTTAGAATAACGTCAAATTTGAACAGAATACTATTGATGCAGGGAGAAACGTAATGGAAAAAATATTTGACCAATAAATGGCGCCGTAAGCGTCAGAATATGCGCACCAACAAATGCACGCCACATTGCCGTTCCTCAGATTGCGTCCGGGATGCCAGCATGATTGTCTCCATGAAGAATCTTTCGCTGCTGGTAAAGGTAATTTACAAGAACGGTGACCACGCGCCAATAGCCCTGCAGAGGTTACGGACGCTAAAAGGTACGAAAAATGGCATTGATCCGATGCCGGCTAACGATCTGGAGAAAATGATTATAAAATTCAAAAGACAGGTTCTTTTTAAGTGCAACGTATCAGAGAGAGGAAAACAGTTGGTCCGACGTCTGTCGAAGATGTGGTCACAGCATTGCAAGAAGGGTCTAGCGGTGGCATGCGAACGTGCTTTGCACGGGGAACTGCCTGCCTGCGAGCACGTTGCATACAATTCTGCGAAACGACCTGCATTGTTGTGCATACAAAATCACACATGTTCAGGAGCTGCTTCCTGCTGACGTGCCAGCAAGGTAAACGTTTGTTCTGAAATTCCTTGCTCGCATCGATGTGGACAATGAATGGCTATGGAACATTCTGTGGACAGACTATGCCTATTTTCATCTCCAAGATCATGTCATTACACAGAATAGCATAATATCAGCAACGGAAAATCCGTACGCATGTCAACCGGTACCACTTCATTCTGCAAAGGTAACTGTGTGGTGCGGCATCGTTTGTCGTATGGCCGTACTTTACTGACGAAATGAGTCTTGCGAGTCCTTTTATCTTTACCGTCACTGGTAAACGCGATGTGAGTCTTTTGCACGCCAACATCAATCCAACTCTTCAACGGTGTCTGCGTGTGGGTAGGATGGAGCTCCTCCGCATATTACACAGCCAGTGAAGCGGTTGCTGCAGAGGCATTTCGGAAATGCTAGAATTATCAGCGGTCCAGATCACCTGTTCTTAATCCGCGTGACTTCTGTTTCTGCAGTTACGAACGTAGCTGAACTGAAGGTACGCATTAAGTAACGCGTTCTGAACGTGACCCCCGAACACTCCGATCTTCTGTGGAACGTCCTGTTTCTCGATTTAAACTCGTGGCCGTAAACGGTGGACAACATCCACCAGCCTTATGATAGAAACCGATGGTATTTTGTTTTTTATGTGGTTTTTGGTCCCAGCACAATTGGAAACCTATTTTTCCCATCCCATGTGGTACGATCTTGCCATAGTGGATGAGCTTACCTAACTAACAGTGCCACAACTGCTGACTACCGAACTTTGCAGTCATGCACATTGAACGGTACGGACGGTGTAATGCGCAATTTAAACCATAGCCGTCGTTTGTAGCCGACCCCCATCTACGTTGTTTACAGTACGATGTATTGGTAAAAGTTTTGTTGCATTTATTTTTGTTCCGACATTTCAGTCTGCGACAGTAATATGCTGTGAAAAGTAGACGTCATTCTAAGGAATGGTTCTCCTTCTACAGCGTTTTGAAACTGGAACATAAAGTATGATCACGCAGTATATAACAATTGTCCTTCAAATTGTATTACTTTTTTTATTTATAAACCTTCTGAGCTATTTCTCCATACATTCTAATTACGCAATTATGTCATGTCAGGCATACTAGAATGTTGTCTTACAGGACCGAAACAACTAAATGCTGACGTACTGTAGTTATTACAACAAAAGAGACAGGCGTTGTAGATTCAGATATCTACGTACACGGAAGAAGCTGGCTTTAGAACTGAACTGTTTGAAGGACGCACAGGTACTCGTTAGCGGCAACTAGAGCAACAAAGGGGTCGGCCTTCATAGCTCGTGTCCTGATTACAGACAATGGTTAACAGCACGCAACTAATTAATATTCCACGCCATTCTAGAACTTCACGTCGGTTGTCAGCTATTTATGTGTGAAAATAAAATGTACCCACCGTTTTGAAAATTGAATTTACTTGATCTCCTGAGAGGCCGTAAATCATTTCGAATACTCTGTGTTATTGAATACTGTTGAGTGAAGCATTTCGCACGTGATATAGGAATGTTATCATACTTATTATAATAAAATTTATTATAATTATCATTCTTTCTAGTTTCGTTCAATGTTAAATGTGCCTGGGTTGTTCTATACTGCGTGTAAAATGTTTAACTGAGCAGGGAAGACTGAGCAGTTAAAGTGTCTGCTATTTGAAGGTGACGTTGTCACAATGTTAAAAAAACTAAGAGATGCGATTATTTAAATCAGTCATCAGAAATAGATAGGCAACATGGAAAGTTTGAGGATATCTGCACAAAAATACCAATTTATTGCGTAGATAAAGCGTGCCCTAAATTTTTTGAATACAAAAATGTCGCACAGAAAAATAAAAAAAAGATGGTTCAAATGGCTCTGAGCACTATGGGCCTTAACAGCTATGGTCATCAGTCCCCTAGTACTTAGAACTACTTAAACCTAACTAACCTAAGGACATCACACAACAGGAAAAATTAAAAAAAAAGTAAATACTTATAAGAAATAATTTAATAGAAAGGCTTAGAATACATTCGACATAGATGAAACGATACACGAGGCAGGGCCACTGGCACATTATTTTCATTTAAAATTATTTAATTAAAATATTACAGTCGAGTAGTGGAACTAGAGTGGAGCAAACGTCGAGTACTGTATTAAAAATCAGATTTATCTACAATTTTTCTGATTTTTAGTTCAGTACTCGACATTTGCAAAGGAGAACGACTAACAAGACCCACCAGTAACAGAAATCTGTAAATTAATAAGTAACTAGCCACCTGTCCCGGCTTTTCACTTCTGGCACTAAGCACCTACTGCCGGGCAACCTGCCTGGTGTAACGAAATAAAATAGACACACAAACTTCCCTTGAGAATCAAAATAATTACAATAGTTCCTGAGATAAGATTTCACATACAGAGAGAAAAACGCGGCGGGAGATAAATTTAATAACATGTATAGATTTTGTATTATACCAGAACATGGAAAATTTGGCAAAAACAATACGGAAGAGACAGTCGAAGTTCTTTGGAGATTAATCAAGCAGATTTTCTAGTACATTTGGCGGAACAAGAGAATAACATCCTATATTAGAAGTAAAGGAGATTTGGAAAAAATAACTCAATAGATACAATTGTTGCACAAATAGATATTCTTAGGACCCACGTACGAAAACTGGCAGAACTGCAGTGTAAGAAGTAGAAATCTGGCACAAATGATATAAAAAGAGAAGAGTCGTATAGTAAGACAACAGCAACTGAAGATACATGCCTTACTGCAGACGGCGTAAAAGTATATATATTTAGGAAACCAGAGAGAGAGAGAGAGAGAGAGAGAGAAACAGAGAGAGAGAGAGAGGGATTCACAATGTTGCTGACTTACAGAGGAATGTATCTGGTCCTTAGTGACGTATCCAAACGGTGAGCTTTTGTGGCGAATTAAAACTGTGTGCTGGTTCAGGAGAAACAGATAGCGTTTCATGACCAGCCAAAACGCCTCACTACGGATCGATTCGCAGCCACGCAGAGAATCAACTACTGGCATATAAAGCTCTGAGCGTGCATATGAGGATATGTGTGTCATTTGTCGGCTATCTAGCTCATAACATAATCACTCGTTAGTTTTCATAATTTTTTGCTCCTTTTTCAACACGTAGTGCCAATTTATTAGTCACCTCTAGCTACAGTACTACACACAAACTCAGTTTCTCGACGAATTTTCCGACAGAGCTTCCTATCGGAAAGTGTCCCGATACAGTAAACTGACGAACGGTGTTCCCTACAAAATGAGAAGTCTGCTTTGCTTTGGGTAGTAAAAGTATTCTATTGACTTTTAGTGGGGATTGTGTTATGCAGTTTCATAATTTTCTGTGAGATACATGTTTACAGCTTTTTAATTTTGGCGGCGATATGGCAACCCGCGGGTGCTGCCGGGTGCTGCACTCTAGCGGCTGCGTTGGTACTACAGCGCAGACCCGGTGGCCTTGGCTGGTGCCACACACAACGCCGGTGTCTAAAACTTTCCTGTCGTATTGTTAGTAACACCACATTTTGCTGAAAGTTTCCTTTGACAATAATTATCGTAATCAAGTAGAGGTTGATGGTGCAACAGAACGAAACTGGACGTCCGAAAAAAGGCCCATGACAATAAATTATATGTAACTGCTTTCATTGGAAACATCCACCTCTTCTTGCTCTTCAACAGTCCTTTGAAAAAACTTGACTCCAACTTCTTGCCACATTCACAGTTTTATTTCTGAGATTTATTTGTGCCCAAGCACAAGGCAATTCAACGGACTATTATAGCTAGCAATATCGAAACTGGTGTGATTATATGTTCGCAAGAGTGGTATAAAAGCGCTAATGACTCGTCTTCGTCTTCTTGAACTAAAGCGAATATGATAGTACCCGAACATTTTCGAAAAACTATTTACGCCTGGAAACTGGAAACCCATTTCCATGTAGCACAATTTCTGATCACTATTCACACTATTTGCAGTTCACTCGCAGAATTATGCTGAAAGCATTCTGATGTCTCACAACAAAGTTGCTGCTCTTTATTGGATCTTCTCTACTTCCTCTATCAATCCTATCTGGTAAGGATTCAAGATTGACAAACTACATTAAAGAATCGGCCGAATGACAGAGCTATAATCTAACTCTTTCCGGGTCCAATATATTTCCTTATTCTTCCAACGAATCTCTCAGCGTGGTATTAAGCTACCACATAAGATGTACAAACTTCATGAATTCCTACACTCAACTCGATCCTTGCGACTGTCAAATTAACGATATAAACAGAACTAGAGCGACAGCTGCTTTTTCTGACGTTTTAGTTGATAGAAGAGGGGCGGATCCTTGCGACAGGTGTCAACAAGAAGTCTACCCATACCATCCTCTTATCTACATGCCACGAGCTATCACTATCCATTATAAAGAAGCTCCATACTCGGAACAATGGTCCATAGATCACGTACACTGTTTGTCGAAGAAACCTGCGTCGAATGACCCTCATGCTTGAAGGAAGGTTTTTGTTTATTTATTTTAAAAAATAAAAGTACCGGTACTCAGAATAACAACAGATCGAGCATGCCCCCCAACGCAGATCTACATCGCCTATAGAGGGATTCTACACCAATAAAGAAGAAATCAGGCTCAAATACCCAGTAAGCCCTGGTGCCATTTCTGGGAATGTCGGGAGAATTTTTAGTAAAATGGTTCTCCATTTATAGTGACTCGTCGAAATAAATTAAAAGTTCTACCGGTTATTTGAAAGATAATCTACCGCTCCGGAAGCAAGATTTATACCATACACCGTGTGAGTGTCGTATGCTGCACAAACTATAAGGACTGTAGAAATAAATAAATTAAATAAAATAAAAATCCCCCCATGAACCATAGACCTTGCTGTTGGTGGGGAGGCCTGCGTGCCTCAGCGATACAGAGAGCCGTACCGTAGGTGCAACCACAACGAGGGGTACCCTGAAGAGGGGCAGCAGCCTTTTCAGTAGTTGCAGGGGCAACAGTCTGGACGATTGACTGATCTGGCCTTGTAACACTAACCAAAACGGCCTTGCTGTGCTGGTACTGCGAACGGCTGAAATCAAGGGGAAACTACAACCGTAGTTTTTCCCGAGGGCATGCAGCTTTACTGTATTGAGAGCTGCATCAAACCAGTCTCAGGACTGAAGACCACAAGAGTTACTCCCGACCCAACCAGTTGTCGCCGAACTATCTCACCTGAGAGTATGAAATAAAATACGAAGAATCCAGAATCGTGGTGTTGGCGACGAATTTCTATAAAAGTTTAATAAAGGAGGAAGTTGGAAATGGAGCGGCGGTTCGTGTGATAAACAAAGTCACCGGCGTTAGCTTGAGTAAAAGGTGCTCAAACCGGAAGACGTCTCAATTCTCGCTCTCTCTCACTCTGCTCATTCTAAGTCTCTATCTGGACGTTTTTTGTTAATGGGTACTGTCTTACGAAACTCCCTTTGATTATAACTTATTTAAATTTTAGAGCAGCTTCATTATTGGCTTCGAATCACTGTAGACTTTCACATTGCTTAACGGTATAAAATTGCTAGGTATAAAGCTGCTAGGGTGGTGCGCAGCGTACACCATTCACAGTTTGGTCGGAGTCCAAACTTGCAGCGAAATCTGCTCTCGACAACTAACGAAGATAACAAGAGAAACTGTCGAAATATCGTGGAAAGCTTAAAGGACAACTCCGCTGGACGACCAGAAACCTATAAACCAGAGCGTGACTCGTAATGTGACATTTGACGACGCCATGCTTGATATGTCCTATCGTCCATGCAAGAGTGTTGGGTGAGCATTCCGTAATTTTACTAAAATCCACACAAAATACTGCGGACTAATTCATTTACACACAGAGTATATTCCTTTTTTTTTTTTTTTTTTTTTTTTTTTTTTTTTTTTTTTTTTTTTATCCCGCCTGGAAGGCGGTGCGTGGGTAGGAGCAGGGGCAGGAAAAATACGTCGGTACTGCACGTAAGTAAAAGTGGTTTACTGGTGCGAAAAACAAGTTAATACATGGTTACATAACTTGCAATGAGATGCGATGCTGGGACCCGTCGTATGTAGAGCAAAGCCGAAGCGAGGTGCCCGCCCGTATGCTATTCATCGAATGGGCTGAAACTGGAACGGAGCTCGTAGAGCACAGCACCGGCTAGAGGGAGCTGTCGTCGGTGTCGGTGTCATAGTGCCAACCTACACCACGGCATCGTGGCTATCGATACCACACTTTTGTCCTTCAGTTTGGATCAGATTTGTTATCAGTAGTCTGCTTATGGAACAGCACGACTCGAGCATTCCAAACTGCACTTTCTGTTCTTTATCTCAAAGGTATGGCACGTTGAAGACTACATTACTATCTTCGCAAAATAAGATTGTTCTTTTACATACATCCTGGTAATAAAAGATTAGAGATAGAGACACGAACTCTCTCCAGTTTCCTACGATTAGACCACCGGAAGTGCTTAGCTGCTTCTGGGTATAAACAGAAAATTACAGGAAGGCACAAACTAATAGGTCGCGATGTACACATATAGTTTTAATATAGCCTGTCTAGCAGTAATGTGTGTAATGAAAAAAGAAAGTTCCACCGCGTTTTGGAGTCCATGTTGAACTGCAGGCTTCTCTGAAACTGCCTTGATAATTAATTTCGATAGTCGGTGGACGATACCATATCCAATAGCATAAAGTTTAATAATACCCTGCTATGGTCAGACCAATCTTCGACTTAAGGAAGCTCTCGTAATATAGTTTCAGTGGACTTTACGTTTAATTGTTGTTTTGCATTAATATACAACACACGAGGAAAAATGTTACTTCCGGTTATTCATTCTTGCTATTTTAATTTTCACGAGTACTTGTGTACCTCTTTTACCAATGTGAAAATGGTTTTAAGTAAATAAAGGGAGGCGAAGACACCATTACCAGTCCAGTGCAGATTGCATTTATCAACCGAGGGCGACATCCAAATCTCGGATATTCGGTGTAATAATTGTAATAAACTTAATCACCTTTCGTGGAAACACTCTTTCGAGGAATATTTCTCACATTTGTTTAACGCGTAGCAGTGACAGAATGAAGAAAATACGTTTGAAGAAAGCTCGTTTCGAATTCCGGTGGTCTATTTTTACGAACGGACTCCTGCCTTCGTAGCACAATGTTCGCTGCAGAAGTAGCTTTGTGGTAGATGTAAAAGTTTTTGCCGAGCAGGAAACATGTTCTGACAACAGAGCACGACCAGCGCAACATTTAGGCCTGTCGACACTCGGCTGTGAAGGATATTTCTATTGGAATCCAACCTTGAATCCTGTCTAATTCACTCTTCGTTGTTGGAATGATTTGTTCTGCAGCATTGTCGAAGAATTTCAGTGAAAGCCAAGACAGGTATTATACGTCGATTACTCACGTGGCCTAAGATATCGTGATTGGTGGAAAACTGAGGTAGTATTCGGAAGGGCCCTGAACAGCCTCACGAGACCGCGGAGTTCTAGAATGTGTACTTTGAAAATTAGCGATTGCAATACAACAATATTATTGTTCGAAGAAGACAACATCTGGCAGTTTCCTTGGTTATTGTCAAACACTAATGAGTTGGATTACTGAAGTACATCTGTAGATGTTAGACAAATATAAAGAGATATTTCACAAATTCTCCTTGATTGTTGATGTTTCTTTGTAAATATTTCAGATGATTTTTGGTATATTTTCGACCAACTAAATGAATGAAGGAATATTTTCGGCATAAATATCTCAAAAGCTGGAAATTTCGACGTGATAACAGTTGCAGCGTTTTCACCAAATGTGCGTAGTATACTCGTTGATGTTTCAGAATTGCTTCCTTTCTTGGCCTGGTTGCAATATGTCAAAGATTGTCGGTCAAGTGCCCCGTCTTCAATGAAGCTTACAAAAAAATGGTTCAAATGGCTCTGAGCACTATGGGACTCAACTGCTGTGGTCATCAGTCCCCTAGAACTTAGAACTACTTAAACCTAACTAACCTAAGGACATCACACACATCCATGCCCGAGGCAGGATTCGAACCTGCGACCGTAGCAGTCGCACGGTTCCGGACTGCGCGCCTAGAACCGCGAGACCAAATGAAGCTTACAAATAAATTTCAAGGAAAGACCTCAGAACCATAATATTTCAACGGCAAGTGACGTTGGTCTTTCAAAAGAAGGGCATTTACACATTTTGGTCTGTTCTGCCGTAATGTAAAGTTCATTTAATTAATTATTTAATTTTCTTGGCTTCATTGTGGTCTGTGGTGTGCAAATTATTCTCACCAGCAGAACAGTTCTCCACGAATCCTGTCGAATTCGTACCCGGACTAAGCTGAATGAGCCATCCTAATTGTCATATGCAAAGGTTTAGAAAAGTACTGACTCGTTTAATTATTTCCAGTTTTTTCCTTCATGGAAATGTAATGCAATGGTGGATGGACAGATACATCTTTCACAATCATATATCATGCCCTGAAGTAAAATGAAACTTCCAAGTGTCAGACAGGATACTGCCTACACGTTTCTGTAAAGAAATATGAGTTTAGGACATTACGTTCTTGTGCCTGACAATCGGATGCAGTGATTTCAGAGGTAAAACGTTTTGGCGCGAAATTCTCAAACATTCTAAAGCAAATAGTCTAACAGACACTGAATTAAACTCCGTCCGATCTCGGAAGGCCCAACGATACCGACCGACCGCCATATCCTCAGCCGATATACGTCACTGGACGCAAGTATGGAGGAGCACGTGGTCAGCACATCGGTCTACCAGCTGTTGTCATTTTTCATGACCGGAGTCTCCACTTCTCAGTCAAGTAGCTGCTCAGTTGGTCTCACAACATAAAGTGCAGCTCACTTGCCAAGAGCACTTGCGAGACCCGGATAGTCAGCCATCCAAGCGCTAGCCAACTTTGGTGGTCTAACAGGAACTGGTGTTAACACTACTGCAAGGCCGATGGCTTCATGTAATCGATGCCCCCCACTGTAAATCTGTCTTTTATTGTAAATATGCTGCATGATTTAGTATTGCGTAGCTGTCCATGTTTGACTAATTGTTAATCGTTCCCCACGATTTCACTCCTTGAACTATCGAGTGGGATATTGCAGCAAATGACGAAACCGTTGCGCTTTTGTGTGGTTTAAGAGCATAAAAAATGTAAAATTAACTTTCAGAAAGGGTTACTTAGAAAGGATTACCCTGTTGAGGATCATCGACGGACGTGTTTGAACCAGTGCAGTTAGCAGACAGGAACATTACTGGAACCGCAGCCCTAAACTGCGGGGTCTACTTGTAATCGGAATCGAAAGTTCGATTTCCTCGTCTTCGGTCCTTGGAGGTACTTGATAAATTATTTCTTGTGCTGGATTGTCAGTCACACTGCTGTCCAGAGGGTTTACGTAATCCTCGATCACTGTAATTCTAGTAGATTGCTGAACCTGTTGTCTACTTTTAGACCACCGTAGCGCTTTGTTGGCATCACAGTACCGTTTTCAAAAAATTCGCTCAGAAACAATATGTGACAAGCACTGGATCTCGTCAGTGACTAGTGAATGTGTTAATGAGCGTGCAAGTCAGACGCTCATTATCAGTGCGTAGTAACTCTGAGGTGAAAAGACAAATCTTCAGAGCATAGTTATCTAAAAGCTGTTCTTCTATAAAGCTTCTCTCCAGACCACGTAAGTACCATTAATCCAACATACACTCCTGGAAATTGAAATAAGAACACCGTGAATTCATTGTCCCAGGAAGGGGAAACTTTATTGACACATTCCTGGGGTCAGATACATCACACTGACAGAACCACAGGCACGTAGACACAGGCAACAGAGCATGCACAATGTCGGCACTAGTACAGTGTATATCCACCTTTCGCAGCAATGCAGGCTGCTATTCTCCCATGGAGACGATCGTAGAGATGCTGGATGTAGTCCTGTGGAACGGCTTGCCATGCCATTTCCACCTGGCGCCTCAGTTGGACCAGCGTTCGTGCTGGACGTGCAGACCGCGTGAGACGACGCTTCATCCAGTCCCAAACATGCTCAATGGGGGACAGATCCGGAGATCTTGCTGGCCAGGGTAGTTGACTTACACCTTCTAGAGCACGTTGGGTGGCACGGGATACATGCGGACGTGCATTGTCCTGTTGGAACAGCAAGTTCCCTTGCCGGTCTAGGAATGGTAGAACGATGGGTTCGATGACGGTTTGGATGTACCGTGCACTATTCAGTGTCCCCTCGACGATCACCAGTGGTGTACGGCCAGTGTAGGAGATCTCTCCCCACACCATGATGCCGGATGTTGGCCCTGTGTGCCTCGGTCGTATGCAGTCCTGATTGTGGCGCTCACCTGCACGGCGCCAAACACGCATACGACCATCATTGGCACCAAGGCAGAAGCGACTGTCATCGCTGAAGACGACACGTCTCCATTCGTCCCTCCATTCACGCCTGTCGCGACACCACTGGAGGCGGGCTGCACGATGTTGGGGCGTGAGCGGAAGACGGCCTAACGGTGTGCGGGACCGTAGCCCAGCTTCATGGAGACGGTTGCGAATGGTCCCCGCCGATACCCCAGGAGCAACAGTGTCCCTAATTTGCTGGGAAGTGGCGGTGCGGTCCCCTACGGCACTGCGTAGGATCGTACGGTCTTGGCGTGCATCCGTGCGTCGCTGCGGCCCGGTCCCAGGTCGACGGGCACGTGCACCTTCCGCCGACCACTGGCGACAACAACGATGTACTGTGGAGACCTCACGCCCCACGTGTTGAGCAATTCGGCGGTACGTCCACCCGGCCTCCCGCACGCCCACTATACGCCCTCGCTCAAAGTGTCAACTGCACATACGGTTCACGTCCACGCTGTCGCGGCATGCTACCAGTGTTAAAGACTGCGATGGAGCTCCGTATGCCACGGCAAACTGGCTGACACTGACGGCAGCGGTGCACAAATGCTGCGCAGCTAGCGCCATTCGACGGCCAACACCGCGGTTCCTGGTGTGTCCGCTGTGCCGTGCGTGTGATCATTGCTTGTACAGCCCTCTCGCAGTGTCCGGAGGAAGTATGGTGGGTCTGACACACCGGTGTCAATGTGTTCTTTTTTCCATTTCCAGGAGTGTAAATAGGCGTTATTGAACGAATGATTACGTTAAAGCTATCCAATTTCTGTCGTGCATGAACGGAAAAGCGTGAAGTATTCTTTATCATTCCTTAATCAGTGACATACGTACGCAGTATATGCATTTCATGTAGATCTATATTCTGATATCAGCAAACGTCGAGAGGGGGTGTATTTATTGTGAGCAGAATTCAGCTCTGAGACAAACGTTCTTGAGGAGGAGAGTCGTAGTGTGTACTGTGCCCGATTGGCCCTAGCACGAAAAAAATACATGTTTTGTACAGCAAACTGGTGCAGCTTGGAAACCACCAGAAATAATTAAGACTGGAGAAATTACTGCGCTCCTATCCTATAAATATTCGGAGGCACTTTAGTACGAACTTAATTTTCCTACCGTGAGACCTATTTCCGGGGATAACAGTGGTAGTTTAGTGTACTGGAAGCTTTAGAATCATGCTGTTCTTTTGTATGCACATAACGACACGTGTGGCATAATTGACAATTTTATCAAAAGTAAGTAGATTGTGGAGTTGATTTTTTACCACTATTTCTTTCTCTTCCACGCTGTTAGTACTCTGAAATGAAATTCGCGGACAGAATTATATGTTAAGCGTTCCTGCGTTAGTACATGACACGTACTTTGTATATATGTACCTGAAATTTCGCAGATATTTCTCATGCAGATAGTTTGATGTCTTTTGGAGATAGGTAGTCTCTCACAACCCAGGCAATACTCACTCACGCACAACGCACATGCATACACAAACATATATAAAAAATTAATTTTTGATTGATAAAATAGACATTGTCCCAAAAAGAAAACAGTTCTAATCCGCCAGTCGTACCAAGGTTGTCGGGAGGTTTCACTTGATCATCAGGCGAATATGGGAATTGGAAATCCTCTCCAATATATTTCTATTGAGATTGCCTCTGCCCCATTCCCAGCCTGGTGCTACATATGACTAAAAAACGTAGCCCCCACCCCCTGCCCTCGCGATTTGAGAATAAAAGAAAAATGAAAAAAAGGCAGTCTAATTTAAGGCATGTATGTGTTCAACTTTTCGCGTACTTTGCCTCATGTATGATACCATACAAGTGTTTGGAAGCACACACTTGTTCGACTAGACGCAGATGACAGCATTAAGTGTAAGAATTTAAAAACCAACCGAAAGTTTACTTCCTTCTCGTAGACTACAAATAAACTACAATAAAGGACGTAAGATATTGTGAACGTGAGATATCGTCTGCCATTACCATTTAAGAAATGGTGAGGTGGGGAAGGTGGGATGAAAATATTACTTATACTCGTTGATTTACGGGAAGTCTGCGCCCTAATATATTTTGTAATCAGGGCTATGTTGCTAGGAAGGCCTGCTATCTTCTTCATGAAATAACTATCAAGTAAATAATATTAACGACTACTCAGTAATGTTAGTATACACAGTGTTAACCTACGAAATATTGTTCAGTTACACACTTCAGGCGACTGCGCCATTACTCAGTCCTCAGATGATCATCATCGGACTTTATGATAACAAACCCACTCACAACGTGTAATCTATAAATAAAAGGAAATGTCGTGACTGTCTCATCATCGCTCAGCGCAAACCGCTAAGCATTTGGAGGAGGTGTTGACCTTACACTGTAGGCATCGTTTAAGAAAGGATTGTTCGAAATTCCAACACCAAGAGCGTGAAATGGTGGATGAAAGGAGTTTTTGAAAATATGTCACTATTATTATTTTGAAGATAGAACTAAGAAATTCGGTATTTGGCTCTTCGGTTAGAAATGAAACGTGTTTAGTGTTCCTGGAAATTCAACACTTTAGGTTGTGAAACAGGGGATGAAAATTTTTATGAAAATATTTTATTAGGAAAGCGTTTTTAAAGCTAAATCTAAGAAAATTTGTATTTAGCTTCTCGGTTAGAAGTAAAGCAAGACGTGATATATATATATATATATATATATATATATATATATATATATATATATATATATATATATATATATATATATATATATATATATATATATATATATAATTTTTTGGGGGAAATTCAACCTCTAAGGCGGTAAAATATGAATTGTAAGTTTTGAGAAAAAGTTTCATTACAAAGCATTTTTGAAACTAAATTCCTTTAAGTTTGTATTTTTCTTCTCGGCCAGCAATAAAAATTTGTTGAAACCGTCACTGTAGAATGTCTGACTTCGTTGACGGAGTCATAACTTCACCTCCTCTTGCACCGCTTTATCACTACCAAAGATAAGTTTTGAAAATACTCCAAGCTCTGTCAAACTCGTCGAAGTTAGCATTTCCTTCATTACTGGCACGAAACACCCAATGTCACACGTTACTGATGCCGATACAATCGTCTTCACATACTGCTTTCATTCTTCGATGGGTATCGATTGGAGGCTCGTTTTCTGCGGTTGGAAAATCGATTACAGGGCGCTGTTTCTCAAACACCGACACAGTTACGTTCCACATCTTCGTGTTACAGGATGACAATTATCGAACTATACGAAATAAAATCATCATAACTTCTGAATAGTTTGCGTTAGGACGTTCAAACTGCATGGTTGGCCGCGGGGCACAATGGGAATTAGTATGCATATGCTTCGTTTGGTTTAGCTTTCTTTCATTTCCGTGAGTTCGGCGATAAGCAAAATTGGCACATATAGGGGACTGAGAATCCACATTTCTCGATCGAGAAGTCTCTTCACCCTCGAGGGGTGACGGTGCGATATTCCTTGATGGCACGGTGACTACCGAATGGTACCTGAAGGTTTTGGGAGATGATTTAGTTCCCATTATCTAAAGCGACCCTGATTTCGAAAAGATGTAGTTCATGCAAGACGGAGCTTGATCCCATCGAAGCAGGACAGTGTTTGATGTCCTGGAGGAGGATTTTTGGGACCGCAATCTGCCTCTGGGGTACCCAGAGGCCGCTGGCATGGGCCTCGATTGGCCGCCATATTCTCCGGATCTGAACCGACTCCTTTTATTAAGGACAAGGTTACAGCAATAACCCCAAAACCATTGATGAGCTGAAATCAGCCATTCAGGAGGCCATCGACAGTGTCGCTGTTCCGCCACTTCAGCGGGTCATGCAGAATTTCGCTATTCGTCTCCGCCACATCATAGCCAATGACGGCAGCCATATCGAACATGTCATAACCTAAATTCTAATATCTATAGTGACGTTTACATGTCGAATAAAGTATGTGCACGTCGTAGTTTGTAACTAATTTACGTTTTTTAAATAGTGCATGTTACAATTCGTAGTCCTCTAGCTACAGAGATTGCAACTTGCGTCAGCGAAGTGGGAAAATCGATGGAGTAATAAGCATGACACGTAAAAGATCGACCGATATTGAGAACGGAATAAAAAATTCGCTTGCCCCCGTAGTAATTGAGCCTTTTGGAATAAAATACGGGGCATTTCACGATAAAAGCAAGCGCTTTGTCTGGTGCTGCGCGACAACCGACGCCGGAAATCCAGATTCTAATCGTCGTATGCGTACCAACCCATTCCTTAGACGTTGATTGGTGGCTTATCGGTCTTATGCAAACTAGGAGCGGTACTGCATTATCTGGCAGTGAATCATGGACTGTGGGAAAACTGGAAAAGAAGAGAATCGAAGCAATTTGTATGTGGTGCTACAGAAAGATGCTGAAAGTTGGGGTGGGGTGGGGTAGGGGGGAATAATAAGGTAGGGTATGAGGAGGTTCTCCACGGAATCAGCGAGAAATGGAACAGATGAGAGACACTGACAAGAAGGGACAGAATGACATGATATGTATTAAGAGATCAGGGAATAATTTCCATGGTACCAGGTGGAGCAGTAGAGGATAAAAACCAGTGGGGAAGACATAGACTGGAATATGTCCAATAAATAACTGAAAACATAGGGTACAAGAGCTGCACTGAGATTAAGAGGTCGGCACAGGAGAATAATTCGTGGTGGGCCGCATCAAACCACTATGAAGACTGACGACTCCAACAGAGGGCCTTGATAAGAAGTACGTGAAATCGTTGCCCCGTGTAGCACTTCAGTAGCATCGGATGACAGAACTGTGCACAAAGGTAAGTTGCGGTAGTGCATCGACTACTTCGATACTGTTGTTCGACGTCATTATTGCAACTGGCTATTACAATCCGTTCATGATGGACAAACTAATCTTGAAATGCTCCTTTCTCTGATGAAGTACGGCCACATTCATTGTGGTAAGTGAACTGGCAGACCAAACAACACTGGCGATTTGAAAATTATTCTCAGCAACATCAAGAGCATCTACATGGTATGAAAACAAAACTATGGTTTGCACTTAGTACAACAAGAATTTTCAGCTGAACTCTTTCCACCAAACCATAACTTCTTACAGACATGTTAACTTAGTACTGCAATATTTTCGCAGAGAATAAACAGCTAACGAAAAGACGTATGCCTATTTCATGCAGGACAGTGAAAGAGCATGTACTACCAACGCGTCTGCGACAATGTTACGAAACATTTATGGTCGTACATTATTGCCTATCTGTGAGCAGGCGCTAATCACACACCGGCCCGTTGCTAAAATGACGAAGAATTTTTCAAATTCTTTTCAGTATAATTCTTTTGCGTTTAAAATCATGTCATGTTGTGAAATACTCCTATGTTACCTGCACGGGTAGCTGCACACGTTGACACGACTGCTTCCAGGACGGAGAGATATGCTGGCCCCGGATCGAATCCGGCTGGTAGATTAACGAGGAGGGTCGCTCTGGCAGCCAACCAGGATGTGGTTTTTTGGCGGTTTTCCACATCCCACTGGCTGGTTCTCATGTTATGTCTCAGATACACGCTACACAAACATTTAGGACACTTTTTTCACATTTGCACACAAAATTTACTCTATACACCAACAGATTGGGTACACTGTTTCTGTCCTGTGGGTGAGTAGGAGACTGGTGACCTTTTCTGGTTGGTCTCTTTAAATGCTTACTCAGCGGCATCAGCACTCCCATGTTACGGCCTCTGTTGTGGCTTTCTTCAGAGTGTAAAGTGGTACGGTTTTACCACAAAACATTTAATATTCTTTTAGATTTATTTTTATTTTAGATCACTGTTTATGATTCATTCACTTACCGATACTACCTAGTAACAACTTCTGAAGTACTGCATGTCTGGGAGTCAGTTACGGCTGAGCCCTGACAGAAAGGACGTCGTGAGCCACGCATTCCCCAGAAGCTGTTATCGGCTGAAGAGGGGATGCGTAGAGGCTTGTCCTGTTTTGCTGGGGTGGACATTCACTGCCCTGAGAAAGAGCAGAGCATGGAGGCAGCTGTTTATAATGCTGGAGGTCGCAGAACCCCACTGTCAGAGTGGGAGGGAAGTTGCTCTCTGATTGGCAAAAAAAGAAATCAGAACAGTACCGGTATATCTAGAGAAAGAGCGTTGAGGACAAAACGAGACAAAAAGACCTTCTTTTAGAAATAAGGAATTCACAGTCTCACAATGGTCACAAAATCCTCTCAGTGAATATACCGGAACAAGCCTCCCATCAAAAAGCAGACACGCATTTTTGATTGGCAGAGTGCTGAGAATGTAAAAAGAGATACAGAAACTTTCAAAAACTCTTCCTGAAAGGAGTATGAGCTTCCGGTGACTGGCTGGCAAATTCATGACCCATGAAGTGGCAGGTAGTGTTTTTCTGAATGGCCAATGGGATTCGCTGTCTGAGCTCAAACCTAGACACCGCATGTCCAGAAGGGAAAGGACACTCTCGGGATCGATCGAAGAGAGTTCCTTCAGCGGATCGACGAAGAGATTCTGCTGGCAAGAGCTACAGTGGAGAAGCTGGTGGTAAAATTCTGGGAAGTGTTGCTTTCGACACAGAGAGGGGGTGAAGTCATTTCTCTGTGACAGAGTTGTTATTATGTTGACTCAAATGACGATTCTTTAGATCTCTGTTTATCTTAACCGCTTATGGACATGAGAATTCCATTGACTGACAACATTGGGCAACAACAGACACATGCTATATGTTACAAACATCGCGAAGGTTTACCAGAGAGATAGTGTAAGATACTTATTATCTCGAGTTAGTACGGCCCTCTGTATGTTGCTGCATTTGTCTAGCCCTGTCAGAACATAAAAACAGTGTTCTAGTATTAGTTTTGTGGGTGATTAGTGGTGGTAGAATGGAGACTCCTTATTAATAGCATAGTTAGCCCGCCCGGCTAGCCGTGCGGTCTAACACACTGCTTCCCGAGCAGGAAGGCGTGTCGGTCCCCGTCACGAATCCGCCCGGCGGATAAGTGTCGACGACCGGTATGCCGCCCAGCTTTTGGATGGTTTTTAAGGAGGTTTTCCATCTGACTCCGCGAATGCGGGTTGGTTCCTCTTATTCCACCTGAGTTAGACTATGTCGGCGACTACTGCGCAAACACTGTCTCCAAATACGCGTACACTATACTTACTCTACCATGCAAACATTTGGGGTTACACTCTTGTCTGGTATGAGACGTTCCCGGGGGTGGGGGGTGGGGGGGGGGTCCACTGGGGGTCGAACCGCACAATAACCCTGGGTTCGGTGTGTGGCGGCGGTGGGGTGAGTGGACTGCTGTAGCCTGTTGTGGGGTTGTGAACCACTGAGGGCTACGGCGGGGACGAAGCCTCTCCGTCGTTGCCAGGTCCCCAGTTCAATACACAATACACGCACAATAGCATACTTAATGTGAATGAGGTAGATGCCGACGTCATGATATATGTTTGGTTTGCAATGCCTAGTGACAATTGACAGCTGTCAGCAGACGACGAGTCCTCAGCTGAATATTTTCACTGACAATCGATGGGTCAGCCTTGTGAACATTATCGGCTCGTAAGCAGCTGTAATGCTCTCCAAGTAAGAAACTGGGTCGTGGGACGACGAGCAGTGGCGAGGGGAAGGGTACCACGTGGTGCTCCAACTAACAGCGTCTTTCTGCCACGTCTCTCTGTAGCGTAAGCTTCGGTGTGCGTGCAGAATATTTAGCATAGATTTTCATATTAACACAGGTATGTATGCAGGAGCCACTGCAGTATAACAATGTGTTTAGGATAGAGATGGGTCGTTCGCGAACTAACGGATCCAAAGGAACGGTTCACCAAGATGAAGAGAAAGAGCGAGGAACGAATTCTAAGGAACTGTCTTTCATAGTTCACTTCGGTCTATCGTTTCTACTTATATTTCCCGGGAATGGTAACCGGTCGGTCTCATTCGCGCAACGGCACGTCGGTCGGTCTCGTTCCCGTCCCTGTCTCGGTCTCCCTCGGCCGGACTCGTCCTTCTTCACGTGGCCACTCGTCGCAGTTCCGCTGCCGTCTGCTCCTAGTTAGTTCAGTATCGAGCTGTTGTTCGTTTCATTCGCTGTGCACGACCATTCTAGATCAACTTCAAACCTTTCTTGAACTCTGGACTTATGGTTCCTTATTCTATTCAGCTTCCACGACCGGTAATTAAAATGTATTTTATAACTGAGTAAATTACATAAAAATTATGTTGTGTGTAATACATACATATTTTCAGGTACAAAAAGGTCATATCAGCTTACTCCATTATTTCGATAAACAGCAGAATACATAGTTACAAAAAGCCAAGTTTTTTCCTTATTATACCTGCCTTCCATCATTCACTCACCTACGTTACTAATTTTCAATTTTTTAAGAACCATATACCATGCACAAATGAACGTTGAACGAGTAAAAATAAACGGTTCGCACAAAAGAGCGATCACCAGTGAATTACACTACTGGCCATTAAAATTGCTACACCACGAAGATGACGTTCTACAGACGCGAAATTTAACCGACAAGAAGAAGATGCTGTGATATGCAAATGATTAGCTTTTCAGAGCATTCACACAAGGTTGGCGCCGGTGGCGACACCTATATCGTGCTCACATGAGAAAAGTTTCCTACCCATTTCACGTACACAATCAGCAATTGACCGGCGTTGCCTGGTGAAACGTTGTTGTGATGCCTCGTGTAAGGCGGAGAAATGCGTACCAGCACGTTTCCGACTTTGATAAGGGTCGGATTGTAGCCTATCGCGATTGCGGTTTATCGTATCGCGACATTGCTGCTCGCGTTGTTCGAGATCCAATGACTGTTAGCAGAATATGGAATCGGTGTGTTCAGGAGCGTAATACGGATCACCGTGCTGGATTCCAACGGCCTCGTATCACTAGCAGACGAGATGACAGGCATCTTACCCGCATGGCTGTAACGGATCGTGCAGCCACGTCTCGATCCCTGAGTCAACAGATGAAGACGTTTGCAAGGCAACAACCATCTGCACGAACAGTTCGACGACGTTTGCAGCAGCATGGACTATCAGGTGGGAGACCATGGCTGCGGTTACCCTCGACGCTACATCACAGACAGGAGCGCCTGCGATGGTGTACTCAACGGCGATCCTCGGTGCACGAATGGCAAAACGTCATTTTTTCGGATGAATCCAGGTTCTGTTTACAACATCATGATGGTCGCATCCGTGTTTTGCGACATCACGGTGAACGCACATTGGAAGCATGTATTCGTCATCGCCATACTGGCGTATCACCCGGAGTGATGGTATGGGGTGCCATTGGTTACACATTTCGGTCACCTCTTGTTCGCATTGACGGCACTTTGAATAGTGGACGTTACATTTCAGATGTGTTACGACCTGTGGCTCTATCCTTCATTCGATCCCTGCAAAACCCTACATTTCAGCAGGATAATGCACGACCGCATGTTGCAGGTCCTGTACGGTCCTTTGTGGATACAAAAAATGTTCGACTGCTGCCCTGGCCAGCACATTCTCCAGTTCTATCATCAATTGAAAACGTCTGGTCAATGGTGGCCGAGCAACTAGCTCGTCACAATACGCCAGTCACTACTCTTGATGAACTGTGGTATCGTGTTGAAGCTGCATGGACAGCTGTACCTGTACACGCCATCCAAGCTCTGTTTGACTCAATGACCAGGCGTATCAAGGCCGTTATTACGGCCAGAGTTGGTTGTCCTGGGTACTGATTTCTCAGGATCTATGCACCCAAAATGCGTGAAAATGTAATCACATGTCAGTTCTAGTATAAGATATTTGTCCAATGAATGACTGTTTATAATCTGCATTTCTTCTCGGTGTAGCAATTTTAATGGCCAGTAGTGTAGTTCCCAAAGAATGAACGAGTTTGCCCATTTCTGGTCTAGGATGGCTTGATGAGGAATGGGATTTTCTGCTTTAAAAGGGTGTTGTGTGGAGCAAAGAAGCTCCAGTTAGGTTACAATACCTTCTTTCATTTCTTTACAATCATTTGTTGGGAGGTGCAAGTAATGCAGGCGGGCCTGGTGAAAATGATCACATCTGCCTGCATGTTGGCCCACGGCTGCGGATAGTGTGTCCTGTCCTCACTGCTGCTTGTGCATCGCCAGGTTTTCGTATTTATTGGCCGACAGTGGTTGCTACGGGAACATGTGGCTCTGTCACGCTCCTGTACCTCGAGCGTAGTCTTCTGCTGATACCTTGGCGAGAGCTGAAATAGCTGGTTTCTGACGCCGGGTCCCGGTGACAGTGGCAAAGTTCTGGGTTGTCCAAGTGCTCTGATGCTTAGGCGAAGGACAAGGATTCTTAACCCGGCAGAGGAAGATGCGGCTGTGTCACTGACAAGGCGCTGAGCAGCACAGCGTCGATGTCATGTAACTGCCCAGCTGCTTGATGATGATGGATGGTCCGAGAGGGGCTACAACGACAAAAGTAGACTAATTGTTTTTGTTGCAACGGAGGCCACAGCCACCACAAATTGTCAGGATAATAATCTTTTACCACATTTGCTGTCACTGGATAAAGGAAAACATTTCTTTATTTTGTTACGTTTACTGTACAGATTTAGCAGTGAAAATAATTTTCAGATGTTGTGAAGGTCTATCTTAGCTTCCTTTCTTTCATCGTCTCCCACACTCTTCCATCTTACTCGAACTAAAGCTCGATAAATTTCACTCTCTCTAACTATGTGTAACTAAAGCGGTGGCACATTAGCGCACTAAGTTCTTTGATGAGACAGTTGTAAAGTGAACTTCGGCGGATGCTTACAGTCTTGAGCAGTGGGCCAACGTGTGGCACCATAGTATTGGATTCGCTTCCTTAGTAGGGCATGTTTTGCGTTGGTCAGTATACAGTCATGAATGCCAAGGATTGGGAAGTACTGTGCAGAGAGCTTATGAATCTTTTTCATGCTGTTGTTTCCAGTCAATCGTATCACATTCCAGCTTCAGATATACCTTTCAAAATTTGTTGAATAGGGAAACCAGTCATTGCATACACGTGTAAGAGAGGGTGAAAGTCATCTTACTGTTCCAGGGTTATAAGCTCTTCCATTAAAATCGCTTTTCTAAATGTCACACTACTTTCGTTGCTTCCCCATTCTTCAGTGTGATAGAAATCGAGGCTTAAACTGGTTTTCCAGTTGAACTAAGATCTTCTCCTGATTCTTTGAAGTTATGATTTGGATTACATGCTCCGATATCGATCTGTCATACACGTACATTTCTTGATGTTTCGTGATTCTCGTGAATCACTTGGACCTTAGAAACAATGTAATAATATGCGTACGTTGAATATTTGTCACTATTATTCCACTCTGGAACAGCTCACGGAAGAAACGAACACCTACATATTGCCGTGCAAGCTTTGATTTCTCTTATTTTATTATGATGATCGTTTCTCCCTTTGTAGGTCGGCGTCAAAAAATATTTTCGCATTTGGAGGAAAAAGTTGGTGTCTGAAATTTCGTGAAGAGTTCCCTTCGCAATGTGAAACGCATTTGTTTTAATGATGTCCACCCCAAATCCTGTATCATGTCTGTGACGCTCTCTCCCCTATTTCTTGATAATCCGAAACGTGCTGCTCCTCTTTGAACTGTCTCGGTGTACTCTGTTAATCCTATCTGGTAAGGATCCCACACCACGCAGAAGTACTCCAAAAGAGGATGGATAAGCGTAGTGTAGGCAGTCTCTTTAGTAGATCTGGTGCGTCTTCTAAGTGTTCTACCAATAAATTGCAGTCTTTAGTACACCTTCCACCCACAACATTTTTACGTGTTCTTCACAATTTAAATTGATCGTAATTGCAATTCCTAAGTGTTTAGTTAGGCCCTTTAGATTTGACTGATTTATCGTGTAACCGAAATTTAACGGATTCCTTTTAGCAGTCATGTGGGTGAAGTCACACTTTTCATTATTTAGGGTCAGTTGCCAATTTTTGCACCATACAGGTATCTTTTTATATCGTTTTGCAATTTGTATTGACCTTTTATGTCTTCACTAGACAATAAATGACAGCATAATCCGCAAACAACCTAAGACGGCTGATCATATTGTCTCCCAAAACGTTTATATAGATAAGGAACAGCAGAGGGCCTGTAACGTGACCTTCGGGAACGCCAGATATCACTCCTATTTCACTCGATGAATTTCCGTCAATTGCTACGAACTGTGAGTTCTCTGACAGGAAATCACGAATCTAGTCACATAACTGAAATGATATTCCATAAGCAGTACACATTAAAAATATAAACTTAAATTTATTGAAAAGAAATCAAGCAACCAGAGAGAACAATGACACACACTGTGGCAATGTGTTACTTCGCAACCGTCAGTTGACGATCTCTAGTCACATTTTCAGTTTCATGCTTGTCCAAGCAGCGTCCATGTATACGATGGAGCTCTTAGCGGAGCTGCATCGTGGCTTCGCCACGCCGTGTCGCAGCTCAGCGACCAGCGTCGGCCGCGGTAACCACTCGACGTAGGTTACGTGCAGTTGTGAAAGGCTGCATCGAAGGGCTTTATAGCACAAAGTCTCTTAATGGGAGCAAACGAAATGTCTAACGTAACTGCAACTGTATCCATATCATGGCAGTCATAAAGTTGTATTTATCACTCCAAAAAACCAAGTTACGTAATTAATTTTTGTTCTTTTACAGGTGGATGTCTCCAGTCCTGAAACACATCTAAATCCTCAAGCCACAGTGCCGTAGCTAGCCAAAACTAAATGTTTCAGCCGATTTCCATTTTATCGACGAGCTGCGCCATTAACAATGTAACTTCAGTTTTTTTACGCCCACCGCTCTTACGAATAGTTTAATACTGTACAAAATAACGTTGAGTCAAGACGTAAATCAGCTGAAAATTTTAATTTATGTTTAATAGCATTAATGTTTACGATTATGTAAACATTGCTTCGTTATTCCTTGGTGATTTTTATTGCACTGAATACAGCCTGCAGTATTTTACTATTTATCAGCAAAACCACATACTTTTCAGCAGCTTTTTCCATAGCACCCGTGGGGACGGTTAGATGAGTGAATTTTACGTTCTGAAAAGTTACAGTGTCTTTGTGACAAATGAATTTCCACATGTTACTAAACTCCGCGGTTTCAACTTGCATATAAAAACTGAACTTGATGGCCACAAAAACAAAGTCTACAAAATTGATATTCAGGACTGGGATCTACATTTTTCTTTATCACCATTCAGAACGCATGTGATGTTAGCTATCACTTTAAGTACTCTATTGGGGAAACAGAATGATCCTGATCAGCACTGACCTGAAGTTCTTCCTCTGAACGATCCTCTTGTTCGCTACCACAACTGTGATTGCCGGCTGTCGACAGATCGTCGTCTGTTTCGTCTATTTCTCTTTCTGTATCACTGATATCATCGTGGTTGGTTGGTTTGAGGAAGGAGACCAGACAGCGTGGTCATCGGTCTCATCAGATTAGGGAAGGAAGTCGGCCGTGCCCTGTCAGAGGAACCATCCCGGCATTTGCCTGGAGTGATTTAGGGAAATCACGGAAAACCTAAATCAGGATGGCCGGAGATATCATCCTGTATCCACCTACCAACAATATCATCAAACGCAAGATGCGTAAAACTGACACGTTCCTTCGAACGAATTTTGTACTATACTGACAAAAGCAGGTGCGTAATCCACGAGGTGCGGCGTAGGGGAATCCAACATGTCAACAACACGTGTTATCAACAAACAAATAGGGCGATGATGCAATTGACAGCAAAACACTGTAGAGCTGACGATTTACGGAAGGTATGGGGATTATAAAGCATGCTTGTAGAATTGACAGTGGAGAATGGTTCAAATGGCTCTAAGCACTATAGGATTTAACATCTAGGGCCATCAGTCCCCTAGACTTAGAACTACTTAAACCTAACTAACCTAAGGACATCACACACATCCATGCCCGAGGCAGGATTCGAACCTGCGACCGTAGCAGCAACGTGGTTCCGGACTGAAGCGCCTAGAACCGCTCGGTCACATCGCTCGGCTGACCGTGGAGAGCGAGTTCGAAAATCCTCCTAGCAGTTTGAGAAGACGAAATCTCGTGAATAAGGAGTAGTTTAAACAAAGTGATCCAATCACAGGGAAGGTAAAATGCTTTGATTTAAACGGAACAAGTTCATTAATGTTGACTGCAAACGTTAAATATTACGTGCACACACTGGTATGAAGTTTTTCACCCAACTATGTATTCCTAGAGTTCCAAATAACTGTCGCCGGCAAACACACTTCGTGAGCCACGTGCGAGTGCGCGTCAGAGGATGAAGGGCAGCCGCTGCTCCTCCCCTCTGAGGGCAGGGGACAGGCCGGCATTAGCGAGCAGATTTCACGCGGCAGCTGTACCACTTGACTGGGGCGGCGGCGCGCTCGCTCCGGCGACACACAATGCGGGGACCCCCCGCCGGGCACGCATTACCAGCGCGCTAAGCCGCTAAATGTTTCTTTAATCCAGGCTGTGAGCGCTCGGAAATATGGACAGTGAATATTCGGACGAGTTATCCGCTCGTGCGGTGCGCCGCTGCGAGACGGGCCGCTTTGTGTAATCGGGGGCTCTGAGCAGCTCAACCCTTGTTGCCGGCTGCGGTTTGTAGCGATACTGGAGTCTGCGCTGGAAAGAGCACAACTGCCCAAACTGGAACGGCTGGCCCTCCATAATCTACATCTACATCTACATCTACATTTATACTCCGCAAGCCACCCAACGGTGAGTGACGGAGGGCACTTTACGTGCCACTGTCATTACCACCCTTTCCTGTTCCAGTCGCGTATGGTTCGCGGGAAGAACGACTGTCTGAAAGCCTCCGTGCGCGCTCTAATCTCTCTAATTTTACATTCGTGATCTCCTCGGGAGGTATAAGTAGGGGGAAGCAATATATTCGATACCTCATCCAGAAACGCACCCTCTCGAAACCTGGCGAGCAAGCTACACCGCGATGCAGAGCGCCTCTCTTGCAGAGTTTGCCACTTCAGTTTGTTAAACATCTCCGTAACGCTATCACGGTTACCAAATAACCCTGTGACGAAACGCGCCGCTCTTCTTTGGGTCTTCTCTATCTCCTCCGTCAACCCGATCTGGTACGGATCCCACACTGATGAGCAATACTCAAGTATAGGTCGAACGAGTGTTTTGTAAGCCAACTCCTTTGTTGATGTACTACATTTTCTAAGGACTCTCCCAATGAATCTCAACCTGGTACCCGCCTTACCAACAATTAATTTTATACGATCATTCCACTTCAAATCGTTCCGCACGCATACTCCCAGATATTTTACAGAAGTAACTGCTACCAGTGTTTGTTCCGCTATCATATAATCATACAATAAAGGATCCTTCTTTCTGTGTATTCGCAATACATTACATTTGTCTATGTCAAGGGTCAGTTGCCACTCCCTGCACCAAGTGCCTATCCGCTGCAGATCTTCCTGCATTTCGCTACAATTTTCTAATGCTGCAACTTCTCTGTATACGACAGCATCATCCGCGAAAAGCCGCATGGAACTTCCGACACTACCTACTAGGTCATTCATATACACTCCTGGAAATGGAAAAAAGAACACATTGACACCGGTGTGTCAGACCCACCATACTTGCTCCGGACACTGCGAGAGGGCTGTACAAGCAATGATCACACGCACGGCACAGCGGACACACCAGGAACCGCGGTGTTGGCCGTCGAATGGCGCTAGCTGCGCAGCATTTGTGCACCGCCGCCGTCAGTGTCAGCCAGTTTGCCGTGGCATACGGAGCTCCATCGCAGTCTTTAACACTGGTAGCATGCCGCGACAGCGTGGACGTGAACCGTATGTGCAGTTGACGGACTTTGAGCGAGGGCGTATAGTGGGCATGCGGGAGGCCGGGTGGACATACCGCCGAATTGCTCAACACGTGGGGCGTGAGGTCTCCACAGTACATCGATGTTGTCGCCAGTGGTCGGCGGAAGGTGCACGTGCCCGTCGACCTGGGACCGGACAGCAGCGACGCACGGATGCACACCAAGACCGTACGATCCTACGCAGTGCTGTAGGGGACCGCACCGCCACTTCCCAGCAAATTAGGGACACTGTTGCTCCTGGGGTATCGGCGAGGACCATTCGCAACCGTCTCCATGAAGCTGGGCTACGGTCCCGCACACCGTTAGGCCGTCTTCCGCTCACGCCCCAACATCGTGCAGCCCGCCTACAGTGGTGTCGCGACAGGCGTGAATGGAGGGACGAATGGAGACGTGTCGTCTTCAGCGATGAGAGTCGCTTCTGCCTTGGTGCCAATGATGGTCGTATGCGTGTTTGGCGCCGTGCAGGTGAGCGCCACAATCAGGACTGCATACGACCGAGGCACACAGGGCCAACACCCGGCATCATGGTGTGGGGAGCGATCTCCTACACTGGCCGTACACCACTGGTGATCGTCGAGGGGACACTGAATAGTGCACGGTACATCCAAACCGTCATCGAACCCACCGTTCTACCATTCCTAGACCGGCAAGGGAACTTGCTGTTCCAACAGGACAATGCACGTCCGCATGTATCCCGTGCCACCCAACGTGCTCTAGAAGGTGTAAGTCAACTACCCTGGCCAGCAAGATCTCCGGATCTGTCCCCCATTGAGCATGTTTGGGACTGGATGAAGCGTCGTCTCACGCGGTCTGCACGTCCAGCACGAACGCTGGTCCAACTGAGGCGCCAGGTGGAAATGGCATGGCAAGCCGTTCCACAGGACTACATCCAGCATCTCTACGATCGTCTCCATGGGAGAATAGCAGCCTGCATTGCTGCGAAAGGTGGATATACACTGTACTAGTGCCGACATTGTGCATGCTCTGTTGCCTGTGTCTATGTGCCTGTGGTTCTGTCAGTGTGATCATGTGATGTATCTGACCCCAGGAATGTGTCAATAAAGTTTCCCCTTCCTGGGACAATGAATTCACGGTGTTCTTATTTCAATTTCCAGGAGTGTATATTGTGAAAAGCAATGGTCCCATAACACTCCCCTGTGGCACGCCAGAGGTTACTTTAACGTCTGTAGACGTCTCTCCATTGATAACAACATGCTGTGTTCTGTTTGCTAAAAACTCTTCAATCCAGCCACACAGCTGGTCTGATATTCCGTAGGCTCTTACTTTGTTTATCAGGCGACAGTGCTGAACTGTATCGAACGCCTTCCGGAAGTCAAGAAAAATAGCATCTACCTGGGAGCCTGTATCTAATATTTTCTGGGTCTCATGAACAAATAAAGCGAGTTGGGTCTCACACGATCGCTGTTTCCGGAATCCATGTTGATTCCTACATAGTAGATTCTGGGTTTCCAAAAACGACATGATACTCGAGCAAAAAGCATGTTCTCAAATTCTACAACAGATCGACGTCAGAGATATAGGTCTATAGTTTTGCGCATCTGCTCGACGACCCTTCTTGAGACTGGGACTACCTGTGCTCTTTTCCAATCATTTGGAACCTTCCGTTCCTCTAGAGACTTGCGGTACACGGCTGTTAGAAGGGGGGCAAGTTCTTTCGCGTACTCTGTGTAGAATCGAATTGGTATCCCGTCAGGTCCAGTGGACTTTCCTGTGTTGAGTGATTCCAGTTGCTTGTCTATTCCTTGGACACTTATTTCGATGTCAGCCATTTTTTCGTTTGTGCGAGGATTTAGAGAAGGAACTGCAGTGCGGTCTTCCTCTGTGAAACAGCTTTGGAAAAGGGTGTTTAGTATTTCAGCTTTACGCGTGTCATCCTCTGTTTCAATGCCATCATCATCCCGGAGTGTCTGGTTATGCTGTTTCGAGCCACTTACCGATTTAACGTAAGACCAGAACTTCCTAGGATTTTCTGTCAAGTCGGTACATAGAATTTTACTTTAGAATTCACTGAACGCTTCACGCATAGCCCTCCTTACGCTAACTTTGACTTCGTTTAGCTTCTGTTTGTCTGAGAGGTTTTGGCTGCGTTTGTGTGAGGAAATGGTAGCAAAAGCGTGAGCGCTTATAGCAGAATACTTCAGAAACAGCGACAGAAGACGTCTCCATTCAAGCGACCGGGCAGATTGCGTATTCGGTAATCTTTCAAAGAAATCTTCATGGCGTGTCATAAATATTGTAAGATGGTACCATTTACTTGCGTTGGAGGCTGTAATTTTTGAGTACATCAAGTGCTGTATGGGTCGTGGACGCAGCATGGGTGCTATGCGTTTCTGTAACAGACCAATAAAAAATACAAAAAAAATTAACTCCGGATTCAGGCTCAGAGGACTACGCAATGCAGACCGGCCGCCGTGTCAGCCTGTGCCATTTTTTATTTTTAAGCATCAGTCTTCTGACTGGTTTGATGTAGCCCGCCACGAATTCCTTTCTTGTGGCATCCCTTTCCTTTCAGAGTAGCACTTGCAAACTACGTCCTACATCCTCAGTTATATGCTGAATGTATTCCAGTCTCTATCTGGCTCTACAGTTCTACCCTCTACAACTCCCTCTAGTACCACGGATGTTTTACCCTGATGTCTTAGCGTATGTCATCCCGTCCTTGTTGGCTTTACAGCCTTTGGAACAGCTACCGCTCATTCGTCATCTCAAGGCTGCTTGGACCGGTCCCTGTCCTCCCACCAAGAAAAATTTGATTCGGGTGGTCCTCATAGCAGACATACACTATGTGATCAAAAGCATCAGGACACCTGGCTGAAAATGAATTACAAGTTCGTGGCGCCCTCCATCGGTAATGCTTGAATTCAGTGTGGTGTTTGGCCCACTCTTGATGACAGCTTCCACTCACGCAGGCATACGTTCAATCAGGTGCTGGAAGGTTTCTTGGGGAATGGCCGCCCATTCTTCACGGAGTGCTGCACTGAGAAGAGGTATCGACGTCGGTCGGTGAGGCTTGGCATGAAGTCACCGTTCCAAAATATCCCAAAGCTGTTTTATAGGATTCAGGTAAGGACTCTGTGCACGCCAGTGCATTACAGGAATGTTATTGTCGTGTAACCTTGCAAGCTTGCTACTCTCCTTTAGAATCTGGACTTTAGTAAAAATGGCAAGGTAATGTTAATCAGAACACAAGGAGAAGTTGTGATCTAAATGAAAATATATTTATTCATCCTTAACATCACAAGGCAACAAAAAGTGACCAAAGAAACGTAACACAAACATTTTTATTTGACAAAAGCTTTCACTAACTTGGGGTCTATGGTGGACAAAGTGATCAGCTGGGGATTGACACACGACACTAACCGCAACACTAAACGCTTTATCTGACTGACTTCATACACGTGAATCCGGGTTATGGCACAAAAACTATCCCACCACCAAGCATCTATATTCTACTATTCCAAAAAAGAAAAATATGGTTCGAAAGAACAGGGTGCTGAGAAACATATATTGGAGCCCTACGCCGTAGCAGCGAATACTTTACCCTTCCGCCGGTCAGGGCGGCACACCACCGTGCGTTCGGCGACTGAAGTCATGGATGGACGCAATCTGTTATTAATGACGCGCGCCTAAAAAATGTAAGTCGCGGTCTCCCGTTTTGTTAATTCGGAACGCAGCTACTTTCCTATGAGCCTCTGAAACTCCGGTGGATTCTACTGTGCAGGTGGACCCATTTGCTGGTCTGCCAAACCAATTTGACTCCGTGCCACGACTATGCGTGACAGAATATGTAGAATGTTTAGACGACCGACTCAAGACAAATAAGTACACCCACGCATCACTGGTTGTGTGCGTGTTGCTAGAAGCAGTACCTTTGACGGTTCAGAAGGTGACCGGCACAGACTCTAAGTGGTACATTACCAAAGGACACAAGTCTCACCGTTTAGGCAGAGACCTGCAGTTCTTTACGAGCGAAGTGCCAGTACAAGAGCGATCTTCTCTTTTTGTCCACTTTCCTCCTCAGCTCGGTAGCAAAAGCCCATTTACATCTTAGACTTCTCCCACTTTAGCACAAGCCAATCACGAGCTGAAGCCACTCCGCCACAGGTCGTGCGGCTGTGCATTATGAACAGGTGCTCGATCATGTTGAAAGATGCAATCGCCATCCCCGAATTTCTCTTCAACAGTGGGAAGCAAGAAGGTGCTTAAAACATCAGTGTAGGCCTGTACTGTGATAGTACCACGCAAAGCAACAAGGTGTGGAAGCCCCCTTCATGAAAAACACGATCACACTATAGCACCACCGCCTCCCAATTTTACTATTGGCACTACACAAGCTGGGAGATGACGCTCACCGGACATCCGCCATACTCACAACCTGCCATCGGATCGCCACATTGTGTACCGTGATTCGTCACTTCACACAACGTTTTTCCACTGTTCAGTCGTTCAATGTTTACGCTGCTTACACAAAGCGAGGCGTTGTTTGGCATTTACCGACGTGATTTGTGGCTTATGAGCAGCCGCTCGACCATGAAATCCAAGTTTTCTCACCTCCCGCCTATCTGTCATAATACTTTCAGTGGACCCTGCGTGATGGTCTGGATAGATGTGTGCCTGTTACACATTACGACCCTCTTCAACTGTCGGCGGTCTCTGTCAGTCAACAGACGAGGTCGCCCTTTACGCTTTTGTGCTATACGTGTCCCTTCACGTTTCCACTTGACTATCACATCGGAAACAGAGGACCAAGGGATGTTTAGGAGAATGGAAATCTCGCGTACAGACGTATGACACAAGTGACACCCAAACACCTGACCACGTTCGAAGTCCGTGAGTTCTGCGCAGCGCCTCATTCTGCTCTCTCACGATGTCCAATGGTTACTGAGGTCGCTGATGTGGAGTACCTGGCAGTAGGTGGCAGCACAATGCACCTAATATTAAAAATGTATGGTTTTGGGGGTGTCTCGATATTTTAGATCACATTGTATACGGGCTGACCACTCAGATATGAAAGCGGACAATACGAGATACACTGCTGGCCATTAAAATTGCAGCACCAGAAATGAAAGATACCAATGCATGGTTTCGCGGCGATATGTACTGATAAAATTCTCTCGTACATCCAGCCTTGTCATGTGGTTTACAGTCCACGAGCTTTCGGCCCAGTTAATTCTGCATGTTGAGTTCAAAAATGGTTCAAATGGCTCTGAGCACTATGGGATTCAACTTCCGAGGTCATCAGTCCCCTATAACTTAGATCTACTTAAACCTAACTAACCTAAGGATATCACACACATCCATGTCCGAGGCAGGATTCGAACCTGCGACCGTAGCGGTCGCGCGGTTCCAGGCTGAAGCGCGTAGAACCGCTCGGCCACTCCGGCCGGCCCATGTTGAGTCCGTTGATAATTTTTGATATATCTCCTCCTCCAGCATCAGTCGAATCTTCGCGTCGGAAGAAGGCGTCGGAGCTCCTCAAGAGGTCTTCACTGGAAGACAATTCATTGAAAACCTCTTCTTTCGGGCACCTCGACCAACATTGTATGGTCTTCCAAAGGTCCACAAGAAGAACACACGTCTATGTCCATTGTGAGCACCACTGTATCGCCGACTGAAGACTCACGAAGCATCTGGCCAGCCTCCTTACTCTGCACGTTGGCCACTGTGTGCACCACATCTAGGATACCAATGACTTCATCAGTCGAATTAAATGCATGTCTGTTGAAGAAGGAGATACTGTGGTCAGCCTTCGTGTAGTATCATTATTCAGGAGCGTTTCTGTCAAAGATAATATAGATTTGCCCTCCCGGTTGTTTGACGACACTGTTGTGGATTTATTTAAGCACACTCTCACGTCATCATATTCTTTGTGTGATGGAGAATATTTTAACCACATGGAAGACGTCGCTATGAAGAGCCCATTACCTTCATTTATAGCCAAACTGTTTATAGAATACTTTTGAGAACATCGCCGTGGAGATAGTGCCACAGACATGATACGTCAATTGGAGTGGCAATCATTAAAACAAAGGCGTTTTTCGTTGCGACGGGATCTTCTCGTGAAATTTCAGTCACCAGTTTTCTCCTCCGATTGCGAAAACATTCTGTTGGCACCCACCTACATAGGGAGAAATTATCATCACGATAAAATAAGAGAAATAAGGGCTCGCACAGAAAAATTTAAGTCCTCGTTCTTCCCGCGCGCCATTCAAGAGTGGAGCTGTAGAAAGACAGCTTGAAGGTGGTTAATTGAACCCTCTGCCAAGCACTTCATTGTGAACAGCAGAGTAATCACGTAGATGTAGATAAACCATACGCGGGTATTGTTGGTTCTCTTCTCTTGTTTTGTCCGCTCTTAATAAGTCTACGTAGCTGCGGTGTGCGATAGAGCGGGCATTTCCCAGTGATCTGCTACGGAAGGGATCAGGGCTCTTTTGTTAAACTGCAAGAAAATTGATTGTAGTCAATTTATACGGGACACACTTTTGCTGTAAGCACACGGACTAGCAATATCTGAGGAACTGTCTGCGCGAGAAAAAGTAGCGCTCAGTATTAAATTCTGTTACGTACGGAATTACCGGTAAAAGGATCTGTGGACTATACGAAGGGACGTTAAATTGAATATAAGAACGGGACTGGACACTTATCTTTGTGAAAGTAAAAGCGTACGAGGTTTGGATGACTGTATCGACGTACAGTAATGGACCATAGTCCTTGCTATAATATCTTTGAGTGACGAACTATAAAAATCACGGACATTTTAGTTGCCGTAATTGCTGAGAGTTATTGAAGAATCAACCCTCCTTTTCTCTCTATACAAAACGCAGTCATTCATGATCATTTAATTATTATTGAATGTTGTCAATAAAAACCTAAAGTGATTTCTAAAATTACGTGTGTATTAGTAAATAATATCTAATAAACAAAGACGTTATTAACTACTTGTCTTCGGTAACGCAGCAACAAATTAGGGGTGATCGAATGTGCAAAAAGTTAACATTAATTATCATGAAAACCCAAAATTTAGTCACCGTTACAGAGAAGATGTTTGTGTCTGCTCCTCTGATGTATAGATGTAACTAAAAGTCGTGCATATACAGTAAATAACAACATAAATAGCTTACGTCAGAGAAGTCGACGACGGCAGATCGACGGAGGGCGGCTACAACCCACAAAGAATAAGCCAAACTTTGTGCTCAAAACTTTCCTTCCTTATATTCAGAATATTTTCTGTCGTGGAAGAGATACTCATCAGTATCCTCTGCTACAGCAGATGGCCGAAGTTCTTTTCAGGCGACACAGCTTAATGGAAAACATCATCGCCGCTTGGTTAATCCTTTGAATTGAAGCTTCTTGAAGACTTCCTGTTTTTTCTTTTGTTGAGAGGTTTCTAGTTTTACTTTTTCACCATGAGAACGTTCATCCTCTAATGGACTTCTTTATGAAGAATATGAAATGATCGTATGGCACTGATGGTCGGGAGGCCCCCATCGGGGAAAAGGGGGGGGGGGCATTCGGCCACCGGGTTGCAAGTCTTATTTCAGGTGACGACACACTGGGCAACCTGTGCGTCAGTTATGAGGAAATGGTGATTAGGACTGCACAACGCCCAGTCCACGAGCGGAGAAAATCTCCATCCCAGCCTGGAATCGAAACCGGGCCCGCTGCATGTGGTAGGCAAAAACGTTACCACTGTGCTAGGCAGGCGGACTATGAAGAATATGCTAGTATAGGTGATATAACTGGTTCCTCCCTCTGTTAGATGCCTTGTTTTTCGGTGGTGATGAAACCACCGAAGTTTTCTAAAACTGAGGAGGGGGTGTATAAGAACATTAGATGGACAATGAACAATTGCATCATAACGCTTATATGTTCCATACAATCCAATAAGTTGTCGCTAAAGGAACACATGGCAACTAAAAAATTTCCAGTGCATAATAAATTAAAAAAAGGGTTCAAATGGCTCTAAGCACTATGGGACTTAACATCTGAGGTCATCAGTCCCCTAGAACTTAGAACTACTTAAACCTAACTAACCTAAGGACATCACACACATCCATGCCCGAGGCAGAATTCGAACCTGCGACCGTAGCGCTCGCGCGGTTCCGGACTGAAGCGCCTAGAACCGAATAAATAACACTCTTTGGAATTTCATTAAACTTACTATCAGTGTCTATGGCACCGATCTAATAACCATTAAAATATTTGGATACTTGTCTGCAAAAATATAAAAAGAATGAAAAACCTTTCTTGAACAGCGAAGAAAAATATGCTGGAAAGTGTTCGGTACTCACCGCAAACGACCATGGGAGCCCTCAGAAGTACACAATGTAATAGAAAGTATCTTGATACCCGTATGTAATGCGTAATTGACCACTAGATATCACGAGAGGCGGACCCGGCAGTATAAAATGAGGCAGTGATGTGTTGTCCGTAGAGGAGCAGTGACAGCAGCAGAATGGCTCGGCCAGGGTAGCTGAGGGACTTGCAACGTGGACTAGTCACTAGATGTCCCATCAAGGACATTTCAACCCTTTTAAAGTCGACCCAGTAGACTGTTGGTGATGTCATTGTGAGATGGAAACGCGAAAGACCATCCACACCTGAATGAAGACCAGACAGATCTCATGTACTGACGGATAGGATCAATGAAATCAGTGGAAAGAATCACTCGCATGTTGCAAAGTGCTACCAGTACTCCAGCTGGCACGGTGACTGTGCGCAGAGAGTTACGCATAATGGGGTACAGTGGTCGAGCAGCTTTTCACAGGCCACACATTGCTGTAGTCTGTGCCAAGCAACGCTTGAGCTGGCGTAAAAAGCAACACCACCGCTCAGTGGATGATGGTGACAAGTGATTTTGAGTGATCAATCACATTACACTCTGTGGCACTTCCATGGAAGGAGTTGGGTTTAGCAAATGCCTGCAGAACGTTACGTAACATTGTGTACAGTGTGAACAGTGAAGTACAGAGGAGGTGGTAAGAGTATGTTTGATGGTTAGGGCGTGGTCCCCTTATTTCGCTTAAGAAGCATCGGTGAAGCAGTGGTTTGTAGACAGTAACATTCCTGAAATTGACTGGCTGCACAGAGTCTCGACCTGAGTTCAAAAGAACCTCTTAGGGATGAGTTAGAATACCGAGTTCGTTGCAGATCGCAGCGTTCAGTATCAATACGTTCTCTGATTTTTGCTCTTGAGGAAAGATGGGCAGCCGTTAGCCCATAGACGCTCCGACATTGCATTAAATGTGTCCCCAGCAGAGTTCAAGCCGTCACAAAGGTCAGGACCAGAATAGTTCCAGTCTTCTGCGAGGCTGGAGGAAGGAAACAAGTTATTAACGAAGCAGTTGTAAGTTTTCCTCGACATTCAGCGAACCGTAAAACAACGTCCGCTCACTTTCCATTCATGTTCGGGAGATGTTCAATGCACGCTATACAGGGTAATTTTTTTCCACCGCTTACAACCCCCTAGGGATTGATCGATGAGAGGATAAAGAACAAAAAAGTTCGAAAGAACTTATGTCCGAAAATGCCTGGTTTCCATGCTACAGACCATTTATTCAGTCACATTTTCTTACAGAGACTGCGGTCTAATACGCGCTCTACCATGCAGCCACAGTTACAGCGTGTGGTGAAAATGGTTTCCATGTGCCTCAACACATGCGTGTACGCGCCGTAGCGTGTTCTGTCTCACAGGTTCACATCGGCCAAGCTTCATCCGAACAGTGTCAAAGGCAGCATGCATACGCCGCTCCAGTGTCTCCTTATGTGGAATGGGCTTTGCATACACCATACTACTGAGGTGGCCCCATAACCAGATATCGCACGGCTTGAGATCCGGTGAACGAGCAGGCCACGCAACTGGACCTCGTCGTCCGATCCATCCACCACGGAAGACACGATTCAGATGCGTCCGGACGTTAATGGCGAAGTGAGCTGGAGAACCATCAGCCACATAACCCTTCAAATAATTAGTGGCACTTCTTCACCAGGGAGGCAAAGTCACCAGCAAGAAACGCCGATAGTTCCGGCCTCTTAGGCGGCGTGGAAGGAAGACTGGTCCCAAAATACGGTCACCAGTTATAACGCTGCTGATGATTCACTGTTACTATATCGTAGGGGTTCTGCATACTATCCCACAGACTGTTATGAATTTTAAAGATACCGCTCCGCGTAAAAGTAGCCTCATCTGCGAATAGGATGGATGGCACAAAACCCGGAATCGTGGTTGCCTTGTGAAGAAACGAGTGACAAAACTGCTCCCGATATGGAAAGTCTGTCGCTAGTAAGCTCTGCACACGGTGTAAGTGATAAGGGTGGTAACAACTATCGTGGAGAATGTTCCACACGGTCGTCTGGCTTACCCTGTGCTGGTGGGCCAACTACCTGGTACTGTCATGGCAGTCGCCTTCCACAGTGTCAATCACATTTTCCTCCAAGTCTGGTGACAGAACAATTCGGGTACGTCCTCCATGATTTGCTTCCTGAAACGACCCTGTTTCAGACAAACGGCGAAACACTGTTGCAAACATTGAATGCCGTGGTTGTTGTCGGCGTGGATAGGTCTCCTGATACAACCTTACTGCTCGCCGCCCGTTCCCATTTGCCTTTCCGTAAGTAAACGCCATGTCGGCAAGCCCTCGATTCGAATACGGAACCATTTTTTGCAATTCTGTATCACATCCACCACAAGGTGAACAACCAAAAGAAGTGAATCTGGCACAACAGAGGGCGCTAGGTCGTGACGTATGAGTAACAGCACCACCCTCTAGGAGGAAACCGTGCATACTGTAACTGTGGCTGCATGGTACAGCACGTACTAGAGCGCAATTCCTGTAACAAAGTATCATTGAGTAAATGGTCTCTAACAAGAAGACCATGCATTTCGGATAGGTTCATTAGACTTTTTTCGTTATGTATTCTCTCATCGATCAATCCCTAGCGTTTATACACAATCGGTGACAGAAACGTTTTATCGGTTCGCAAAATATGACTTTTAGCACTTTTTTGTCACTAAAGTTAATGTAGTATTTTTCCCTGTCCTCTGCTTTTGACCAGTGAGACAATACTTACACCTCCGGTTTCATTCCTGTTGCTGTCAGACAGCACCCACAGAAATTCCAGATTCTTCCATCAAGCAGTGTTATTATAAATCATTAACAGTCTTAAATTCATGCCTCGTTTCCTGCAACGGTTTTTTGAATCTCAAATGAGGTGAAATGTGACCGCTGGTTAGGATGAGAGTAAACAGTGGCCCAAAACAAATACGCTGAATTTCTCAGAAATAATGCAGTTCATTTATGCTATAATAGACCAAGGCACGTCTACTGCTTCGGCCAAATCTGTCTCCAGCTTCCCACTAGCCCTACAATCTAATATAGGGTAACTGATGGAAACCGAAACATTATTAGGCTATATCACAACATCATTCAAGGAAACATATGTTCATGAGTCCTACACTTTTACCTCTTTTCCTTTCTCCTTTCAGCTGGATTTATTGTTTTTCATTTTTGATCCTATCGATATCAAGGATACGTGGCTACGTCTTCACACCGTTGAGTATCAACACCAAATTAGTTGCAACCAGCCAAATGTATGTATAAAATATATGCTAAAAGCTTGTTTGGGAAATTTATGTTTACAAGCTAGTTTTTTGTATTTATGAATACAATTTACTTATTAGTCATTTATATCCTAACATATTGCTTCGCAAATGTGTGTGTACAAGCTTGTTTGATATAGGTACACTATTTGCTCAAAACTATCCGGACACCCATTTGTGGACATGAATAAGAGGTGTGTCCATCCTTCGTCATTATTACAGCTTGAACTGTTCTGCAGATACCTTGCATGCAATGCCTAAACGTCTGTGAAGGAATAACAACTCATTCCACCTCGAAAGCAAAGCCAGAGAACGTAGTGATGTTGGATGCTTTTTGGAACAGCTGCGTTCGTTCAAACTCAGAGGCAAAGTAGACTTCATTGTTCAGATATTGAGTTCCTGGGTCTTGTTGGCAGCAGAATCGAAAAACATTTTCAAACTGTCACGAGGAAAGACACATATACAGTAAAGGTCAACAAACAAGAAAAATAAAAATCAAAGGACGCTACAAAAGTAAGTAAACGTGATGAGGAAAAGTTGCGTTAAGTCATGACTGTGAAGTCGGAAGGTGATGTCATAGAACTGCCAGACCATCATCGTGTAGTTTTGTTGACGTGATGTGACGTCTGCGTTCTGCGTGGTTCCGCTCCTTCGACAGATGGTAAGAATACTGCCCTCTGAAATACGGTCTGGGGCGTTTAGGCGTAATAATTTGTGACGTAACATGACATCTACCGAGAATCAGTCTTTATACGACGAAATGAACGAGTGAACCATCAAGTTACGAGGGGCGTTCAATAAGTAAAGCAACACTTTTTTCTCGGCTAATTTCGGTTGAAAAAATTGAGAATTTGTTGTGGGACGTCGCGCAATAATCCGGCTTCAGCCCCAGCAGGTTCATGACGTTCCGATAGGTGGTGGCGCTAAACGTACCCTTCAAAATGGTGCGTTCGAAGCAGAGAGTTGTCATTGAGTTTCTTTTGGCGGAAAATCAGAGCATAGGCGCTTGCAGAATGTCTACGGATACCTGGCACCGAATAAAAGCACGGTGAGTCGTTTCGCGAGTCGTCTGTCGCCATCGTAACAAGATGGCGCAAACATGTCCAGCCTACCGCGTGCCGGGCAGCCACACAGCTGTGACTCCTGAAATGTTTGAACGTGCGGACACTCTCATTCGAGGTGATCGACTGATCGCAATCAAACACCGCGCTGCACAGTCGGACGTCTGTGTTGGAAGTGGTGACACACTCGTTCACACCTTCAGTCGGTTAAGTCGTGGCGACGGTCTTGTGGGACTCTGAAGGCGTTATTCCGTTTGAAGTCCTCCCTCGAGGTGCAACAGTTAACCCTGAAGTGTATTGTGAAACCCACAAAAATTGAAGAAACGTCTTCAGGGTGTTCGTCGCTACAAAAATTCAAATGAATTTCTCCTTCTCCATCACAAAGCAAGGCCTCGTACAAGTTTGGGTACCCGAGAGGAACTCATGAAACCTCATTGGGACATTCGTCGTCACCCACTCTAGACCCCGGATCTCGCAGCTTCCGACGTCCATCTGTTCGGCCCAATGAAGGATGATGCACTCTGCGGGAAGCAGTGCATGGGTGACGGGAAGATTATTGATGAAACAAGGCGTTGGCTCAAACGTCGACCAGCAGAGTGGTACCAAGCGGAAATAGAGGTCCTCCCAGTAAGGTGGCGTAAGGCCGTGGCAGTAAACGGAGATTACATTGAAAAATACACTACTGGCCATTAAAATTGCTACACCAAGAAAAAATGCAGATGATAAATGGGTATCCATTGGACAAATATATTATACTGCGGTGCCATTGGTTACACGTCTCGGTCACTGACGGCACTTTGAACATTGGACGTTACATTTCAGATGTGCTACGACCCGTGACTACCCTTCATTCGATACCTGCGAAACCCTACATTTCAGCAGGATTACATTTTCACGCAATTTGGGTGCATAGATCCTAAGAAAGTAATACCCAGAACAACCACCTCTGGCCGTAATAACGGCCTTGATACGCCTGGGCATTATGTCAAACTGAGCTTGGATGGCGTGTACAGGTACAGCTACCCATGCGGCTTCAACACGATATCATAGTTCATCAGGAGTAGTGACTGGCATATTGTGACGAGCCAGTTGCTCGGCCACAATTGACCAGACGTTTTCAGTTGGTGAGAGATCTGGATAATGTGCTGGCCAGGGCAGCAGTCGAAAATTTTCTGTAACCAGAAAGGCCCGTACTGGACCTGCAACATGCGGTCGTGCATTATCCTGCTGAAATGTAGGGTTTCGCAGGGATCGAATGAAGGGTAGAGTCACGGGTCGTAACACATCTGAAATGTAACGTACAATGTTCAAAGTGCCGTCAGTGACCGAGACGTGTAACCAATGGCACCCCATACTATCACGCCGGGTAAGACGCCAGTATGGCGATGACGAATACACGCTTCCAATGTGCGTTCACCGCGATGTCGCAAAACACGGATGCGACCATGATGATGCTGTAAACAGAACCTGGATTCATCCGAAAAAATGACGTTTTGCCATTCGTGCACTCAGGTTCGTCGTTGAGTACACCATCGCAGGCGCTCCTGTCTTTGATGCAGCGTCAGGGGTAACCGCAGTCATGGTCTCCGAGCTGATAGTCCATGCTGCTGCAAACGTCGTCGAACTGTTCGTGGTTCAAATGGCTCTGAGCACTATCGAACTGTTCGTGCAGATGATTGTTGTCTTGCAAACGTACCCATCTGTTGAGTCATGGATCGAGACGCGGCTGCACGATCAGTTACAGCCATGCGGATAAGATGCCTGTCATCTCTACTGCTAGTGATACGAGGCCGTTGGGATCCAGCACGGCGTTCCGCACTACCCTCCTGGACCCACCGATTCCATATTCTGCTAACAGTCATTGGATCTCGACCAACGCGGGCAGCAATGTCGCGATACGATTTACCGCAATCGCGACAGGCTACAATCCGACCTTTACCAAAGTCGGAAACGTGAAGATAAGCATTTCTCCTCCTTACACAAGGCATCGCAACAACGTTTCACCAGGCAACGCCGGTCAACTGCTGTTTGTGTGTGAGAAATCGGTTGGAAACTTTTCTCATGTCAGCACGTTGTAGGTGTCGCCACCGGCGCCAACCTTGTGTGAATGTTCTGAAAAGCTAATCATTTGCACAACACAGCATCTTCTTCCTGTCGGTTAAATGTTGTGTCTGTAGCACGTCATGTTCGTGGTGTAACAATTTTAATGGCCAGTAGTGTAGAGTTTTACCGTCAAAAGAGTGGGGAGTAATATGTTGCATTGAAATCCTGGATAAAACGGAACTGTTTTCAGCAAAAAGCGCTGCATTACTTATTGAACTTCCGTAGTACTTTTACTGGCGTGTAACAGTCGACTGTAATTATCGTATGGAAACTAAAGGAAGAGCTTTCCTAACAGAAAATTATTTTACCTAGTAGCTCCCTATCTCTCTAGCAATAAGGACTAGCAACCGTTGCAACAGTTAAACCGGTCGCCTTACTCAGCCAACTGTGCATATCTCACTCTGCTACGTGCTTCCGTATGGAAATAAGCAGAAACTAGTTTTGTGTTTAATGGATTTAATGTATTTGTTTCTGTATCTGCAAGAACAAGGTTCATGTGTCAACGTGACAAATAGATATGGCTACAAGCCGTGTCCGTTGCGGGAACTTGGCGAAAGAACTGACTGGTATCCACGAACATCTGAAAGCGTCTTTGGTCTCTGTCCACTGGCTTAAGCGTCCTGTTCTCTGAATTATTACCGTTTCTACTGTTTGCGGGCTTTCTAAATAATTACGCACCCTCTGACTCAGAGTTTCAACATTATACGTTTTGCCTGAATTCGCTGTCTACGGGCTGGGATACGTTGTTGCCGCATTACGGGCCAAATACTGCTGAGTCTACAGTTTACGATAAGAATACCCACATGAAGATACTAGAGGGTATTAGATAGATTCTATAATGGTAAGACAGAGATTTAGTAACCAGGTATTAAACTGTAAGACATTTCCAGGGGCAGATGTGGACTCTGACCACAATCTATTGGTTATGAACTGTAGATTAAAACTGAAGAAACTGCAAAAAGGTGGGAATTTAAGGAGATGAGACCTGGATAAACTGACTAAACCAGAGGTCGTACAGAGTTTCAGGGAGAGCATAAGCGAACAATTGACAGGAATGGGGGAAAGAAATGTAGTAGAAGAAGAATGGGTAACTCTGAGGGATGAAGTAGTGAAGGCAGCAGAGGATCAAGTAGGTAAAAAGACGAGGGCTAGTAGAAATCCTTGGCTAACAGAAGAAATATAGAATTTAATTGATGAATGGAGAAAATATAAAAATGCAGTAAATGAAGTATGCAAAAAGGAATACAAACGTCTCAAAAATGAGATCGACAGGAAGTGCAAAATGGCTAAGCAGGGATGGCTAGAGGACAAATGTAAGGATGTAGAGGCTTATTTCACTAGGGGTAAGATAGATACTGCCTACAGGAAAATTAAAGAGACCTTTGGAGAATAGAGAGCCACTTGCATGAATATCAAGAGCTCAGTTGGAAACCCAGTTCTAAGCAAAGAAGAGAAAGAAGAAAGATGGAAGGAGTATATAGAGGGTCTACACAAGGGCGATATACTTGAGGACAATATTATGGAAATGGGAGAGGATGTAGATGAAGATGAAATGGGAGATACGATACTGCGTCAAGAGTTTGACAGAGCACTGAAAGACGTGACTCGAAACAAGGCCCCGGGAGTAGACAACATTCCATTAGAACTACTGACGGCCTTCGGAGAGCCAGTCCTGACAAAACTCTACCATCTGGTGAGCAAGATGTATCAGACAGGCGAAATACCCTCAGACTTCAAGAAGAATAAAATAATTCCAATCCCAAAGAAAGCAGGTGTTGACAGATGTGAAAATTACCGAACTATCAGTTTAATAAGTCACAGCTGCAAAATACTAACGCGAATTCTTTACATACGAATGGAAGAACTGATAGAAGCCGACCTTGGGGAAGATTAGTTTGCATTCCGTAGAAATGTTGGAACACGTGAGGCAATACTGACCCTACGACTTACCTTAGAAAATAGATTCAGGAAAGGCAAAACTACGTTTCTAGAATTTGTAGACTTAGAGAAGGCTTTCGACAATGTTGATTGGAATACTCTCTTTCAAATTCTAAAGGTGGCAGGGGTAAAATACAGGGAGCGAAAGGCTGTTTACAATTTGTACAGAAACCAGAGGGTAGTTATAAGAGTCGAGGGGCATGAAAGGGAAGCAGCGGTTGGGAAGGGAGTAAGACAGGGTTGTAGCCTATCCCCGATGTTATTCAATCTGTATATTGAGCAAGCAGTAAAGGAAACAAAAGAAAAATTCGGAGTAGGTATTAAAATCCATGGAGCAGAAATAAAAACTTTGAGGTTCACCGATGACATTGTAATTCTGTCAGAGACAGCAATGGACTTGGAAGAGCAGTTGAACGGAATGGACAGTGTCTTGAAAGGAGGGTATAAGATGAACATCAACAAAAGCAAAACGTGGATAATGGAATGTAGTCGAATTAAGTCGGGTGATGCTGAGGGAATTAGATTAGGAAATGAGACACTTAAAGTAGTAAAGGAGTTTTGCTATTTGGGGAGCAAAATAACTGATGATGGTCGAAGAAGAGAGGATATAAAATGTAGACTGGCAATGGCAAGGAAAGAGTTTCTGAAGAAGAGAAATTTGTTAACATCGAGTATAGATTTAAGTGTCAGGAAGTCGTTTCTGAAAGTATTTGTATGGAGTGTAGCCATGTATGGAAGTGAAAGATGGACAATAAATAGTTTGGACAAGAAGAGAATAGAAGCTTTCGAAATTTGGTGCTACAGAAGAATGCTGAAGATTAGATGGGTAGATCACATAACCAATGAGGAGGTATTGAATAGAATTGGGGAGAAGAGGAGTTTGTGGCACAACTTAACAAGAAGAAGGGACCAGTTGGTAGGGCATGTTCTGAGGCATCAAGGGATCACAAATTTAGCATTGGAGGGCAGCGTGTAGGGTAAAAATGGTAGAGGGAGACCGAGAGATGAATACAGTTAGCAGATTCAGAAGGATGTAGGTTGCAGTGGGTACTGGGAGATTATGAAGCTTCCACAGAATAGAGTAGTATGAAGAGCTGCATCAAACCAGTCTCAGGACTGAAGACAACAACAACAACAACCCACATGAAGCGAATGGTCGAAGGTTTCTATGACTCGGCAATTGCGAATTATGAATGTAACATATAAATTTATAAATGAAAGATTTCAATTAAATAAAATCTGCAGGTACTATCTTAACGAAGAATGAAGAGTACGATAGCAAAAGTACTTTTGAGAATGCGGTATATTTCTGGAAAACACTTATTGGTGTCGTTGGTCCAGCAATTAAATAAAATATAAGTTGAATAACAGGGAAACAATAGATTCCTACAGCACGTAATTAGTTATGAACAACAACACAGCTCGCGAGTAATTCACTTCTAAACGCACACTACGTCTTCACTGTAGAAGTCACGGAAATCTCACAAGTTCACAAGTCGGCACTCCGAAGTCTTTCTATCTCTCGCGACCACGCGCAAACCGCTTCACTCTGCAAGTCTTTCCGTGCGTCAGACGCGCCGTCGCGTCCAGCATTTCCCGTGTCCAGAGCCGTACCCTCCAGAACTGCCCTGTCCTCCCCGGAAACGATGCTCCTCCCCACTTCATTACAGTCTCTCCACTTAACGAATGCTGTGATTGGCTAGAGCGAGCCCATCCTGTCTTCAAGCCAACGTTCACTCAGAAACATATTGAAACACATACGAGATGCTGGATTTATATTTAAGTAACTTGAAAGTAAATAAATTTTCCTACGGCTATATCATAAACACGCTCTAACACACATTATTAAAAACATAAACAAATTAATAAACATATATCAAAGGAATAGAACAAAATGTAGGCCAGCAGCCTAGTGTCTCTGTGTTCTCTAAAACTCAGTAAATACTTAACCAATTTCTTCATGAATAGTATACATCGGATATAAACAAAGACACAGACGAATAAATATATTTATAAGCATGTTGCTACCGTTTCTTCGTGAAACTGTGGAGTACTTACGGCCTGACGTGATCGACAGTAATCGGCCTCTTTGACCTCCAATAACTCACGTACAATTCAAGCTACATGCGTGTAATTCATACCAATTTATGTTTACACTAATAGCTTTCTAAAGACACGGCGATCGACAAAATCAGATGAAGCGTTTATATTTTGGAAATTCGTTGCTGGGTGTTACTTGTACAATTTACCGTCAGATTCTAAACTTTGAACTAGTAAAGACATTGAAAACCTGATTACACCATCAGGATCGTTGTGCAAATTTACATGTTTCTTTTTTAGGTATCATCATTCATCTGGCTACTGTTAATTTCTATATGAACTGTGAAATGTCTGCCATTAAGGTTTCACAAAGTCGACCATCTTTGGCACTCCCGGCATACAAATCTCCTTCATCGACACAAAGCACCGTCCTCGTCACAGTGTCAACATGGAATTCCCAGCCGCGCGGCCGCTGGACCCGTCTTGCTTCGGCCAGTGTCCGGCACCACGTGGTCGGCCCGCCATGCGGCCCGTGCGGCCACTGCTTCCTCCGAACTTCGAATATTTTCAGGGCGCGACGACTCGCCCGTTACCTCACATGTTGCCCATGTGGTTGTTACGGAACCCCGGTCTGGTACGAAGCAATCACTTGTTGGTCGATGGCAGGTCCTGCCCAAATCTCTAGCTGTTTCACAGGAAAAAACTGTAAGTGGTAAACAGCAGAAAATCTACCCTCTTACCTCTAAGAAATAGATTTGAGACACTTCTTTCAGATTAACGTGATGCAGAGCCACATGTCTTTCCGACAAACAGTCTCTTCTATGTCTACACAGACAGAGAAAAGGAAGGAGCCGCTGAATGTTGTTTGTAGGCCGTTTAATGGCGTCTCTTAAGGAAATAGCGTCACTAGAGGGGGACGGAACCAATTTGCACTCGGTGTGTATCCTGGGAACAATCGTCTTCTGCATTAGAGTTTTCGTATCGGAAGCAACCGAAAGGATGCATTGCTGTCTCACGTCGGCACCACTTACGACAGATTCCGGAATATGGCACTATTTTTATTTCTCTGCGGAGACTTGCGGAACTGGCGAAGATGGGTAGCCTCATTTGTCTGATCTCAGGACAGGTGCCTAATTTTCAGCGAGTCCAGTTGACGATGCAACAAAGACACTGACTGAGCTGCAAATTTCTCGCTCTCTCGGCGCTACAGGATGGAAAGAAGACTGGGTTAGGATTTAACGTCCCATCGACTACGAGGACGTTAGCGACGAAGCACAAACCCGGACTCGGGAAGGATGGAGAAGAAAATTGGCCACGCCCTTTCAAAGGAACCCTGCTGGCATTTGCTTGAACGATTATGGCAAATCACACAAACCCTAAACCTGGATGGTCCGACGAGTATACGAATCGCCGTCCTCCCGAATACCGGTGCACTGTTTCGCCACTGCACCACCGCCCTCGGTCTACAGGTGGAGACTCTTAAGGAGGTTATGCGTGATCTACCAGCTGAAGTGACCACATAGATTCCAGAGTAAGTGTGGCACACACATTGCTGTAATTTACGTTAACGTATCTCCGAGATCCAAGCATGAATAAACCACTGTCTGTGGTTTCAGATACTATGAGATCGTATGTCAGATATTGAAACTGAGAATGTTAAAATACTAGTTGTTAACTGAAAGGTAGAGTAGCAAACCTTCCACAAGACAGAAAGGTTCTCCATAAAAAGAAATAGCTGTCGGCATGCAAAAAAATACAAGCTTTGATATGTTTGGATCGCAGATCTACATGGGTGAAAGATGGGCAATAAAGAAGACAGGAACTTAACGATTGGAATCCTCTGTCATGTGGTTTTACGGGAGACTGTTGATGACCAGCTGGATTGAATGAGTGCGGAATGAAGACACACTAAGACAAGTCAACGAGTAAAATGAGTATAAGAAACAGCAGAATGAATCGAAGAGACAGACTAGGGGGGGGGGGGGGACATATATTACTGCAAGAGCCGTTATAGGAAACTGTAATTTAAGGATCGGTTGAAGGGAAACAATTTCAGGAATAGGCCAGGATACTGTAGACACGAGATGCAACAGATAACGCCGAACTTGAGAAGTTAGCCGCCAAGCGAGAAGACTGAAGAACTGTATCACACGAACTATAACGTCTCGTGGTAAATGCTTCAATTTTTTGTGCATTATTCTGTGGCCCTACCATGTCCAAAGCATCCGGTGACACTCTTCAGTAGCATATCTCCGCAGTTAAATATTATTATCGTTGAACAGTCTGTTATTGTGTTGGCTATCAAAGGAATAATGGTCACCCTGTGCTTCGTGCATTTGTGAGCAGTCCACGTGTACTTCTCGTATGTGGCTGTTGAACCAAAATATGTCATCAGACTCATGCAATGAGCACTAATGACGAAAAGCTAAATTTTGCGTAATACAATGGTGACGATATAGACCTGCGCTGAAAGCAATACTCAAATGTAAGAGACATTTACTATACAATATATTTTTGAACTGTAATAATTCTTTCGTAATTAAATAACTGAAACTGCATTACATTTGTGTCTGTTCGTAACTGAGTTGAACAATTCTCTTGTTTCAGAGCAAATAACACCTTTACTTAATCTACAAAGTCCATATTTTCAAATGATAAGGTTCACAACCAGCTGTCCAAAATCGAATGCTTTTTTACTTTTCTAACAATTCTCTGTTTAAATTACGAAAGTTCACTGCACACCTACTTAAAACACATTGTCACAGTTTATAAGATCTCAGAGTTTTTTTTTTATCAATCCGTGTTATTATGTCCAGTCTTGTCGACAAATATGAGGTGTCTAGAAACCCTGCATAAAACATTCAAACAAATCGTATTAATGAGTTCTATTACAAAATTAAAAGAGACAATACTTAACTTTGACAATTACACAGATGTGTCGCAAGCGAAGGGCGACATACGAAATAACGAATCTTCTTTAGTACAAACTATCATATGTTTGAGTTACATAGAATGTACAAGCAAAGTAACTAGAGTTGACGATTCTATACAATTGCCTAGTCTTGAAGCTACTACTGAACTGGGCCGCGATCAGTTGGACCGGCGCTTATGTCCTTTTCGCACAGGGGCCACTGCTGTCGCGTTGTCGTGCTGGAGAGGGGTCGATCAGCGTATGATTGGCTGACTTCTCACAGCCATCTCTGCTCTATCGTTCCCGACTGGGGTGCCGGCGCTTCGCTTTACGCCGTAGCACGTGTGATTCTGTGTTTTCAAAGAATCCACTCTTAGCATTTATCGCCGGCCGCTGTGGCCGAGCGGTTCTAGGCGATTCAGTCCGGGACCGCGCTGCTGCTACTGTCCTGCCTAGGGCATGGCTGCGTGTGATGTCCTTAGGTTAGTTAGGTTTAAGTAGTTCTAAGTCTAGGGGACTGATGACTTCCGATGTTAAGTCCCATAGTACTTAAAGCTATTTGAACCATTTTTTTGAACTTAGCACTTATCGTTCGCAGATCGGGATATGAATGTAGCATTTATCGTCTCTGGATCAGGAACTGAGCTCTGTCGGCAAATATTGTAACTGTTCCTTGCGCTCTCTTTCGTCTCAGAGTACACTGAGCTCGCTTTACCTCACGTCGTTCATATCACAAAGAAAACAAAAAAAAATGGAATCTTATATCGTGCACGGATATACATTTGTATTCATTCCCTTCAGTTTACTAATAACACGGTAGAGAGCAAAAGGAAAGAGAAAAAATTAGGGCCCATCTTAGCGTCGATGGCCAAAATTACATTTGTTAATTGTTTAAGTATATAGATCACAATTATAGAAATATGCTCTCTCTAAGAAAGCAGTTACTCTTACTAAACAGAACCGAGAGGTGGTTGAAAACACAATCAGAAAGTAACGACATTTTAACAACAGATGGTACTATATCAGAGAGATAGGTAAGATCCTCAGGTTTTGCAGTGTTTTCAATAAGAAGCAGAAAGATTAGGTGTAGCGAGAAGAAAAATAAACTCGACTGTGCAGCGCCCAGAATGCCGCCATTGAACGATATCATTACTAAAAACCTTGCAAAGGCTAGACAGATTGGCTTACGAATCTGCATTTGGTACGTTAGAGGTCTATATTGCCCAGGAGCTGCCGAAATTGTAACATCAGAGATGAATAAATAGGAAGTTGGTGTCACTGCATTACAAGAAACTAGACGCTGTAGAAAAGGGAGTTTGTATGAGAATAAATCGGTGATCCTTTATGGAGGCTCCGAAGAGAATGGGAGGCGTGAACGTGGAACAGGATTTGTGATGAGTGGTTGCTTGACAAGGCATGTGAAGAACTTCAGTGCAAACAACAAGAAGGTATCACGTCTCACTATAAGGCGTAAGTATGGAAATTTAAGACACGAGGAGGATAAAAATGAGTTTTATGAAGAACTAGAAAGAATAGCGGTAGTCATTGGTACCAGAAATACAGTATTTAGATCGTTTTGGGAAATATCGGTGCCGATGTGGAACAGGAAGACATGTATAGGCCAACATTCGGGAAGAAGAATAGACATGCGAAGACAAATGACAATGGACTGCGTTTCCGCGCTAGGCCAGAACTTGTGGTCAGCTCGACGGTCTTCATCCCAAGTAGATACACAAAGGAACTTGGACTTCCCTAGTGATAATGCAGTCAATCAGATTACTCATATGCTTACCGATGAGAGGTAAAGATATTAGATCTTACGGAGTAGCTGATGCGGTCACGGGCTATTACCTAGTAATCGGCAAACCATAACTACAGTTATGTTGTAAAGGAAAGAGGAACATATTGCCAAGAGAAAGTTTAATGTTGAGAAGCTTAAGGATCCAGAATTGTGTCACCAGAGTGCGTATTAAATTTTAAGTCCTGGCATTAAACCACAGTAATGAAAGAAGTTTCAATGACCAGTAGGAAGGTATAAAGACCATTGTAACTGGAGTAACAAAGAAAATGCTATGAGAAATAAAGCCAACAACCAAGAAGAATGGTTCAAGAAGACCAGGGAGATAGCAAGGACACACCCATTCCGGACAGAAATTATGAAGAAAAGTAGGAAGCAGCCGAGAACATCAAAAGAGCAACAAATGGGATTCTGAGGAGAGAGAAAAAGAAAATCCATGACCAACATGATTAATGAATTAGAGAGAGCAAATACAATATTTGATAGCAAAAAAATGTCTCGCATGATGAAACATGCGAGGAATGTTCAAATAAATGAGGAGTTAGTTTTTAATGATAAGGATAGAAACATGCTAACGGGCAAGGAAAAGATAATGCACAGATGGTGAGAAAATTTTGAGGAGTCGCTGGATGATGAAGATCCTAACACTATCTTTGCTGAAGGAAGAATTGCTGAAGGTGTAGAGGAAGAAGAAATTAAAGTAACTCAACAGGACGTAGACACACCAGTTAAGAAACTGAAGAACAGTAGGGCACCAGGAGAAGAAAGGATAGCGGCACACATGTTGAAGGCAGGATATGGAACACTTCAGAAGGAGATATGTAGCCTCATAAGTGAAATACGGAGGGAAGAGTATAGCCCAAAAGAGTGGAAGTCAACTACTACTTGTCCGCAGTATAAAAAGAACAGTAAAAGGAATTGTAGTAATTGTAGAGGTATTTCTCTGTTTAGTGTACCGTACAAAGTGTTAACATTAATAATTCTTGAAAAACTGATACCTTTTGCTGAAGACATTGTTAGAGAGTACCAAGCAAATATTGGGGCAGTAAGATGAGTAGTGGTTCAAATTATGACCATGGAAACAAAACTGATAGAAGTGCTGGGAAATCAACCATCGATTCCTGGTGTCATTTGTAGATAACTCAAAGGCTTGTGACAGTATATAAGGATTTGTAGAATATCCTGAGGTAGCTCGGTATAATGGTTCAAATGGCTCTGAGCACCATGGGACTTAACAGCTGGGGTCATCAGTCCCCTAGAACCACTTAAACCTAACTAACCTAAGGACATCACACACATCTATGCCTGAGGCAGGATTCGAACCTGCGACCGTAGCGGTCGCGCGGTTCCAGACTGAAGCGCCTAGAACCGCTCGGCTGAGCTCGATATACCAAGGAAGTTAATTAACTTCGTAAAGGTATGTAGAGCGGAGACAAAACCGAGGTACACCAGGAGAAAGTATCAAAGGAATTTATAATTAGAACAGAAGTGAGACAGGAGTATGACATTTCACTATTGCTTTTTATTTTGGTGACGGAGAAAGTAATTCGAGGAATGAAAAGTGAAGGCAAAGGGGTGAAGCTAAGTGGAAAAACACAGTTGTTTGGATATGCAGACGACATTGTAGCTATAGCAGAGTCAGAGGAAGAGATTCCAGGAACCGTATAGGACTTAGCGAAGAATTCAAGTAAGACAGGCCTGAGGATTAATGCGGAGAAGACTGACACGTTAGAAGTATCCAGGATATCCCCTAATAACGCCCCAATACATGGTGGAATATGGGACACAGCCAAAGTGGAAAATTTTAAATACCTTGGCACCCAGTCCAACTAACCTAAAACAAGAAATTAATCAGCGTAGTGTCAATGGATCTCAAACTTATTTCAGTCTGAAGCAGATAACGTCATTAAAATATATCAGTGAAGACAAAACTTAAAACTTATAATGCAGTGATAGCTTCGGTGTTACTAAATGGGCCAAGAACCTTAAACACCACAGAAGAAATGAAGATGTTTGAACGGAAAATCATGAGAAGGGTCTTTGGATCAGTCAACGAGGAGATTATCTGGAGACGTAGAAAGGAGTAGGAGCTTTACGATCTGATGAAACATCCGAACATCATGCAGAAAATGAAATTGCGGAGAATAAGCCTCTCAAAGAACATTGGCAGGAGGGCAGACACGTGCCGGGCCAAAGCTGCGCTTATGGGAAATCACGATGGAACTCGTCCAATTGGAGGGCCAAGGAAGCGATGGAAGGCTGAACTACAGAAGGACCTTCAGCAGTTGGGTGTCCACGAGATCTGGATCCAAAGTGAACAAGATCGCCACGTGTGGAGGGACGTAAGGTCGGTGTATGATCTTCAGGGTCCGTGATCGCCGTTATCGTATGCTGCTACTGATGATGATGATCTGTATTGGCATATGAATAGTCTCGATTTATGACGCTGGAACGTCAACTAGGACGTCTTTACACTTTGCCAGATTCATAACAGGGGTAGGCATGAATTTGTAGTTATCATCTCAAAAAAGTTAAACTGCGACCACAAAACTTGATGATAGTGTAGTAATTCTCCACATATTTACTATTCTCAACGATAGATGACTCGACGGAGATCTTCGTTGTAGAAGTTTGCTTTCTGGCTAATGCAGGAATGTCCCACCCCAAATCATACCGAGTCCAGTGGTTAGCACACTTGACTCGCATTCTGGAGGACGAAGGCACGAATCAGCGTCCGACCATTCAGATGTAGGTTTTCCGTTTGTTGGTTGATTGGCTTGGGGGAGGGACCAAACAGCGAGGTCATCGGTCCCGTCGGATTAGGGAAGAAAGTCGGCCGTGCCCTTTCAAAGGAACATCCCGGCATTTGCCTGAAGCGATTTAGGGAAATCACGGAAAACCTAAATCAAGATGGCCAGACGCGAGCTTGAACAGTCTTCCTCCCGAATGCGAGTCGAGCGTGCTAACCACTGTACCACCTCGCTCGGTAGGTTTTCCGTGATTTCTTTCAATCGCTCCAGCCAAATGCCGGGATGATTTCTTTGAAGGGGCACGAGAGATTTCCTTCCGCATCCTTGAAACAATACGAGCTTATCCTCCGTCTCTACTGCCCTCGATGTTGACGGGACGTTAAACCATAATCTTTCTTCCTTTCTTCAAAAATCACCGCGTAGTCGTTCTGGTAATGGCTGAAACACAATGGTTTCGTTATCTGAGGAAAGAGAAAGAAGTCGCTTGTTGCCACTACAGGAAGATACGGGTTCAAATGGCTCTGAGCACTATGGGACTTAACATCGGAGGTCCTCAGTCCCCTACATCTTACAACTACTTAGACGTAACTAACCTAAGGACATCACACACATCCACGCCCGAGGCAGGATTCGAACCTGCGACCGTCGCGGTCACGCGGTTCCAGCCTGAAGCGCCTAGAACCGCTCGGCCACAGCGGCCGAATGAAGATACGGGAGTAACTCAAAAATTGAAGGGCCAAAGAAACAGTGACTGTGCTTTGTGCATAATGAGTTGGGGCGACGTTGAGCAAATACAGCCTATAGGGCAGCTTTCCATGACGCTTTGCTTTGACAGCCTCCTATAACACCGTCAGGAGCTTTGGGTAGTATGCTCCTGGGACTGTTTGCTCTTTACGAGCGTAACATACTAGAGTGGCTGTCACGTAAGTAGAAACTTCAAGATCACATCCACCTCCTGCTGTCCTTAGGGGCGAGAGTGCTGTGATTCACACGTCTCATAGCTTTGTTGGCACATACTCACTGTAAACAGTATAGTAGGTCAGTGAGGCTGAATGTTCACTTTTTCCGTGCGATATCGTGTGTTCACATATGGTTTCAGTTTTCCGTCAAACGGTGCTTTGACGTTTGTTTAGTAGCGAACGAAATGCAGGAACAGGGGCCTATAAATAGGACAGTGTGCATAAACGGCGGAAAGACATTCTAAAACAATCTAAAATTGTAGTACCGAATATACTGAAGTTTTTTACAGATTTGGGTAACAGAGAAAAAGCCACAAGTAATATAAAATTCGCATAAGTTTATAAAATGAAAACAAAGTCTTGTGGTATTTCCGAACCGACATTGCAGTAACGTTGGTAGAGTCTCTAATGTGGACACATGTTCTGATTGTCCAAGAAATGGATATAAATGAAACCGGAAATCTGCAGAATTTGACGATTTAGTCAAAACGTTATTGCGTGGGACTGTACTTGGATACTATGACACAGGAAAGAATCCGACGGTTAGAAAAATACGGGGTGCTTGCGCTGAAAAAATTAATTATTCTAGCTCAGAGACGCCCCTTCTCTGTCTTCTCCACTCACGTGGTTTTTGATTCAGGAAGTGTAACGATGAACGGAAATTTTTAATGGAAAGCAGAGACATTGCAACAGCAAGAACGAAATTTGTGTGCAATGCATTGATTGGGCACTGAGGACTAGAGTCTTGTAGTATACTTCGGTAAAACTTGGATTTCACAGAACCATACACACAAATACGTTTTGCTCGTCTTCACCGGAAATATTGGCCTGAAAGTATCAACAGTTACTTTTGTGTAGTATACATCGGCGATTTTTATAGTGAGTGCAGCTGCCAATAAAAAATTTACGGAGTTAGGGAATATTTTCGTTCGTATTTTGGGGACCCGTCGGAACTAAAATCCTGTTAGCGGCTTACAAGTACTCGCGCACTGTCACGCATGGAGTTCCTCGAGCCGGCCGCAGTGGCCGTGCGGTTAAAGGCGCTGCAGTCTGGAACCGCAAGGCCGCTACGGTCGCAGGTTCGAATCCTGCCTCGTGCATGGATGTTTGTGATGTCCTTAGGTTAGTTAGGTTTAACTAGTTCTAAGTTCTAGGGGACTAATGACCTCAGCAGTTGAGTCCCATAGTGCTCAGAGCCATTTGAACCATTTTGAACTTCCTTGTAAATAAAATGCGTTCATATAGAACACGGTACAGTAATGCTGTATCAGATGTTACGAAAATTAATTTTGTAGTTTTCTTAACAACTTTTTTGCTGGAAGTTGCTAAAAAGCCCGACAGAACGCAAATTCATCAGTGACGACATTTTTCGTTACACAAGTGGAACAGTTTCACATCTCTTACGGTGTTTTATTTTTTGTATCCGTACACTTATATTTTATAACGATAAAATATGTATCATTTGCTTCTATATACATTGAGAATGTTCATAAATTTTTTCATTCCAAATATGTCAGTAGTTCTGTTTTTTCCCACAGATAGCAGTAAAGAAGTATTTTTCTTCAGAATTTCTTGTAGTGTTAGATTTTGTTTTGTTTCGTAGCAGCTAGTGAGAGGTATCTTTTAGAAAGTAGTCCATCGTATTCTAGACTAAAAATAGAGATGTCTAATATTTTTTTCGCAATTTTTACGCACATTTATAATTTTCACCAACTGGCAGTAGTGTATGGCGGTGAGATGACCTCGACGCGCCTATTTTCGTGATGGTTTCTATAGCACCACACCATGGCACACCCAAAAAACACGCAGCGTCATCTTGTCCGATAACTGGTGGGTGCTTACTTTTTTTCGGTGATTCTGAATCCACCTGTTTCCACCGCATTTTTTTCACCTTAGTCCCAGGACCGTAATAATTCACGCAACATTTGTCGATGGTGATTAGGCAGCTAAAGAAGGCATCGGGATTTCCCTATTTTCAGTGCTGAGATTTTGCGGGTCTTTTGCATCGGTGTGAGGTATCACGGAACCCAAATGGTGGGGACTTCTGTCATGTTGAGAACATCACGCAAGACATTGTAAACTGATCAGTGACTGTGGTTTTTTAATTTTTTTCAGTGTCGACGCCATTGTGCTTATCGTAGAGCACCAGGGCCTCCACTTCTCTGGCGATTCCCGAAGGAGATATGCCACATTGTTTTTTTGTCATTCACTTGTTAGGTGCATTGGTATTATCTGCACCTCTCTACCACTGTGTCATACACGTACAACGGCTCTTGGTGCTGTACATTGCAACCAACTCTCAGTGGATCGTTGCGACGTTGTTCTCCTTCAAATGCAGACAAAGAATTACTTTGTCGGCGGGTTCAGCATTTTGGTTTGACTCCTCAGCAGTGTGATACTATGCTACGACGATGGGATTTCAGCCTGTGCCATGACTGCAGACTTGTGCTTACAAGAAAATATAAATTAGCTTCGTCACTTAATTTTTCCGAAGTGATATCCTACTTATAGCTACTCCTGTTACCCATCATTAGGTCATTAGCACTGAAAGACCTAAGTCGAAGCAACGCCACGGAAATAGGCGATAGTCTATCAGACTACTGATAGCCTTAAAAGAGCCAGCCATGAAAAAACACTTCCATCTGGTTTGCGAGATGTATGAGACAGGCGAAGTACCCTTAGACTTCAAGAAGAATTTAATAGTTCCAATTCCAGGTGGTGCTGACAGGTGTGAATATGACCGAACTATCAGTTTAAGTCATGATTGCAAAGTAACACGAGTCCTTTGCAGAAGTATGGAAAAACTGTTAGAAACCGACCTCGTGGGACATCAGTTTGGGTTCTGGGGAAATGTTAGAACTGGCGAGGCAATACTGAGCCTACAACTTTTCTTAGAAGATAGGTTAAGGAAAGGAAAACCTACGTTTGTAGCATTTGTAGACTTAGTGGAAGCTTATAACTCTCTTCGAAATTCCGAAGATAGAATGGGTAAAATACAGGGACCGAAAGGCTATTTACAACTTGTGCAGGAACAAGACGGCAGTTATAAGAGTCGAGGGGCGTGAAAGGGAAGCAGTGGTTGGAAATGGAGTGTGAAAGGGTTGTGCCTACGCCCTATGTTATACAATCTGTGCATTGAGCGAACACTAAAGAAAAGAAAAGAAAGACGTAGATTAAGAATTAAAGTTCAAGGAGAAGAAATAAAAACTTCGAGGTTTGCCTATGACATTGTAATTCTGTCAGAGACAGCAAAGGACTTGGAAGAGCAGTGTCTTGAAAGGAGAATGTACGACGAACATCAGCAAAAGAAGAACAAGGATAATGGAATGCAGCCGAATTAAATAAGATGAGTTTTGTTATCTGGTCAGCAGAATAACTGATTTTGACTGAAGTAGAGAACATATAAAATGTATGAGGTTCATTTAAATGAAACCTGGTCACTGCGCATACCTCTGTTTTACACGTAAGGTGACACCACGTAACTGCGGGTATGGTGGCGCCGTCTATTGGTAGAGAGACTGACATGTGCACACCGTTTGATGCTGCATAGCGCCAGTGTGCTTTCACGCCGAAGAGAAGGTGGTCACACAACTTATCGTCCACTACCGAACATGCAGGCGAGTAAGCAGGAACAACGAGAAGTGATTCGATTTTTAGCGGCGGAGGGAGTTGGAGGCCGTGGAATGTATCGACGGATGAAGGCTGTGTACGGTGAGTACAGTGTGAGTCGTTCAAGTGTGATGGAATGGTGCAAAAGATTCATTGAGGGGCGCGAGCCACTGGAAGACTATGATAATCCTGGACAGGCTCATCGTGTCATAACACCGGAAATGATTGCGGAAGTCAATGCTTTAGTCTTGGATAACCACAAAGCTATTCGTGCGGCTAGTGTCGCAATGGGATAAATGTGCAAACAGTTTTGACGACTATTTTTGAGCATTTGTACTGTGTACAACTACATTTTTGAGTTAATAAAACCGTTACCGTTACTTTACACTAGTGACAGGGTTTCATTTGAATGCCCCTTATAGACTGGCAATGACAAGAAAAGCGTTTCTGAAGAAAAGAAATTTGCTAACATTGAATATAGATTTAGGTGTTAGGAAGCCTTTTCTGAAGATATTTGTCTGGAGTGTACCCTTGTTGTTGTTGTTGTTGTGGTCTTCAGTCCTGAGACTGGTTTGATGCAGCTCTCCATGCTAGTCTATCCTGTGCAAGCTTCTTCATCTCCCAGTACCTACTGCACCCTACATCCTTTTGAATCTGTTTAGTGTATTCATTTCTTGGTCTTCCCTCTACGATTTTTACCCTCCATGCTGCCCTTCAATAATAAATTTGTGATCCCTTGATGCCTCAGGACATGTCCTACCAACCGATCCCTTCTTCTAGTCAAGTTGTGCCACAAACTCCTCTTCTCCCCAATGCTATTCAATACCTTTTCATTAGTTATGTGATCTACCCACCAAATCTTCAGAATTCTTCTGTAGCACCATATTTCGAAAGCTTCTATTCTCTTCTTGTCCAAACTATTTATAGTCCACGTTTCACTCCCATACATGGCTACACTCCATACAAATACTTTCAGAAACGACTTTCTGACACTTAAATCTATAGTCGATGTTAACAAATTTCTCCTCATCAGAAACGCTTTCCTTGCCATTGCCAGTCTATATTTTATATCCTCTCTACTTCGACCATCGTGAGTTATTTTGCTCCCCAAATAGCAAAACTCCTTTACTACATTAAGCGTTTCATTTCCTAATCTAATTCCCACAGCGTCACCCGATTTAATTCGACTAAATTCCATTATCCTCGTTTTGCTTTTGTTGATGCTTATCTTATATCCTCCTTTCAGGACACTGTCCATTCCATGTATGGAAATGGAATATGGACTAGGGCGTCTTGTCACGGTTCGCGCGGCTCCCCCCGTCGGAGTTTCGAGTCCTCCCTCGGGAATAGCTGTGTGTGTTGTCCTTAGCATAAGTTAGTTTAAATTAGGTTAAGTAGTGTGTAAGCCTAGGGGCCGATGACCTCAGCAGTTTGGTCCCATAAGACCTTACCACAAATTTCCTAAATATGGACTATAAACACTTTAGACAAAAGAGAATAGAAGCTTTCGAAAAGTGGTGCTACAGAAGAATGCTGAAGATGAAATGGGTAGATGAAGTAACTAACGAGGAGGTACTGCATAGAACTGAACAGAAAAGAAATTAGTGGGACAAACTTACTAGAAGCAGGGATTGGTTGATACGACACATTCTCAGGTATGAAGGGATCACAAATTTATTAGTAGCTAGAAGGGGAGGGGGGTTGTAGAGGGGGACCAAGAGATGAATGCAGTAAGCAGATTCGGAAGGATATAACTTGCAGTATTTATTCGGAGATGAGGAGGCTCGCACAGGATAGAGTACCGTGGAGATGTGCACCACCAGTCTTTGCACTGAGGACCACGACAACAGCAGTATCGACTTGGACAGCTACTCGTTCATTGCTGTCATTCCTCGCAGCTGAAGAGGTGCGTGCGGCCGCAACGCTCTGCAGACGGCGGTCGGCTCGGTCGGCGTGGGGCGGCCCAAGGCCCCTGGTTAATTGCAGTCGTAACCGCTGCGCCGGCGCCTCTCCCCTCTCCTACCACCCCCCCCCCCCTCCCCCACTACCCACCGCTACGGCTGCAGCCACGCACTGCAAAAACCTAATTGACAATGCTTAAAACCGCCGGCCGAATAATTACTTTTCCGAATGTAATTTCGGCAGACAGGTTCTCGGCGCCCTGTCTGCGAAATGAGCCTGCCCCTTCCTTCACGGCCTTGTCGTGCGCTGCGCTTTTTCGGACACCGACCGCTTGTTTTCCACGTATCCGTTCCTCGGGAGTGCCAGACGTCCGCTTGGTTTCTGTCTGTCCCATTAATGAACGCTTTTACTTTTGAACACTAGTGACCACTTCAATGTCGCAGAAAAGTGTTCGCTTTCCACTGGGTTGGTTTTATGAGACGACTTGTCAGCTATACTCGCCCACGTATCCGCCAGTGCGACCCGACGGTAAACTCTTGAAATCCCGATAAAGCAAGAATTTTTCGTTACCTCTGTTTGTCTGACAAGAGAAGAAGATGTAGTGGCAGACCGTGAGAGCTAACCAAGCGTTGCCTCAGAATCCTGGATAAAATTATAAGGGTTGTGGCTGCTCTCTTTCTTTAAAATGAGGCTTCAATTAATTTAAAAATATTTAAGATTGTCTCTAGTTCCAAGCACATCATTCAGTGATAATATAATTTTTTTTCTTCTTCTCGGATGAATCACCACAATAAAGTGCCTGAATTAAAAATCTCCTGCAAATAAGTTACCAGTTTAAGAGCCATAACTCGAGACCCATATGTAGCATCTAACGACATTCAAAAATAAATGTTCTCTTAGCAACGCCCAATCCAGTGACTCTGAAGTTCATCGGTTTGGTAGCGACGAACATCGATGCTCCACTGAGAGGGTGCCCCATGATACTGCAAGATGAAACTCTCGGGATCGGAAGTCAGTTGTGGAAACAACCACAACAGCAACATATCGAGGTAAGAGTTACCCGTCTCAGTTTTCCCACAGAACAGCCCACACAGCTTCGTCTGTTACAATGCACAAATGGCATGAACCTTCTGCGAATCTCGTTGATGCTCCACAATTTCAAGAGGAAGTTCAGTCCTCCATACTCTCACAATGTGGCGATAAACCTATCCATAAATGGAAGGAAGCTGAATATCGGTTTGGGGGCGAAATGTTCATCCCAGGTGCTTCCTGCATTGAGATGCAAAATGTTGCGAGAGCTGCAGACGGTCCGATTTCAAATGTAATCACCGTCACAAGGGATTCCACAGAATTTTCTGTGGTATTCCAAATTGGTGGCTTTCACGGATCGCTGATTTTTCTCGACTGTACAGGAAACTTCCCTCACCCCCTTCACTACTGCGTCTCGCATACGTACTGTACCGGTACTTTTCTGCCAATGTCCCTAAATTTTTGATATCACTGCACAATGCTCCGTTTATTTGCCGTTTCTTTTCCATAATTCCTTCGGAATGAATGCTGCACAGTTTTAACAGACAGAGAGATCTTGCATATTGCAACATTTAAAAACTCTTTTCTTTGTTTTGTCGCCATTTGTCAAGCCGTTGCACTCGTAACACAAACTGGTGGGCACAATACAGACTCGGTGAGTTTACGGCTTTGCTCATGCATGAGACATATTTGTACATGTAACACATTGGTAAATATAGAACTCTGGAAACAAATGTTTTACATTTTATAGTTGCCCTCTGCATTCTCCCCATATATTATAGGTACCGTGACCCGTGCTAATAACTTCTTAACCGTATTAAAAAAATATTAATAATTATTGCTATAGCCGTGTCGTAGTTCCAAACCAGTCAGTCCAGACTGAATGTACAGGGTGTCCCTTTCGGACCTTCCACGTCTCACAAGCTCAGGAAAAGCTGCAGTAGATATGATACTGAAATTATACCGTGCGCTGGAGCATCTCAAGGAATTTATTTAATAATCATCAGTACACCTTTACATGTGAACCATTTGTAGCACGAAGAATATCGCGTCTGTATTCAATTTCTTGTCATGTCCTTCGTAAAATGTCAGATGGCTCTGAGCACCATGGGACTGAACATCAAAGGTCATCAGTCCCCTAGACTTAGAACTATTTAAACCTAACTAACCTAAGGACATCACACACATCCATGCCCGAGGCAGGATTCGAACCTGCGACCGTAGCAGCAGCGTGGTTCCGGACTGAAGCGCCTAGAACCGCTCGACCACAACGACCGGCGTGTAGAATGTCTCTCAGTGCTTCATCGCATCAGCGACACGACGTCTTAACATAGGAATGTCGTCCACTTTGGTCGCATGCACGCGGTCTTTCACAAATCTCCACAAGAAGAAATTGAGCGTGGCAATGTCGGGGGAACGTAATGGGTCCTCCGTGTCCCATCAACCGATTGAGAAATTTCGTATCCAGGAACTCAACAACAAATGTTGAACAATGCAAGGGAGCTCCACCTTGTTGAACGATGATGTTGGGGTGACAGTCTTTTATCTGAGGGTATACAAACTGCTCCAACATATCCAGATACATTGATCTGGTCACTGTGTTTTCTGCCAAGAGGAAAGATCCAGCATCCTGCCATGCATTAGCCCTCATCACACATTCACTTTTGCGCTGTCACGAGTATGTTCAATGACAGCGTGCCCCAAATCCGAACATTATGCCGATCAACCGTTCCTGATACATGAAAGGTGTTCTGATCTTAAAATAAACATCTTTCCAGAAAGGTGGCATTCATGTCAGTATGCTGCAGCATATCCGTAACAAATTGTTGTCGGCATTATTTGTCGTTCGGCTTCAGAGGTTGAATAATTTGCATTGTAAGCATACAAACGAAGACGCTGGTGTACTAGAGACGCAGTATTGCTCGAGGTACATTAACTTGTTCAGCTGCCTGTCGAATTGACTTCTAACAAAGGCTTATGTGATGTCCCCACTGTCTCTTCCGAAACATTACGATGTGCACCGCCAGAATATTCAGAACACTTCCAGTTACTAGATACCATTTCTTAATTGTTTCCACATCGGGTGAAGGATTTCGGGAGGGGTCCGACGATGACGCTTTAGCCCAGTTGAATTGTATCCATACAACCTACGATAATTTCTTTGCTCAGTAATTGGCGATTTTGTTTCTGCAAACCACATTAATGCTTTGCGCGGCTAGCTGTGGAGTCTCCATTTTCACTTCATGCGATCGTGCTGCACTCTGGCGACGATAGTTGGCACCTCTGACGCGGGAATATAATTCTTTGCTATGCTCTAGCATATGGAGCAATTTCATTATCATATTTACTGTAGTTTTTTTCCTGGACCTTTGAAATGTATGAGATTTGAAAGGGACGCCCGACATTACAATGACTGTTACAGTGTCTTACTCGTCTTAATTTTTAGAAATGCAGCAGGTGTTGGATCTTGTGCCTCTTAGGTTACTGCTGCACGCCTCCATTGCATTTACGTATTTTTCTTGTACTGTGTTCCCCGAAACGTGCAGATGGATGGTAGCTAGTCGTTCTTTGTAGTGTTTATGTCACAATTTCTTTTAAACTGCCACTTGTCGCCCTTCTCCTAAGAGTTTCAGATTCATTATCCTAGTTTTTCATATCAAATTAATATTTTAACGATGAATAAAACATCATAAACAACTAGAACGTTAGAACGTTCCAGCAGTATCTGATGGAGTAAGGGCATGTGGCGTATTGGTGGTGATACGTTCGTCGGAAGAGAATGTTTATCCTGGCCTCATTATTGATGTTATTTAACAAGTGCAAGCTATGTGTCAGCATTAGGTTTCACCCTCGCTCACCGCCATCAACAACACAAACCCTTGACTACTCTCTACAAGCACACTTTTCAGCCACTTGACAAGAGATGCACTCAAAGAAAGTACTGCACTCACGTTTCTCGAGCGAAAGTGACTATTATCACAAACGAAGGATCCCTTGTTGTAAGGGGAGTATTTAAACGTTATGTCAAAGCTGCTTGTAACAAGGGCTACCACAGATTTAAAAGTCATCATATTACAAGACTGTGATATCAGATGTGGATTTTTTCTTCCTCTGAACAGGAAACAAAATTTAAGCTGTTACTTAATTGCAGTAAATCTCAAATTTCGAAAATACCTTCCGCGAGATTCCTAATCGCACGCCACCCTGTATGTTAACCGTTCGCGACAGTTGAGCAAGTATGACAGCCACAGAGACACGAATTTTTGAAAAGGGAAATGCTAAACGACCGAAATGGCAGCTCTGTGTATTATTGAGTTACTTCGACATTGCAAAACGCTTGGATCTAGCAAAGTAGCTTCGCGTCATCTAATTGGGACGTGACCCTGCAGTCTGAACTGGATTAAGATTTGCTGGCACTGCGACGGCATGGGACGTTTCTTACTCTCTTTTATGTTCCACAAATGTTCGATACGATTCATGTCGGGTGATCTGGGTGCCAAATCATTCGCTTGAATTGTCCACAACGTTCTTCAAACCAATCAGCTACAGTTGTGACATACCGCAGTAGCATCCGTAATAATGCCATCATTGTTTTGGCACATGAAGACCGTGAATAGCTGATAATGGTCTCCAAGTGGCCGAACGAAACCATTTCTAGTCAATGATCGTTTCATCTGGACCAGAGGACCCAGTCCATCCCATGTAAACATAGACACACCACCAGCTTGCAGGCCGGCCGGAGTGGCCGTGCGGTTCTAGGCGCTACAGTCTGGAGCCGAGCGACCGTTCCGGTCGCAGGTTCGAATCCTGCGTCGGGCATGGACGTGTGTGGTGTCCTTAGGTTAGTTAGGTTTAATTGGTTCTAAGTTCTAGGCGACTGATGACATCAGAAGTTAAGTCGCATAGTGCTCAGATCCATTTGAACCATTTTGAACCAGCTTGCACAGTGCCTTGTTGACAACTGGGCCCAGAGCTTTGTGAGGTCTGCGCCACATTCGAACCCTACCATCAGCTCTTACCAACTGAAATAGGGACTCAGATGAACAGGCTACGGTTTTCCAGTCGTCTAGAGTCCAACTGGCACGGTCACGAGCCCTGGAGAGAAGCTGCTGGCGATGTCGTGCCGTTAGCAAAGGCACTCGCGTCGGTCGTCTTCTACCATAGTCTATCAACACCAAATTTCGCCACCACTGTTCTAACGCATACGTTCGTCGTACGTCCCACATTGATTCCTGCGGTTATTTCACGCTTTAGCACTGACAACTCTACGCAAACGTCAGTTGTAAAGTGAAAGCCATCAGCCACTGCGTTGTCAGTGGTGAGAAGTAATGGCTGAAATTTGGTATTTTCGGCACACTCTTGACACTAGATTTCGGAATATTGAATTTCCTAATATGCGTCTGGCTCCAGCTACCATTCCGCGTTCAAAGTCTGTTAATTCCCGTCATGTGGCCATAATCCTGTCGAAAACCTTTTCACACGAATCACCTGAGTACAAATGACAGCTCCTCCATTGCACTGCCCTTTTATACCTTGAGTGCGAGATACTTCCGCCATGTATGTATGTGCATATCGCTTTTCCATGACTTTTGTCACTTCAGTGTAAGTACACTCTGTTCGCCACAGTACATTTTAGTAACTTCCGTAGTGTGCTTATGGATCGTCAGCTGAGTTGCTGTTTGTGGTTTACGCACAATAATTCAATGACGCACTCAGTCGGCTTCTTCAGGTGCTGCGAATTATTCTGTTACATATAGTGGCTGCCTGGATTTCTGCTAGACTGGATACCCGGAAGTACTCTACTACTCACTCACGACAAGAAAACCTGAGGCATTACGACTTTTACTGACGTCAGTCGAAATATGTTAACATCTGTGGACTGCGACCACCTGTATAAGCTTCGGCGAGTGGATCAAATTGTGTGACAAAAGTCGGTTGAAAGTACCTTCCTCTTACTCAGTTATTTTTTGTGAATGATGGGGTTAACACTGCTGAGTCCCTCTGAGTTCCTCTCCCAGTCCTTCCGAAATTTGTATCAAAGACTGTCGTTTACTTTGTGTTAATATCTGTGGCACTCATTCACAGGCGTCCGTTGCCATACCTGTTAGCCAGCAACCTGAATGCGTCGCATCTGTCAGAAGTTTCCCTTCCGTTCCGAACGTTCTTACGTGCATTTTCTGCCCAAATCAATATTGCTCCGCACCAATGCCTTATGATAGCCGTTTTCTCAATCACCATGTTCTATCGGTCACAACAGTCAAATCTGCTACTGAACAGTGTGTCAGACGTAACCTTGTGCGACATATACTGACGGAAAAATATAATTAATGTACAGTAATGAATCTACGGGAATACATTTGTGTGGGTTCCATATTTAAGTGATTAACATTGCAGAAGGTTAATATAAGCGCGAGATACGCCACTGCAAATGTGAAATTCTGGTAAATACATGGTGTAACCTCCGAAATATTGAAGGCACACATGCCGAAGTGCATGCAATGTGCTGTACAGGTGCAGGGTGTCAGTTTGTGGCATGGATTTCCAAGCCTGTTGCACTTGGTCGGTCAGTACAGGGACAATGCTGTTTGTGGATGACTCTGGAGTTGTCGTCCGATGATGTCCCGTCCCACATGTTCTCGACTGGAGACAGATCTGGTGATCGAGCAGGCCAAGGCAACATGTTGACATTCTGTAGAGCATGGGTTACAATAGCGATATGTGTTCGAGCGTTATCCTGTTGGAAAACTACGCTGGAATGCGTTTCAGGAATAGCAGCACAACAGGCCCCTTGAATACTGTTGTCGAAAGGCAACACAACAGGTCGAATTATCAGACTGAAGTGCAAATTTGTAGTCAGGATGCATGAGAGAACCACGACAGTTCTCTTGCTGTCATACGAACTCGCAACCCAGACCATAACTCCAGCTACAGTGCCAGTGTGTCTAGCACGAAGACAGGTTGGTTGCAGGCCCCCATCTGGCCTCCTTCTAACCAGCACACGGCCATCACTAGCACCGGGGCAGAACCAGCTTTCAGAAGAAAATACAACTGACCTCCACCATGCCCTCCAGTCAGATCTCGCTTGACACCATTGAAGCCGCAAATGGCGGTGGTTTGGGGTCAGCGGAATGCACGCTACAGGACGTTGGCTCGGAGCTGTCCTTGAAGTAACAGATCGGTAACTGTTCGTTGCGTTACTGTGGTGCCAACTGCTGCTGCAGATACAGTACGCTGCACCAGAGCCACACGCCGAACACGACGGACTTCCCTTTCGGTAGTGCCACGTGGGTATACAGAGCCCGGTCTTCTTGCGATCATATGTTCCCGTGACCGTCGCTGCCAATAATCATGTACAGTGGCTACATTCGTGTCAAGTCTTTCTACAGTAGCTTTTAGCAGAAAAACGTCCATCTTCTCATATCCGCGTTACACGACCTTATTGAAACTCAGTGAGATGTTGATAATAGCGTCTTTGTCACTTTAAAGGCGTTCTTGACAAAGCATCAACTCAACAAGTCAAATTTCAAAGGTAACTAACCCTGGCAAAGTGAATTTAAAGCAAACCTGATCTGCATCCTCATAGTGGCGCTACTAGCATCATCCTTATGCGACTGGTGCGAATTATGAATAGACTTTTCATATGCAGAAACACGCCTACCAACTTTCGTTTATGTCGCACAACACCTTCTTGGTACGAGTCACGAACAAGGCAGTAGCGTGTTTACGCACGTGGCAGGCTGCAGTCTCCACAGACCACTATCCATCTAAGGCGTACTAACGTGATGAACACGGTCATGTTAACGGAAAGAGGGAGCACGTCGGGTGTTGTATATTTTTCGAAAAACATAATCATAAGTACTAAAATAAGAGTAGTGGGAAAATTATTTTTACTAATTAAGTTCCTTCTCAGGTCACTTTTCTGGCAGTATAAATTTCTATCTCTTCAGTTACAAAAGGATACCGCCCCTTTTGGCTCTAAGCAAAATTTTGCGTGTTACTGTCGATACCAGTGACTGTATCGTTATGTGTTGATAAGTGTGTACTTAGTGCAGTTTTAAGTACTTGACCCGTCTGCCCAATACAATTTTTGTATAATGTTCGATAACGTAACAGGTAATAAACAGAAAAAAAAATTAAACAGCAACGGAGATGGTGAACTACAGTTCCCTTAAAGTATAAATTTTTGTGACAGCACATGTATGCGAAATATTCGTAAAATTGTTTCTTTTCCGGTCGCCTTCTTCTCGGCTACGAAACACGAGTCTGCGCACATCGTTCCCTTTCACTGAAGTCGCAACGATACGGGTGCTTGTCGAGACTAGGATCGCGTGTTTAGTACGCGCATAGTGATACCGGGAAAACACCTGCGGTGTCCTTCGTTACCTTCGTCAGACTATCGGGTACCTGGCAGTTGTCTTATAAGAAGGAAATTGTACCTATTACAGCCGTCCATCCAATTTGCTCGATCACAGTCGTTAACCGTCCGGCGTCGTATTACCACTTAATAATGCCGGAATTACTCCGGCCGCCATTTGTTCCGGGAAGGGAGATAAGGGGAAAAAAAGTAAAGTAGGAGGAAGAGGAGGGAAAACGACACCAGGCGACTCTGTCAAGGTAGCTACCATCACCCCCCCCCCCTCCCCCCTTCTCCTTCATAACAGATGCCGGCACCTTTGAGCATTACTGCGCTCGTCAGAGTTAATGTTATGTACAGTCCTTGCCAAATCAATTCCTCGGCCGCAAGCAGATAGGCCAATATCGTCTGTAGTAATGTAGCATCCGGGTATGCGGGAACACACTGGAGCATGGCTGATTACTTCTCGGCGCAGCTAAACCCATGCCGTTGACGGCAAGGTTTAACACAAGAGCCTTTTAGAGCACACCTGTGTTCGTTGCAAGGTAAACGTTGCGTGTGCAGTCATTTAAGGCATCTCACACTCTAGCACACATACCTATGTTTTCACCTTGAAGAACAAGACTGCGAACAATGTTTAGAAAGCTACTATTACTTTCAGACAAAATTCTTGTTAGGTGTACTTGCATCAATGACGTCCCTTTCGCGTGGATCGAAAATTACCTTCATAATAGAAGGCAGAGAGTCTCGCTAACAGGCTATATTTGAGGCACGAAAAATGCCTGAGAATAGAAGAACATGATGTGTCGAATGTCATAAGAATCGGTATTGGGCTTGCTCGTGTTCATAAGCAACATACATGATCTTCCAGTCACTCTGGAGACCAATTTAAAAACTATGTCGTTTGCTGATGATATAAGCATACTAATCAAGGATCTATAACGTATCTTTCCTTACAGGTAGATACAGATTTAATAAAAAAAATGCTATACATGAAAATAAGTTTGCCTGGAGAAAGACACATTACAAATGCGATGGCACGATGTGATTAGTAATTTAACGCACAGATTATGGAAGCACTAATGTTTCAGACCTTTTAATCCTCACCCGTTTTATTCTTTCGATGTATCATGCCCTGGTGGTTATTCAGCGTGATCATTGTTTGAAGATTCGTTGAGCATAAAAATACTATTGTGACATCCACTGTAAAACTGGTAAAGAACATTCAGTTGGACTTCTTAAAAAACAGATCTGCATGTTCTGCTTGTGGAGAACAAATCAAAACACGTAAACGCCACGACGCAATGAGCATTCAGTTGCTTAGACTTCATACAATGAGAGCATAGTTTTCCTATGGATCTATCTGCAACAGATAAATTCATTAAAGTAGTTCAGTACGATGATATCAAAAGGTTCGCTACACTACTGGCAGACACCGATATTTGTGAATGGAAGTATTATTATTCCATATGACTACACAACACAGCATTTCAGCAACATTGCTGGGAAGGCTAAAGCAGAAATAAAACATAAGAGACGAAGTCTCCACTTCCTTCGAAAATCATTTGTGTCTTTCAGAAAAGTAAATATAGTTTTCTTGCAGAGATTTCCTTTTACGTTTAATATACAAAGTCTCTGAATTTCCATTAAGATTTGATAGTTAATGATGGATAACATCCACTATTCGTGGTATAATAACCATTAATAGATGGAAATTTCCCCTCGTAGTAAAAATCTTTTATAAGATAAATTTTAAGTAGAGGGTCTCACTAAGCGACTACATTTTAGGCAGGAGAAATACCTTAGAATGGGAGAACATAGTACGTTCAGTGCCACAGTGCTCGGTACGGTACGCGATCTTGTTCCTAAGCTACATAAATGATCTCCCAGAGACTTAGAGAGGAATTCAGAAACTATCATGTTTTTTAATGACACAAGTATACTAATCAAGGCTCAAAACTCAACCCTAGGAGACACTTAGATAAAGGTTGAACAGGAGTACAAGTAGTTGAGTCTTACTCTCACATAGATTCATATCAAACCATTTCAAACAAGCAATAAAGACCTTTTAGCACCAGAAGTGGACATCAATGGTCATAACTGTATAACACGTTAACATGGAGTCAACAGGTGGATAAACAAACCAAAAAGCTCAACTGACCTTAAAGACAAAAGTGTTGGCATATTATATATATTTTCACTCACTCTTTACTTATGGAAGTATTTTGGGTTAGTGCACCTGAAGGTAAATGTACTGAGCTGACAGAAGTCACGTGATACCTCCTAATACCATGTCGGAGCGCCTTTTACACGGCGTAGCGCAACAACTTGATGTGGAATGGACTCAACATGTTGGAAGTTCCTTGCAGAAATATTGAGCCATGCTGTGTCTACAGCGGTCCATAACTGCGAAAGTGTTGCCGGTGCAGCAGTTTGTTCACGAACTAATCTCTCTATTATGTCCCATAAATGGAATTCACGTCGGGCGACCAGGGTGAGCCGATCATTCGCTCGAACTGTCCAGAATATTCTTCAAACCAATCAACAACTGCGGCCAGGTGACATGGCCCATTTTTATCCACAAAAATCCTGTCTTTTTTTAGGAACATGAAAATGGTCTCCAAGTAGTCGAACATAACCATCTCTAGGCAGTGATGGGTTCAGTTAGACCAGGAGACCCAGTCCATTCACGTAAACACAACCCATACCATTATGGAGCCACCACCAGCTTGCACAGTGACTTGTTGACAACTTTGGTCCGTTGATTCGTAGGATTCTGCGACACTCTCCAACGCTACCTTCAGCTCTTGCCAACTGAAACCGTGACTCGTCTGACTGGGCCAAGGTTTTCCAGTCATCTAGAGTCCAACCGATATGGTCACGAGCTCAAGAGAGAGGTTGCAGGCGACGTCATGCTGTTAGGAAAGGCACTCGCGTCGGTCGTCTGCTGTCATAGCCCATTAACGCCAATTTTCACCACTCTGTCCTAATGGGTAAGTTCGTCGTACGTCCTGGATTGATTTCTACTGTTATTTCATCCAATGCTGCTTGTCTGTTAGCACTGACAACTCTATGCAAACGCCGCTGCTCTCAGTCGTTAAGTGAAAGCCGTCGGCCAACGCGTTGTCCATGTTGAGAGGTAATGCCTGAAATTTGGTATTCTCGGCACACTTTTGACACTGTGGAACTCGAAATATTGAATTCCCTCACGATTCCAGAAATACAACGTTCCACACGTCTAGCTCCCACTATCATTCCGCTTCAAAGTCTGTTAATTCTCGTCTTGCGAACATAATCACGTCGGAAACTTTTTCACATGACTCACCTAGAGTACATATGATTACAGCTCCGCCTGTACACTGCTCTTTTATACCCTGTGTACGCGATACTACCGCCATCCGTATATGTGCATACCGCTATCCCACGTCTTTTGTCCCCTCAATGTAAAGTGTTTATTCAGCGCATCTTGCAGAACCCTCTTTTAAGGATCTTAGAATTCTTATATTCATTTTCCAGTATATTTACTTCCTATTTATTTCTATTTTCACCGATAATAAAAATCAATGGCAGCCGAACTGCGATGTACGCAGCCACAATATAAGACACAAAAATAATTTTCATGTACATTTTGCCTCGTTGTCTAGTGTTCAGAACGGAGTTATGTAGTCTGGACCATACACGTACATCTGTACTCTGCAAACCAGTGAGAAGTTTATAGCAGAAGGTACATCACACTGTACCAGTTACTGGGCTTTTTCCCGATCTGTTCTCGTATGGAGAGCATAGAAAGTGATTGCTTAAAGGCGTCTGTGCGTGTTTAAATGAATCTTGCCCTGACGATCCCTACGGGAAAGATATGTAGAGGGATGTAGTACATTCCCAGAATCATCATTTACCGCCAGTTCTTGAAACTTAGCAAGCAGGCTTTCTGGGGATAGTTTACCTCCATCTTCAAGAGTTTGCTATTTCAGTTCCTTCAGAATCTCTGCGACACGGATCAAATAAACCTGTAACAATTCGTGCTGCCCTTTTCTGTACACCCAATATCCCTGTTAGTCATATTCCGCACGGGTCCCACACACGTTAGCAAAATTCTAGGATGGGCCCAACGAGTGATTTGTAAGTAATTTCCTTTATAGACTGACTGAATTTCCCCAGAATTCTACCAATGAACCCTATGAATGAACCGAAGTCTACCACCTACTTTTCCCACCACTGAGTCTTTGTGCTAATTCCATTTCATATCCCTACAGGGTGTCTCACCCAGGTTTTTGTGTGAGTTAAACGAGTCCAGCTGTGTCTTATTGAAACTGCAGTCATAGGATACTACGTTGTTTCGTTTTGTGAAGTTCACTGTTTTAAATTTCTGAATGTTTATAGTAAGTTACTAACCTTTGCACCACTTAAAGACCTTACCTTACCAAAATCTGACAGAATATTTATGCAGCTTCTTTCAGACAGCACTTCGTTATGGGTAACTGCTGGTAAGATATTCAATGAGCTCCCGCAAAAAAAAAAAAAAAAAAAAAAAAAAAATAAAAGATTATCTGAGTGTCTAGATTCAGGGACCCAAAACTTCTGATTCCACGGCAAGTAGCAGTGCGTTTATAAAGCTGAATGGCCGTTCATCATGGACTGAAGACAGTAATTTAAATTATTTTTCATTATTCTGTATTTACTATACGTTTTGACGATGGACTGTTAGGTGTGCGTAAGTATTTCACAGCTGCTTGTCTCCTTGAAATTTTCCTTCAGATACCTATAGTGGGCTTCCTGGAGAATTACTAAACTGATGGATTTTTCTCTTTTATTTTAACCGAGACTCCTGTTTCTGGATTCTTTCTCAACTGTTCCGGTTCTCCTGGCCAAGGACCCATGACAACAGCTCCCCGACCAAGTGTGACTTGAGCCCATATTCCTTCCCCGTACTTTGTAGCTCAGCCAGTTTTCATCTCCTAGGTGCGTTCAGACTTAGATCCTAAATTGCAAAATCGTTTCGGTTGCCCTACTGGTACCAGTAGGATCTGCTCCAAACGAAAAGTCCTCAAGCGCAATCTCCAATTTCCCATTAATTCTCTTTAAGCAACCACTGCGGCGTTCCTGGTCATGACGCTATAACGGCTCAGCAACGTGTCCAGTCGTATTATAAGTTAGGAGATCATCTTTTCGAGGCCACCACTACGTCTGTTCCTGTAGCCTACTCCTCGGATGTGATTTCCTCATCCTTTTTTGTGGAATCCCTACATAATGTCCCTAAGTCTTCTGTCCGTGGAGTATTTTGTATGAAATGCTAGTGGCCTGGTCTCTCTTCCAAGCATTTCTTGCAAACGAGGATCTGTACTTATCTCATGGAAAGAAGGCTAGGGCTTCATCCTCACTTACATCAATCGTTGAGATAGCTAGTACACTACTAGCCAATAACGTTGCTACACCACGAAGATGACGTGCTACAGACGCGAAATTTAACCGACAGGAAGAAGATGCTGTGATATGCAAACGATTAGCTTTTCAGAGCATTCACACAAGTTTGGCGCCGGTGGCGATACCTACAACGTGTTGACATGAGGAAAGTTTCCAACCGACTTCTCATACACAAAAAGCAGTTGACCGGCGTTGCCTTGTGAAACGTTGTTGTGATACCTCGTGTAAGGAGGAGAAATGCGGATCATCACGTTTCCGACTTTGATAAAGGTCGGATTGTAGCCTATCGCGATTGCGGTTTATCGTATCGCGACATTGCTGCTCGCGTTGGTCGACATCCAATGAATGTTAGCAGAAAATGGAATCGGTGCTGGATCCCAACGGCCTCGTATCAGTAGCAGTCGAGATTACAGGCATCTTATCCGCATGGCTGAAACGGACCGTGCAGCCACGTCTCGATGCCTTAGTCAACAGATGGGGACGTTTGCAAGACAACAACCATCGGCACGACCAGTTCGACGACGTTTGCAGCAGCATGGTTGGTGTACTCAACGACGAACATGGGCGCACGAATGGCGAAACGTCATTTTTTTCGGATGAATCCAGGTTCTGTTTACAGCATCATGATGGTCGCATCCGTGTTTGGCGACATCGCGGTGAACGCACATTGAAAGCGTGTATTCGTCATCGCCATACTGGCGTATCACCTCTTGTTCGCATTGACGACACTTTGAACAGTGGACGTTACATTTTAGATGTGTTACGACCCGTGGCTCTACCATTCATTCGATCCCCGCGAAACCCTAAATTTCAGCAGGATAATGCACGACCGCATGTTGCAGGTCCTGTACGGACCTTACTGGATACAGAAAATGTTCTACTGCTGCCCTGGCCAGCACATTCTCCAGATCTCTCACCAATTGAAAACGTCTGGTCAATGGTGGCCGAGCAACTGGCTCGTCACAATACGCCAGTCACTACTCTTGATGAACTGTGGTATCGTGTTGAATCTGCATAAGCAGCTGTACCTGTACACGCCATCCAAGCTCTGTTTGACTCAATGCCCAGGCGTATCAAGGCCGTTATTACAGCCAGGGGTGGTTGTTCTGGGTACTGATTTCTCAGGATCTATGTACCCAAATTGCGTGAAAATGTAATCACATGTCAGTTCTAGTATGATATATTTGTCCAATGAATACCCGTTTATAATCTGCATTTCTTCTTGGTGTGTAAATTTCAATGGGCAGTAGTGTATAACACCAAAAGGGTGAAGGAAATAATTAGAAGTGACCTTGTCGAAAAAACTGTCTTTACATTTGCTAAAAGTAAACAAAGAGAAAGAAGGCGGCAGTGCTCATTAGGGACTACCGAGAGGTAGTTTCAGTCGCTTAAACGGAAAGAGTTTGTTAGTACCCGCAAAACGGCCCTTTTCTCACGGTGTTTGAGAGTTGTGTTTTAGGTATATCTATTGTGTGTATCTAACTGATGTATTCGTGTATAGTGTGGTGTCTTTTCGCAATGCATCAAGGAGGTGGCCAGGCGTAATGTTCCCATAAAACGTACGGGTCGTACACGTCACCACCAAAAGTGTCCCATGCCCTCAATTCATGAGACGCTGAAGACAAGTTTGTAATATAATGTGGGACATTGGTACGAAGCTTGACGGTTAGGAACGTTAAGCCAACACTTCTCTGCCCGTTGGCAGCCAAGCAGTGGCGGTGAAAATTTATTCAATCGCCAAAATTCGAACGGGCTACCTCATCATAATAGTCGTTGTTCTCTACAACTACCACCAAAGAAAGCAAGTGAACTTAGGTAAGAATCACAGTAAAACCACTGATGCGGACCGGGATATGAGGTTTCCATTTTTGCTCTTCTGTTGCTCCGTATAAGCTTAGGTAAGCCACCTGCTGAAGAGACTAAAAGTCAAATTGATCTTCAGGCCTATCGAAAGTCCGGCAACTATTGAGACTAGTTAGAGACGCGGCAGGCCTTAGAACCGCCGGTGGTGGCAAAACACCCTGCCAGTCTTACGATGGAGAAACGGTGTACTCTCTAGAAAAACGCACGAAGGAGCATGAGAAGTTTTTACCGCCTGCGCTACCCCAGAAAGGCTGCTTTAGCTGAGCATGCTGTTGAATGTATAAAAGGTCATGAGACCCTTCTGTCGCAACAACGGCTTCTGGGGCGTTGTGATTAAAGAAGTCATTAGAATTAAAATCAGTGACAACATTCTCGGTAGAAACGGCGGCTTACAGCTTGGCGAGGCATGGGTTCCATGCGTTGTGAGGAATCAACATACGCCCATATGTGGCGATTCCGTGGTCACCAGTCGCACCACACCAGGTTGTTAAGGCATATCATGACGTATTAGAAGCCTATCATCAGCAGTCAGTCCACGTGACGATAGCCAGGCACCATTTGGTCGAAAGCTCGTGGCATTTTAACCACTTGAGGCGACTGGAAGCCCGAAAACATTATGTTAAATGTTACTACCGCGAAGTTATCCATTGTTCACTATGTAAATGCCTATGGTTGTGTCACAGTTTTTTTAGTGTTGATAACCAGTCAAATTCTGAAGGTGGCAGGGGTAAAATACAGGGAGCGAAAGGCTATTTAGAATTTGTACAGATACCAGACGGCAGTTATAAGAGTCGAGGGACATGAGAGGGAAGCAGTGGTTGAGAAGGGAGTGAGACAGGGTTGTAGCCTCTCCCCGATGTTGTTCAGTCTGTATATTGAGCTAGCAGTAAAGAAAACACAAGAAAAATTTGAAGTAGGTATTAAAATCCATGGAGAAGAAATAAAAACTTTAAGGTTCGCCGATGACATTATAATTCTGTCAGAGACAGCAAAGGACTTGGAAGAGCAGTTGAACGGAATGGACAGTGTCTTGAAAGGAGGATATTAGATGAACATCAACAAAAGCAAAACGAGGATAATGGAATGTAGTCGAATTAAGTCGGGGGATGCTGTGGGAATTAGATTAGGAAATGAGACACTTAAAGTAGTAAAGGAGTTTTGCTATTTGGGGAGCAAAATAACTGATGATGGTCGAAATAGAGAGGATATAAAATGTAGACTGGCAATGGCAAGGAAAGCGTTCCTGAAGAAGAGAAATCTGTTAACGTCGAGTATAGATTTAAGTGTCAGGAAGTCGTTTCTGAAAGTATATGTATGGAGTGTAGCCATGTATGGAAGTGAAATATGGACGATAACTAGTTTGGACAAGGAGAGAATAGAAGCTTTCGAATTGTGGTGCTGCAAAAGAATGCTGAAGATTAGATGGGTAGATCACATAACTAATGAGGAGGTAGTGAACAGGATTGGGGAGAAGAGGAGTTTGTGGCACAACTTCACTAGAAGAAGGGATTGGTTGTTAGGACATGTTCTGAGGCATCAAGGGATCACCGATTTAGTATTGAAGGGCAGCGTGGAGGGTAAAAATCGTAGAGGGAGACCAAGAGATGAATACACTAAGCAGATTCAGAAGGATGCAGGCTGCAGTACGTACTGGGAGATGAAGAAGCTTTCATATGATAGAGTAGCGTGGAGAGCTGCATCAAGCCAGTCTCAGGACTGAAGACCACGACAACAACCAGATTCCATATTAAAAAACGTAATCACAAATTAACTGAGAGTCATTGTCTAAACCTACTGTCTTCGGTGAACAAATATGGAAAATACATGTTACTACCTTCTAAAACGCCGTAAAGGCAGCAGAATAAATGTTCTACTTGAAATTACTACCATAATCCCAACACAGTCATCGAAAGAAAGCCATGAATGAAATATAACGGTGAAATAAATTAGATTTTGTGGTTAAAAATGTGCTAGAACTAATTACGATATTACAACTATGAAATTATTCTGCGTTGTTAGTTATTAGCTTGAACAACAGCTCGATGAACGCAAGGTAAGTATGTCTCAAAATAGCGTACTACTTAGAAATGGAGAGACTGTTCATGGCATATAAAGTAATAGAATTACAGTAAGTAGTAGAATTACAGTGAAACGCGGAAGGTGACAGATAATGGAGGCAATCGTCGATCTCACGCACACGTTCTCAAGCAAATCAGCAATTATACCAAATCATCCTCTCATGAGATTACTGCGAAGTATAAGGAAGAAGACTTTGTTTGCGTCAGCAAATGTCTGAGAGATGGATCTCACTCTCGTTTTAAGACTGAATTGTGTAATTTCAGGAAGCAAAAGAACAGGAACTGAGGCCAGGTGCATCTGAACACTAAAGTACTGATTATTTAGGGCGATATGGTACGAATGAACATTTTGAAGAATTTGTAGTAAGTACAATTTTGTTTTAAAACTTTCCTGTAAATAGGTATATAGTTTTACCTAAGTGTGGAATTACAAATAATTAGACGTCACATATAAGAGAACCCACACAACAATAACCTAGAGCATATGAATAAATTGATGGGGCAGTTTATTAACATAAAAAACATGCGTAATTTTCAGTAACTTAAATTACTTTTTTGAAAACAGTAGCTCCTCAGTTCATGTTTCAGCTGCTTTTCTAGTATCATTTGTAGCTCTTCAGCTGAAGAGGTAGTAAGCTGTCATGAGGGTAACATGTTTTTGTTGCAGGATATTTATATATCTTCTCTACAAAATCCAATTTTTATCCATATCCATAGACGGATCTTCTAGTGTGAGCCGTCTTATTCGACCGCATTTTATCGAAGGCTCTCTGTGAGCAAACAAATTTAACGAGGGTATTCACATTTTTGTAAGTAGTTTCTATTACCAGAGTAATCTCAGAACTCTCTCTAGCAGTACGGTGCCATAATATTCAATTTGCAATCTTCTATGTTGAGTGACTGTAGGAAGATACAAGATGACTTAGAAAAAAATTCTAGTTGGTGTGCTGAACGACAGCAAGCTCTAAATGTAGAAAAATGTAAGTTAATGCAGATGAGTAGGAAAACAAACGCATTATATTCGAGTACATCATTAATTGTGTGTTGCTTGACCGAATCATGTTGATCAAATACCTAGGGGTAATGTTGCAGAGTGATAAGAAACGGAACGACCTGTAAGATTTGTAATAGGGAAGATTAATGCTCGACTTCAGTTTACTGGGAGAATTTTAGGTAAGTGTGGTTCATCTGTAAAGAAGACCACATATATTACGGTTGTCCTATCCATTCTTGATGGCTGCTCGAGTATTTGGGATCCGCACTAGGTCGGATTAAAGGAAGACATTGAAGTAATTCAGAGGCTGGCTTCTAGATTTGGGGATGACTACATCAAGGATTTCGAATTAGTGACTGATCAGCTCCATCACCACTTAATGAAGATGGTACCAGCAAAATGTTTAATGAATTATGAACCAGAGTAGTGGTTGAGTTTCCACTGCTTCGGCCGGTAAGGCATAGATAGGTGATTGCGGAAGCAGCTGCCAACTTCAGGAAAGTGGCGCTGTAATAGCAGAGGAGGAATGCTAAGAACATGAAGCAGTTTTTCTTCTACCCAGAAGAGAAGGTACTGTTCAGCAACGACCACCTCTCCAGCAAAGCAAAGAATAATTTGCACACGTTATTCTGCCTGTACATTGGCCGAAGTGGTTAAAACGCTCGGTTTTCGCAAATGCGGCCATTCTATAGACGTTGCGACTGAAGAAAATACTTGCAACAAATCACTTCTCAAACCTGAAAGCATTTGTACAGTAGGGTTGCTTGGTTTTACGTGTTTTAACTAATGTTAATCCTGTAATTTGCTTAGTAATGTGCTTCTTAGCTTAAGTTCTTATTTGTGTTTAGGAGTAACATTTTGTTTGGTATACCTTTGCTACACCTGGTTCCAATAGTTTGTACATAAATGCCCCTTTCTGGGGGTAGATTACGTTGTTACTGGGACACTCCTGCAGCCAGCAGGCAGGCATAGTAGTAAGTGAAACAAACTCAGTAGCAGAATTATGTGTAGGGTGTTGAAACTACAAGCGCCACACCGGCCATTTTGTGGATATGAGTGTCTGTATGCCAACGTTTTCCTGTCTGACAATAGCATGCTGTTGTAATCCCGCATTGCATGAGCCTAATGCCTGTTTTACAAATGTTTTAGATGTTGAAGTGCAGCTACAATCAGCGAGAATCTTCGACGGATCTGATAAAACGTCCATTTTTCTCTTTCAGGAGCGTCAGGGGAGCAATGTATAAGATGACAAAGTGATATCTATCGTTCCAATAAAAACGTATTTTACCCACAGTACCTCACCTCTTTTTCTTTTGATGTCTTGTCTATAGGTTGTGTAAAACAAGTGATTTTATTGTAAGAAGATAAACTTCTTCTTGGGGAAACCGTTAGTTTCTGCCTCATGTGATAGCTTCTAATTGTATTGTGACGTGAGAGGTGACTTTATGTGCGTGGAATGAGAAGGATGTACGGACTTTATGTTTAGTATGGTCACAGAACGTCCTGCAGACTATTTTATGAGGTTTTTGCCTATTGTCAGTTGCAAATTATGTCCACGGTACTTCCCAAGATATTTAGAACGTTTGTTACACGCCAGCTTTTGCCAATAGTGCACTGAGCAATATTGGTCATATTTATGTCAGGAATTTTGTTTCCCTCTATGTCACTCTTGTGAATTCGCCAGTCTGTATTGCTAGAACGTGTTGTCTAATTTGGAGTACACCACCATTTTTCATCTTACTATGAATAGTGAACAACTGACTTAAATCACTGCATGGACACACCTATCAAGGATCACCGGAAATCTGTTAAACATTAGATTTTTTCGGCATAACTGGATTTGTTTAAGATATGAGCGAAGAGATTCCCGGTGTCAGGGTTTGTACTTAACGTTTCCTGTGGAAACCATGTTTTGCTTTGCTTTGATTTGTGATCAAGTAAATTAAAGAAATACATCAAGGTAAAGTTCTGTTTTATTAAATTTTTCACAGCGGCAAATTCACATTTATTATAATGTTCACTCGTGAGGAATATTTCATGTCAGGATTATCATGTACCTTTGTGATATTGTTTACAGGTGTAAAATTTGGTAATTAAATCTCATAACTCTTGCAGAAGCAGATGGGTCGTGGAGCAGACGAGAGAAAAGTCTCAACCAGCAGCTAGAGTGACAGGTTCCCTCGCTTTTGGGATGGAGCAGGTTAGTGATCAACCTACGTGCTACGCCTCAAATGAGCCACTAGCACACGCTTGATGTTATCGCCATACCAACCAGCACAGTACTTGTACTGACATGCACCGGCCATTGGTGAACTTACAGCCACACAAGAGGCCACCGTTTTAAATGAGTGTAGTTTTGTGCAAATGTATATTGTAACTGGGATAAGATCGAGAGGAAAAAAATTACTACATGAACTGTAAGTAATTTTCCAAACCCATTTAATTTGCTACTTAAAAGTGTGGCCGATTCCATCATTGGGTGATGCAAAATATACTCTCATCTACTACTCACTAAATCTTAGTTACTAGATGAGAATTGAAAATGGCCGATTGAGGCGCCACTAGCTTTCATGCTGAGATTAATTTTTTGTGTTATTTTGCAATCAGATTAATATGTTATATACACTACTGGCCATTAAAATTGCTATACCACGAAGATGACGTGCTACAGACGCGAAATTTAACCGACAGGAAGACAATGCTGTGATATGCAAATGATTAGCTTTTCAGAGCATTCACACAAGGTTGGCGCTGGTGGCGACACCTACAACGTGCTGACATGAGGAAAGTTTCCAACCGATTTCTCAAACACAAAAAGCAGTTACCGTTGTTGACTGGTGAAACGTTGTTGTGATGCCTGCCTACCATCACGTTTCCGACTTTGATAAAGGTCGGATTGTAGCCTATCGCGATTCCGGTTTATCGTATCGCGACATTGCTGCTCGCGTTGGTCGAGATCCAATAACTGTTAGTAGAATATGGAATCGGTGGCTCAAATGGCTCTGAGCACTATGGGACTTAACATCTGTGGTCATCAGTCCCCTAGAACTTAGAACTATTTAAACCTAACTAACCTAAGGACATCACACACATCCATGCCCGAGGCAGGATTCGAACCTGCGACCGTAGCAGTCGCGCGGTTCCGGGGAATCGGTGGGTTCAGGAGGGTAATACGGAACGCCGTGCTGGATCCCAACGGCTTCGCATCAGTAGCAGTCGAGATGACAGGCATCTTATCGGCTTGGCTGTAACGGATCGTGCAGCCACGTCTCGATCCCTGAGTCAACAGATGGGGGCGTTTGCAAGACAACAACCATGTGCACGAACAGTTCGACGACGTTTGCAGCAGCATGGACTATCAGCTCGGAGACCACGGCTGCAGTTACCCTTGACGCTGCATCACAGACAGGAGCACCTCAACCACGAACCTGGCTGCACGAATGGCAAAACGTCATTTTTTTCGGATGAATCCAGGTTCTGTTTACAGCATCATGATGGTCGCATCCGTGTTTGGCGACATCGCGGTGAACGCACATTGGAAGCATGTATTCATCATCGCCATACTGGCGTATCATCCGGCGAGATGGTATGGGGTGCCATCCAAGCTCTGTTTGACTCAATGCCCAGACGTATCAAGGCGTTATTACGGCCAGAGGTGGTTGTTCTGGGTACTGATTTCTCAGGATCTATGCACCCAAATTGCGTGAAAATGTAATCACATGTCAGTTCTAGTACCTATAATATATCTGTCCAATGAATACCCATTTATCATCTGTATTTCTTCTTGGTGAAGCAGTTCTAATGGCCAGTAGTGTAGCTTGCAAATAGTATGGACAAATTAAAAGAATTTTTATAGTGTAAGGGACATTACATACTACATCAGACTATGTTAACTGATACGTTCACATGAAGTTCACGTGCCCTTCTGAAGAAAATCGACAGGAGATAATTATTTCTTGTGACACGTTTATGAAAAGAGGAGACGCTATTACTCCAGTCATGACACCCTGATGTGAGAAAGTATTATTTTAGAACATCTCATGAGTTTTAAAAAAGGCAGTTTCACTTTCAGTTTCGCTCACGTAAAAAAAGAAATGAATGTAGTGATAATCACGTTGCATAAGTTTGACATTGCGTATTTCAAGGAGATTTTGTATAATGTAACACAAAAATTTGATTAATGAAGCTGATCAAGACTATTCTCCTAGTAGCAAGCCTGCAGTGTAAGACCAGTCGAAGAGATAACTTTAAGATTCTTCGATTTATATTATGTGGAACAGAGATTCCTGGTATTATGTTCTGAAATTGCTAACACATTTTGTCCATTATGTAAAAGCTTGAGGGACCATGTTTATCCTAACAGCATATCATTAAGCAGGTGATGTGAAGCCTTGTCATTTTCTGTATGCGCATGGAAGACTGATATGAGCCCTTTTCTGATTCCATTGGTTGTTCGAGCTAGTTGATTTCTGGGGTGCCTAAACAAGGTGAGACATGAATATTGAAATTTGGTAGCTTACCATCCTTTTTTGAAAAAGGGTCGATGTGACAAGACTGTCACATATTGATATGAGTTATTGTTTCAGTTTTTGTCACTATTTCATGATTTTTTATTGGAAGTACTGAGCATGTTTCATTGTGTGGGAAGATTTGCATGTTTCTCGCTGGAAAGGTATGCTGTTGGTGTGATCTCTACTTCCTCTTTGCCGGCAGAAGACCTTCAGTGAATATTATTAGGAGAATCAAACATCTACAGCCAGTCCAGCAGTTTCGCAGGAGTGGAGTGCGACCTGCACCTGTCCTCACCGAGGCCAGAGACCGCCATGTTGCCACTACTTTCTACAGAGAGTAATTGAACATGACTTTTCTGCCTTTTCTGTATGGACATCAGTGGACGTGACACACTGACACCACCTGAGCAACATGAGAAAGTCGCTTGCTTTTCCTGCAAAGTTTTGGATTTTCCCTGTCACCATGCTTGGCACGAAGAATTTGACCAATGGGTGGGATACTGCTCCAGGCCAGTTACCAGACTCTTGTTCGTTAATGTGTGTTTTGTACTGCAAGAGTGGGAAGTGTTTGCACCATTCCCCTGTTTTTTAGTGACATACGCGATATTCTGCATTTCTTTTATTTATTGTTGTTAATGCACTGAGTGTTGCCCTCCATGTGAAGTGTTTTGAAAGTTGGGAGTTGAGGTCGGAGAAGGAAGCTTGTGGGTTGTTTGTCCACTAATCACTGCCTAGTACTGATTGGTGCACTCTAGCTGCTTTTTGGGGGAGTGTGTCACAGTTGAGGTTATGCAATCTATACTTCCTTGTTCTGCTAGTCAACTGTGTTGCTTATTCGATTATAATTTTTGGGCTCTTTTTGCCCCATTAATTTTGAATACACGATCAGCCTAGATGAAGAAATCATACTGCACTTTCTCCGTAAAGACTTCCTTATAATTCACTATCATTCCACATGATTTCAAGATCCCTTAATTAAGGACCGTTTTTTCAAAACTCACTTTATGAATTTTTTTGAAAATAGATTCTTTTTCTTAACACATACTATTCAGCGTCTTCTACAAGCCTTTGCAGTTAGCTTTAGCAAAGCTTGCTTTACTCCGAATTTGCAACACAGACAAGACAACCCGTTTTTGCTAAACTCGTCTCATGCGAATGTAAGGGTCTTTTTAAAACTCGCTGTATGCTTCTTAGTTGGCCAAAGACATTAGATGCATTGCTGGGTTGTCTTATAATTTGTTTAATGTGCGACAAATGTCAGAACAAGTATTTTTCTGACTGTTATTGTACTCCTGGAATAATTGTTTTGCTTGGCACTAGATGGCAGGGTGATTACTGTGCTGAAAGGCGGTGCAGTGGCTGATGGGAGATCCTACTAGCTACCGCGCTAGGTGTCAAATGGTTCGCGTATGTAGTATTTAACTACGTTTGTCGACGAGAGCTGTTGTGAGAGTTGGTTGCGTTTCTGTCGTATTATGGAAGTTAAGTGTCACGACTACACTTGTGTTAAATAGTGAATGTGGAAGGTGATGGTGAATATAATATTCCTGTGAGTGAAACACGTGGTAGAGCGTTCATACATCTCCAAAGCAAAATTGTCCCGATATTCAAAGCAAAATGCTGTGCCTGATACTGACTGCTGGCATTCTAAAAGCAGAGAGAAGCAAGCAACAGTGGAGGGAAAGACAGCCAAGCAGGCAAACTCTCTTTATGCTGACTTATCATATTTCAATAATCTACTATATTCTTCAGGAGATAAGAGCAAGCAAGATGCAGTCCTTCTGTTATGCATGGATATCTCAGCGTCAGATAGATATTTTGTAGATCCCACTGAAGCTACAGCTTGTAAATCATTGTCTATCAAATATAAGATGAAACTTCGTGGTGGATCTCAAGTGCCAGTTTGCGCTACTACATGTCAAAAAATAGTAGGTGTATCGCGGGATAGCTTAGCCCAGATTGCTCAGCTCTATCAAGTACCTGGGGCTGCACTACAGGAACGAAAAGGTGACTCAACAGCATCTCAAGCAGACATAATTACCATCCAACAACTGAATAGCATATTTTGAAGTGTAATTGTAGACAGTGTTATTATTGCAGAGGGAAAATGAGTAGGTCATATCTGCCCCAACATTAGACGTAAATACACTGTGGGAAACTTTTTTGCAAAGAACGAAGACAAACAGGCAATAAAACCTGTTTTTAAAAATTTAAGACAGTGTTTTATAACAATTTTAATAACGGCTTTGATAACCCTTACAATGACACTTGTTCCACATGCAAGGAGCTCACACTAAAAATAAAGTCCACATAACCCGAAGAATGGCAGAAAGTGTGTAGAATTAGCCTGCGGTTGCGTTCCGTTCCGCAACATCATGAACAAATACTCTGAAGACGGTTTAAAAGTTGTCTCTGACATACAAAAAAAAAAAAAAAAATGAACCTATGTGAAACCTCTACTGCGGAATCTTTTCTGCACGACAGTTATGGTTCTACAACTCGACTGTGGTGATACATGAAGCAAAACAGGGTACTGGCAGCGTTTTAAAAAGTACATAGTATGGAACGGAAGCAGGAAGAGGTGTAAATTGAATCATATCTGCACTACAACATTTTCTCCTACATTATTTGGAAGAGATGACTAGAGACTCAAGCACTAGACAGAATAAGAATTCCATAAAGTTCTGTTTGCTGGCACGTTTTGTGGAACGCATTACAGTAGTCTCTGAACTTCGTGGACATAGCTTCATGCCACCAGATCGTGCATGTATTAGCGCTGAGAAGGAATATCGGAAGGAAGAAGAGGTTATATCACGTTGCGACTACAGGAATATTCTAGCGAAAGTTGGAAAAGGGCTGGTGTGGGGTAAGGCTGGTTTTCCTTCGACTTCAAATGGATTTCTAAGCAAATATAGTAGTCTACATTGTCTTTCTAGATGATGAATGTACGAGCATAACTTACAGAAAATCCAGTGGTAAGAGTCAATGTGCTGTTAGAACGACGCATTTCTCTGGATCAGAAGTATTTTGTGATGTTTTGCAGAAAGACCTTCTTCGTTCAAAGCCATGAAAAGTGCTGCGATTATCCCCAAGACAAACCATATGAGTGCAGAAAAGAAAAAGTGTGTAATGAAGCTAACGTGTTTCCTCACCATTGCTAAGGAAGTGGCAAGTTTCTGCAATAACATACTCCCTGCAGGTGCTGAGGAATATGAAGATCATCACAGTTAACGGAGAGTTTATAAGGATGAAGAATCCAGTGAAGTTATGTAGACGGAAAAAAAGAAACATTATTTTAAAACTTTAATATAGAAACCAGGCATTTAATATTCAGGCGTCTCTGAACTAGTTTGAGCATAAAGCGAGTTTCAAAAAGGAAACAATTTTTCTATTCCCACTAGTTGATGAACTGTCTAAAGTTTTATGTATATGCAAAGACTATCTTAACATTTTCAGAACTGTATGGAATATGTTAATTGTAAAAAAGGTTTCCTCTCAACTTGCTTGTTAATTAAAATCTTATTTTTTGCATAAAGTGAGTTTTGCAAACACGGGCCTCAATTGTCCTAAAAATTTTCCATTGTTAGGCGATCCACAAGTAACAGATACAACATGTTGTATACACAAGTTGTTCTCACTGTGACCGTGTTTTCGTTGTTGTACAGCGGACAAACACAAGCAACTGCTGTTAGGAGGTAAAGAGACAGCATCGAGTTTCACTTTCATATCTCAACGGACTATATGCTGCACAAAAGTATTACCCTCAGTAATGGCAACCGGAAGCATTAAAAAGCGCAGCTGCATCACATCCTGCCAGCCGTTTATTTGATTACTAATAATTTCATAGATGACTGCCTCATTGTGGAAATACACTGCTAGCTCGGAATCTGACTCATTTTCTTGTACAGTTCGCAAATTTTTTCTCGTCTATATTGCTGTTTATTTTAAGTTACTTGGACGTATGACAACACAACTTATTACTGTATTAATGAAGGAATAGGTATGGGCTCACAATTGTTAAACTACAGTGGAATGGGACGAAACAATGTTGTTTGTGTTTGGCGTACTTTATACATAGGCGCTCCCACTCGAGGTTTAAGAAAGAAAAGTTTGTACGAGAGTTGTGCATATTAGGCGGTTAATGTTCAGAATACTTTCTATATTTAATCTGCCCGGTAGCCGTGCGTGTTAAAGCGCGCGGTTTCCGAGACAGGGATATTTGTCGGCCCGATCGAATCCAACCGCCAGATGAATACAAGGGCCGGCGTGCCGGCCAGCCTGGATGTGACTTTTGTGTGGATTCTCACACCAAACAAGATGAACACTGGACTGGTACCAAAGTCCCGCCTGTTATACAATTCTCAAACATTAGGAAACTTTCGCCCATATGCATAACACGCAGGCAAGTCGCAATACACATATTCTGGCTCAGTGGGTAGCGGAACGGCGGCAGAAAGAGCACCCGGGCCCCCTTTAGGTTTACAATGCTCAGTCCTTTAATAAACATGCGCCGATACGGAACAAAGGCACAACAAAAAGAGAATACTTTCTATAGCCACATTTTAGTAGATTTTAACGCTCGCTGGGAATACGAGAAACAGCATCGCCAATTGACGGTATAATGTACCGGAGGCTTTCAGAACCAGAGAAATATTGCATTTTCAGTTGCCAGCCGAATAGCGGCGAATGGTAAACATTTGCAACAAGTGGCTCATGGTGCACTTATTTCTGTTCAGTATCTACTACACTTTCTCGCTGCCTTCAAACTGAACTTCTGTGTATGGCGGGACAGTAAACGAATTTGGTTTGCGAAGAGCATATTTTTTTTAGGTTATGAGGCGGGGATGACGGGAAGCTGAGGACAGACAGCTGCCTCGCTGGATACGCCTTCGACATTTGACTAATATACACACAAGTCGTATGGTTAGTAACAGTCTCTAACAAAGCAGCAAGACAGTAATTGTGTGAAATCACCCTGTCGTACCACAATCGTGTATTACAAAGAGAGAAAAAAAAGTAAACGTTGCACCTAATTCGGTTAGTAGTGAAGATAGCTTGACACTGGGATTACGAGGGCTTAAACGAGAGTCCCAAGAATTGTTTTGGAAACTGGAGGGTCGAGCGGTTATTTGCCTGTAGTTCTTGTCAGCGGAGAGACAGCGATAGGTGGTTTTGTAAGCTGCAGATCACTACTGGAGACAGCCACTTACAACGCAGTCACAGCGGGAAGGCGACCAATGCGAATTACCTCCACGCGTCTCCTGCACAGCAGCCAGAGGCGGCGCATGCGCGCAGTCGTCCACTGACGCGATCGCAGGGAGCAGGAGGGGAATCCCCTATTTCCCAGGCCGAGGGCATTGTGGAGTACAAGCCAGCCGCGATATTGTTGCCTTTGTAAGGCCGCCGCGAGCGCGGCCGCCTGCCTACCGGGGTGGTGAATGGCTGCGCCAGGCCGCGGATGTTAATAGCGCATAATGGCTCCATCTGTATGACTTATGGTCGCTGAATAATGCCCGCGCCCCGGGAGGGACGCCTTGGGCAAACATCGCCCTTTTCTCCCCCGTCCCGGCTTCTGCCCATTCCTGCTATCGGAGCAAAAGCAGCCAAATAAAATGGGCAGTTGTGTATTTAAGGCCGCAGCACACACAATAAACGCCGTGTCGCGACACGCAAAATAGTGATGCGAATAGCAGTGTGTCGGAAGCGTGAAGGCTCTCTGAAGAGCACCCAGCCCCTAAGCAGGCTGTGGTGTAAGTAGTGTTAGATGTTATTTCCTCTACAAACAAGGCGAACGGTTCCGCCTGTATCTACTGGCTTGTTGAGAGCTGAAGTGCTGAACAAACAGCTCGCGCGGCGTGTGTAAACAGAGGTACGGGAAGCGAGGAAGATGCCCAATAACAGTGCTCGTGCGACCACTTCTGGACTCGAATGTGTAAACAGTTGCGACAGTCGTCGCAGCTATATGAAGGTCCTTGCAGAAGCAGTCGTAAACATTTCAGAAGACTTTTGTTGTTTGGGCAATTTTGAGATACGCAGTTCATATAACCACTCGTCAGGTTTTCAATGGGCGAGGGGATGTAGATGACTTAGGTTTACACGTCGCGTTACTGAAACACATTACTAAACTAACGCTTGCAGAGTGAAACGAGGATGCAGTTTGTAGTGCTGCTATGAGTTTAGGCCAGCCGGAGTGACCGAGCGGCTCTAGGCGCTACAGTCTGGAACCGCGCGACCGCTACGGTCGCAGGATCGAATCCTGCCTCGGGCATGGATGTGTGTGATGTCCTTAGGTTAGTTAGGTTTAAGTAGTTCTAAGTTCTAGGGGACTGATGACCTCAGATGTTAAGTCCCATAGTGCTCAGAGCCATTTGAATATGCGTTTAGGTCTGCGAAATGTAGTAGGAGTAGACTGCAAACCCTCGTAGCGTTTTCACTACGTTAGTTCAGAGATATTCTTTCTGTAAGCGTCCAGCATAATTATTCAGGGTGTAAGGGGTATAAGTCCAGATATTTCTATTGGTGACTGAGGACGATATACTGAACAACTTTAAATCAGTATTTACTACATTTGCAGACTAATAATTATAGCTACTAAGAGTTGTATGTTTTTAGGTTGGTTAGTACCTCCACGTGCATGATTGAGGCAAGAGCAAGCCATTACTGTTATTTTCTCTGGGTAGCGCATCAGGTGTTGGAAATGTGGACACGTGGACGCAGAATGGTTAGTCTACACTGACACGCGTGGTTCACGTAGTAATGTGGTTAAGGCCTTTCAGAAGACATCTGTTGCAGAGTTTGCGACGTGACTGTGGGAACACTTTTCGGCGCAGAGCAAAATCATTCAACACACTGAGGGAGATGCGTATTAAGGTACCATATATAAGAATATTTCTGCTTCTACTCGTTACATCCTCTATTTGTCACCTACTCGCTGCACCTTTCATTAGGCTCACACAGAATTGGGTGGCAAGAAAAAAACTTTCTGTCGTTGAAAAAAAAACATTGTTTTTGTAGTATTCCGTTTATTGCAGCTGTCCTATGACCTTTCTGCTCCAAATATATTCCATAGATCATGTACTGCAGTCCAAGTGATGTTCATGATTTTTTGTATATAAAACTTTTATTACCGACTATGTTCTTTCTTAGCACCTTCATAAAACTGAAGATTTACTTACTCACTTACTCCTTGGCGCTACGACCTCTGTAGGGCCTTGGTCTCCTGGACAGTCTCCTCCCACTCTTCTCTGCTGGCTGGCTTGGCTCTCCATCTTCTAACTCCCATTCTTATCAAGTCCTCCTCCACACTGTCTAGCCATCTGGTCTTTGGTCTGCCCCTTATATGGCGTCCACTTGGTTTTCCTTTGGTAATTTTCTTGGTTGTACTGCTTTCCAGCATTCTTTATACACGTCCCAACCAACGATGTCTATTGCTCCTTATTTCTGTCACGATATGTGGTTTGTTGTACAACTCTCTGATCTTATTATTTCTGATTCGCCACAACCCCTATCATTCACTGACCCGAAGATTTTCCTAAGTATCTTCCTTTCCCATCTCTGCAAAAACTGCTCAACATTTTGCGTCTTTTCCCAAGTTTCCGAACCATACATCACCACACGTCTCACTACTATACCATACACTGTCAGCTTCAGATTCCTACTAAGGCTTCTTGCTTTAAATACTTCAATCAGTAGCTCCTGTTACCAGCTGTTACCAGCTTTCTTCTCGCATATCATTGTCCTCAGTTACCAGTGACCCGAGATATATAAAGCTCTCACAGCGTTCATATTCTTTCCCATTCAAAGTCATGCTTTTTTCTCCTTCACTATACTTTTTCCTAGATGTTAATACATACTTGATCTTTGACTGATTAATTGTCAGTCCCATCTCCTCTCCATATCTTTCTAATGTTTCAAGCTTTTCATCCAGGTCCTGTTTCCTCCTGAATAACAAATCAGTATAATCTGTATATGGAAGATCCTGCGTCACTCTATTCAACAACGTTTCCCCAGGGTTGTCGCTTTGAGTTCTTCGCATTACTCTCTCTTAGGCGACATTAAACGGAATAGCAGAGAGCACATCACGCTGTCGCAATCCTTGGTTAACATCAAAAGCCTTTGATAAATTGCCCTCAACCTTTACTTTACATACTGTTCTTCTCAAAGTCATTTGAACCATTCTTATTAGTTTGTTGGCTACACCCTCCTCTTGCATTGCCTTCCAGGTTGATCCCTTTTGATACTATCAGAAGTTTGTTTGAAGGCAACGAACAGCTGGGGGACATCAATGTTATAACATTTTTCAGTGATCTGTCTGATAGTAAAATCCTGATCTGTAGTGGATGTATTAGTGGTGGTAGTCTCCTAGATACTCTTCCACATATGTTATGAGTCGCCCCGCCATGATTTTGTCTAATACTTTATATACTATACAGAGCAGTGCAATTCCCTTATTAGTTTTTCTCCGCATATTTTATCATTTCTGTTGTAATATTGTCGTCTCCCGGATCTTTATTGTTTTTAAGAGTCTTGATACTAGCTTTAACATCTTCCAGTGTAGGTTATTTGACAGATTTCTGGTACTCTTCTTCTGTGTTTACTTCCTGCTCCATCTCTTTTACCATAACAGCATCTGCTTCACCTTTCTTTTTCCAATTCTGTATTCAAAAGTTCACTAAACTACTCCATCCACCTGTGTAACATCTGATTTTTCCCTCCAAACAGGTATCTTTACAGAAAACTGCTCTGGGTTGGAATCCTTTCTTTATGTCTTTCACCCTCATATCGAATTTCCTTGTTTCCTGAGCAGTCTTTCTCTCTTCTAATTCATCAATCCACCGATTTTTAAATTCCCTCTTTTTCCTCCGACATTTCTTATCTGCTTCCATTCTCTTCTCCTGGTATTCTCGTTCTCCTCTGCAGCATTCGTTTTCTCGCCTCATTCCTTTCTTCTGTCTTCCTCTTACAGTCTTCATCAAACCAGACCTGGGTTCTCATTTGCTTTTTTCTTCCCAGTATAGATTCAGCTGTCTCCTCTATTATAGCTTCGACCGTTTCCCATCTTTCTTTATTACCCTCTCCTGCCCGATCTTCAGCTTCGTTAAGTCTATTTGTCAAAATAGATTTATACTGCTGTAGTGTATTTTCATCATTTCTTAACTTGGCATCATCAAACCTTGGCACAATAGTTTTCTTGGTCTGTCTGCAGTTGGCTATCCTCTGTCTGTATTTGATTCTTACTAAACAGTGATCACTATCTCTATCTGCACCACGACAACTATCCGCTACTAGTGTATCTGAAGCATATCGTCTATGAGTAGGTGATCAATCTGATTTTTTGTGATCTCATCTGGGGAGCACCATGTAACTTTTCTTATATACTTCCTTTTCATCCACGTGCCTTTAATAATCATGCTATTGCCCATAGCAAAGTCAATTGGTCTAACACATCAGAAGCTTCGTGCAGACTCTCCTTATCAGCTGCTTTCCCATATGCAATTCTATTCCTACTTGCGCGCTGAAGTCCCCCATAACCACCTTAACTTCATGCGTAGCCACCCTATCTATTCTCTGTTTCAGTTGATTATAGAATATATCTTTCCCACCGCCACTCCATACGTACATATGAAGGATTTACTGAAGAAGAGGTCTTTCATTCGTAATACGCAGATTCTTTCACCAACAGGCTTCAATTTCAATACTACAGACAGACCAAGAAAACTATTATGCCAAGATTTGATGATGCCAAGTTAAGAAATGATGAAAATACTGTACAACAGTATAAAGCTATTTTGACAAATAGACTTAACGAAGCTGGAGATTGGGCCCGAGAGGGTACTGGAGAAAGATGGGAAACGGTCAAAGCTATAATACAGGAGACAGCCCATGTAAAATCACTTCTTCAGAGATATTCATTTATAGTTCTATGTAAAGTTTTCTAATAAAATCGTACATAGTAAAAAATAAATCTTGAGTTTCAACTTTGTTGTAGTCTTCACAGAAAATCACACAAAACAAATGACACAACTTGCTGTCCTAAACAAAGCTGTTCAAAATTGGTAATAACGCGCTAGATGGACGTAGACTGACAAACGACATACTATGACACAGTTGAAATAAAATATTTCATTCTTTTTATCAACATTGTACAATAATTAAATATCGGCGACAAGGATGAGGCGAAAAGTAACTTCTCTTGTGGGCTCGCCGTCGGGTCGTAGGTTGACCACGACATTATGTATATACATATACATGATTACATTGTGATTCACAATTAAGAGCCTAACAGTCATATTCAGACTATCTTTCTACCGTTACAATCTCGAACAGCCCGCGGGAATAACGAACACTTAAATTTTTTTCGTGCGAGCTCTGATTTCTCTTGTTTTATTACAATGATCATTTCTCCCTGTCTTGGTGGGGGCCAAAAAAAAAAAAAAAAAAATCGAGTTGGGGGGAGAAAGTTTGTAACCGAAATTCCGTGAAAAGACCCTGCCCCAACGTCTCATGTTCGTGACCCTCTCTCCCCTGTATACAAAACTAGCTGCCCTTCATTGAACTTTCTCTATGGTTCAAATGGCTCTGAGCACTATGGGACTCAACATCTTAGGTCATAAGTCCCCTAGAACTTAGAACTACTTAAACCTAACTAACCTAAAGACATCACACACACCCATGCCCGAGACAGGATTCGAACCTGCGACCGTAGCAGTCCCGCGGTTCCGGACTGCAGCGCCAGAACCGCACGGCCACCGCGGCCGGCGAACTTTCTCTATGTTCTCCCTCAGTTCTATCTGATGCAGTTCCCGCACTGCGATGCAATACACGAGAAGAGGACGGACAAGTGTAATGTAAGCAGTCTCTTTAGTAGACCTGTTGCATCTTCTAAGTGTTATACCAACAAAACTCATTATTTGGTTAGTTTTCCCCACAACATTATCTATGTGATAGTTTCAATTTAAGTTACTCCTTATATTAATCCCTATTGTCTGATGTATCCTGTAACGACCGGCGCTAATCAGACTCGTCACAGAGTAAGTATATGACACTGGTCTCCTCTGCACTCGCTCGGTGACATGAAACAGGAAACATGAACGCAGTTACGCAGTTTCATTTACTCTCTTGAAGTGAATACGTTAAAGAAATCGCTTGGAAAAAAATAACACTCATAACGTCATTGAGCTCCCCCAGATCATAGTACGTGAAACGTCCCCATGGAAAAATTAAACATGACTGTGCTTAAACTGACACACAATATTTTTAGCGCAACGCAAGCTGACTTTCAAAAATCGCTACAAAAGAATGGCCCTGACTAACATTAACATATAGCTTTCACAAATCACTTACCTCACAAAAATCTTCGTTACTCGAACTACTGCAATACAGCGAGCGCCACTACTGCCAGCAAAATAAAAGATTCAAACTACGGAAGGCACTAACTACTGATAGGCATAGTTAGCAAATGAAAGATTTTAATAGAGAACAAACAATGTATTTACCTTAATAGTGTTGAAAAATCATAATATACATAGCAGTTCATGACATCCAGTCTTACAAATTTCAAAACTCCGCCATTTCTCTCCCCACATCCACCACTGCCGGCGGCTCACCTCCAACTGCGCCACGATACGCGCTGTTAACATCCAGCTGCCCAACACTACAATGGCAGACAACAATGCAAAGTAGCCACAGACTGCACACAGCACAGCCAGTGATTTTCATACAGAGCGCTACGTGGCGTTACCAATAAGAAAACAGAAACAGCCTACTTACATACGTCGAAACATATCGGCACACTACCAGTTTTTCAAGCAGACTGCCTACCTTCGTAGGAGTATTAAAACTATGCTTCGCAGTTTAAGAGGATATACAAATACGAAAGTAGTTTAAAGGTTTTGCAGTATAAACCTCTTCTTAGTTGTGAAGAACATTGTAGATGATTTTCTAATCGCGTAATAATGAATTCGAGAGCAATTATTATTGTTTTCAGCGCATGTGAGAAAAATAAAGTTCCAAGTACATAAACTTATTTTAAACACGCGCCTGAACGTAATATGAGTCAACAGAAAACATGTTTAAATAGACAGAACATAGACCTCCAACAGTTAGCGAAGAATATCGTCATTTCAGGTGAAATACGTTCTTCCTTTTCGGATAACTATTTCTGCTATCACTTTGCTTGGCCACTGCAACAGTAGACAAAGACCCATCGTTCCCCTAATACACGAGGTGTGTTCAATAAGGAATACAACACTTTTTTCTCTGAAAGCAGTTTGCATTTATTCAGGACTCCAATATACCATATTTTTACCCATCCTTTTGGCTAAAAAACGCGATGATCTTACGCCACTTCACTGGGAGGACCTGTATGCCAGCAAGGCACCACTCTACTGGTCGACATCGAAGCCAACGTCTTACTGCATCAGTAACCTCCTCATCATGCTCGTGATACTTCCGTGGAGTGCATCCTTCGTTGGGCCTAACACGTGGAAGTGGAAAGGTGCGAGATCGGGGGTGTAGGGTGGACGAAGAATGAAGTTTTGTGGGCTTCTTTTGGGGTACGCACACTTTTGTGAGGCTTTGCGTTGTCATAGAGAAGTTCGTTCGCATCCGTCGATCACCTCGAATGAGAGTGTCCGCACGTTCCAAGATTGCAGAAACCAGAGCTGTGTGCGGCCGGACGGCAAACGGGAGATCGGGCAGGGTTACGCGACTTTGCTGCGTGACGACAGACACCTCGCCCAAGGGACTCAATGTGCTTTTGTTTACTGGCGGGACTCCGTAGAAATTCTGCAGGCGCGTATGAAGATCTGCGATGCTCACGTTTCCCGCCAGAAGAAACTAAATGACTGTTCTCTGCTTGACACGCACCTCCATTACAGATGCCACTTTGAAGGAACTTCACGAAATATAAATCGAATCTTCTCACTTTGAGAAGACTGAAGGGCGATCTGTTTCAATGATAAAAAGCCGTTCAACAACCAAGTTCGCATAAAATATTTCTTTATTCAACGCGACCAGTGTCAATAGACTATGATATCATCTTCAGGTCTTAAAATCCTTCGTTGTAAAACATGTTCATTTTACGCTAAACGTCACGCACAAGATGCCAAATGGATAAAGATTATGTGCTGACTTTGCTGGTTTCTATCCACTTGACATCTCGTGCGTGAGGTCCAGCGTAAAATGAACATGTTTTAGACAAAAAGATTTTAAGACCTTAAGATGACAGTACAGTATGTTGAAACTGGTAGTCTCGAATAAAGAAATATTTTATGCGATTGTGGCTATTGAATGTTCTTTTACGAAATATGGATGCTGAAGCGGAAACATTCCACGATGTCCCACAACAATTTTTCAACAGAAATTAGCCGAGAAAAAAAAAGTGTTGCGTTACTTCTTGAACGGGACTCGTACATACTCCGTCGGCGCACATTCCGTATGTCAGGAGTTACGCCGTGTAGCCCTCACATCGAAGGGGGATCGTAGGTACGTGACTCGACGCCGTGCGTCGAGAGGAAGAGCGGCCCCGTCAGTGTGCCGCGGCGCCAGCATTGTCTCCGCGCCCCGCTTCTGTCGCCTGCCGATGCCGGGTCGGCTCATTGAGACAGCGGCGGCCGCCTCCGCCGGCGCGTCGCGGCGTTCCTTTTCTGCCTCGCGACCACCGGAGCGAGCGCTGCCGGTTTATTGCTCGGGTCGCGCTCAGCGCCAGCAGGCGGGGGTAAAAAAGGTCGTTAGCCGCAGTTACCAGGGTCGCACAACGCGCCAGCGACGGCAGCTCCTGGCGCCTCGCCGCCAGCAAATTGGTTCGCCGAGAGAAAATTGGGAGAGGCTAGGGACGGAAAAAATTACGAAATTTGAGGCGGTTAATAGCCTTTCTCCGACCGTTTTTAATTTACAGCAGGTAGTACTTTGGCCAGCGTCCTACGTAATGAGGTGGAAGGATTTCGCAAGTTGTTCCTCTTTATCGGTCCTGCCACCCGTTCAATTTGCAGACCTGAGACAAAATTCAAACTCACACCTTGATACGCCGAGACGCTTATCGACAAATGAGACACATTTCGAAAAGCCGCCTAATATAAGGAGCCATCAAAAAGTTTCAGTTCGAAGACCGTACAGTCCACAGTCGGTATGCCAATCGGACAAAATCGCTTTGGGCATTCACGCAATCATCCTACCGGATACCCATCTGGTGAAACACCGTCTCCTGCAGCCTGAAGGAGTCCATAACTGACTGCTGCACGTCCATGGCTGACAGGAATCGTCCACCCTTCAAGACCATTAAGGAACCGAAAGTGTGGTAACAGCATAGGGAGAGGTCTGGACTATAGGGCAGATGCTCGAGTGTCTCCCACATTATTGAATCTGGCCTCCCAGATCGACCGGCGCCTTGTGTCGAATCGCAACGAGCACGGAACTTGGAGCACCATTGCACAGGCTTGCTGCATCATACACGTTCTCCAGTGTCCGATGGATGTCTATTGTCAGGTGCCAAGAAGTGAATGACAGCACGTTGGTATTGTCTGGACGCATTTGCTGATAACGTCGCCATAGTTCACGTTTCTGTGCACGTCGGAAAAACACGAGTGTCACAGTAACCCCTTGTCTACATGTCAGTGCTTTCCTACAAGCATCGGAGTCGCGGTACGTTGCATAAGGGCTGTTTGAAAGCCACTTCAAGTAAGACGGTAATAAGTCGATCTGTTCATGAAACAAGTAGGTGGACTTGGGTCACTTAGGCAGATATTCTGAAGTCAACAGTGGAAGCACATCGTTTGTGATTTTTGTTTGATGGACATTAGGTCGTGGTACAATGTGTATTTCTTCTCCTAATACCGATGACATCGTCAGAGCTTATAAAGACTCAGGTAGGAGTTTTACGCTTAAACAAACTCAGCAATCTAAACTGCTCTACAGGGGTGCACAAAAAATACGGAAACAAAGCGAGAAATGCATGCTTTAACGTAAGTGCAAGTACTAGCCAAGCCTACAGGTTATACTGTTGTATTTAAACACGACGGCACTTGTGCGACGTCCTCATTACGTTGCAAGTGTCAGTCGTGATCAGGACAGTGCCCTGTATAGTTGTAAGTGCATTCTGTCGGAGGTACGGGAATTCGAACTTGGAAAATTACTGATGTTGCGTGATTCAGGTAGTCGACGTACCTGCAGAGGCACCGATCGAACTTTCATACCGCTTACAGGGGTAGCGGGAAGTATCATCCGCTATGTCACAACGCGGACGAAATTGTTTCTTGAGTAATCGTGACGCACAGTCATTAAAGAGGTTTCTGACGAAAAATAAGATGGCCACAGCTGCACGATTCGCTATAGAACTGAGTGTTGCAGTCAAGAGCGATGGCAGCACCAAAACAACACGAAGAGAGCTACACTATGTGATCAAAAGTATCCGGACGCCTGGCTGGATATGACTTACAAGTTCATGGCGCCCTCCATCGGTAATGCTGGAATTCAATGTGGTGTTGGTCCACCCTTAGCCTTGATGACAGCTTCCACTTCCGCAGGCGTACGATCAATCAGGTGCTGGAAGGTTTCTTGGGAAATGGAAACCCATTTTTCACGGAGTGCTGCACTGAGGAGGGTTCAAATGGCTCTGAGCACTATGGGACTTAACTTCTGAGGTCATGAGTCCCCTAGAACTTAGAACTACTTAAACCTAACTAACCTAAGGACATCACACACATCCATGCCCGAGGCAGGATTCGAACCTGCGACCGTAGCGGTCGCGCGGGTCCAGACTGTAGCGCCTAGAACCCCTCTGACACACCGGCCGGCGCACTGAGGAGGGGTAACGATGTCTGTCGGTGAGACCTGCCACGAAGTCGGCGCTCTAAAACATCCCAAAGGTGTTTTATAGGATTCAGGTCAGGACGCTGTCCAGGTCAGTCAATTACAGAGATGTTATTGCGTGTAACGAGTCCGCTATAGGCCATGCATTATGAACAGGTGTTCGATCGTGTTGAAAGAGGCAATCGCCATCCCGAAATTGCTTTTCAATAGTGGGAAGCAAGAAGGTGCTGTGATAAGCAAAACAACACGATTACACAATAACACCACCGCCTCCGAATTTTACTGTTGGCACTACACACGCTGGCAGATGACGTTCACTGGGCATTCGCCATACCCACACCCTGCCATCGGATCGCCACATTGTGTACTGTGATTTGTCACTCCACACATCTTTTTTCCACTGTTCAATCATCCAGTGTTTTCGCTCCTTACACCTAGCGAGGCGTCGTTTGGCATTTATCGGCGAGATGTGTGGGTTATGAGCAGCCGCTCGGCCACGAAATCCAAGTCTTCTCACCTCCCGCCTAACTATCATAGTACTTGCAGTGGATCCTGATGCAGTTTGAAATTCCTGTGTGATGATCTGGATAGATGTCTGTCTACTACACATTACGACCCTCTTCAACTGTCGGCGGTCTCTGTCAGTCTACAGACGAGGTCGGCCTGAACGCTTTTATGTTGTACGTGTCCCTTCACGTTTCCACTTCACTATCACATCGGAAAAAGTGCAGCTAGGGATGTTTAGGAGAGCGGAAATCTCGCGTACAAACGTATGACACAAGTACACCCAATCACCTGACCACGTTCGAAGTCCGTGAGTTCTGCGGAGTGCCCCAGTCTGCTCTCTCACGATGTTTAATGACTACTGAGTCGCTGATATGGAGTACCTGGCAGTAGGTGGAAGCTCAATGCATCTAATATAAAAAACGTATGTTTTTGTGGTTGTCCGGATATGTTTTATCACGTAGTGTACATCAGTAGGGAATTGCAAGGCGAGCTACATTTCAAAAACCACTCATCCCTGAACCATATATCTGTAACCCTAAAGCGTAGAGCCGAAGCCACAAAATCTACTCTATGGAGCAATCAAAAACCGCCATTTCGTCGGGTGGTCCTTCTGTGTCAGTTTCCAGCTGCTGCTCGACTTTAAGACCGAAGAGTGTAACATGCCAGGGGTTCGGTGATGATTTGCGCAGCCATATCTGATATTTCATAGGCCCCATAGTTACTCTATAAGATCACATTGTTGCCAAGGATTGTATGACCATTTTGGCTGATATTGTCCACCTCATGGTACTGTGTTTGTTCCCTGATGGTGATACTACGTTGCAGGACGACAGGGTCCCTGTTCACAAAGCTCGCATCGTAAAGCACCGGTATTTTGAGCACCAGGATGAATTGGCGCATCTCGCCTAGTCACCAGGGTCACCATATCTCAATATTATTGAGCCTTTCTGGTCTACTTTGGAGAAAAGGGTGCGTAATCGCTATATTCCTCCAATATTGTTACATGCACTTGCCACTATTTTGCAGGAATAATGGTATAAGGTTCCCTTGTAAACCCTACAGAACCTGTATTATTCATCCTGAAACCGCTGGAAGATGCCCTCCTGTAATTACCCACTCAAAAATGGGGTCCTTGTGTCATCAGATGGCTACCTGAGATAGCGGAGGCTAGAGGATGTGTATTATGGAGTCTTAGTGGGGAAAGTTGGGTCGTTTGGTTTACTCTGCACTAAGAGCTAAAAATCATCTAATTTCAATCTTTCTTCTTCTCTTTTAATGTTGTTTTTGTGCTTTTGAATTCCTATGACTTGTCTGCAAATCCTAGCATAGTAATGATTGGATTCTGAAAACAGCCATGATGATGGTCATGCTCCGGGACTGGCAAATTAGTTTCTCCGATACTACGGTTTCATCAAGGTCCCGTTGTTATTGTGCTAGAATATTTCAGTAAGGCAATGCGGGATCTCATGTTGTCCGCTTTGTTGCCCGCTCAGAACGATCTCAAGATCCCTCACCCGCTGAAACCATCTGATCATTGGTTCCTGGGAGACTGGCTTGTCGGCAGTCACCACCCAATATGACTGATGAACTACAGCATAGAGCTGAAGCAGCATAGAATGACGTATCTGGATTTGTCAGCCAATATCACTTCTATTCGATGTGCAGCCATGTTAGAGCCGTTATTACTACCACAGATGGCACGTTTGTGCACTAATTTTTGAGTCATGTACATCCCAAAATCATCTACAAAATTAAAAATGTATTGTTCCTACTATAATCTAAAGGCACATGAGGTGAAATTTAATTATCTTCTATTCATCCCGTTAGGTGACTTTAATGGTTAGTAATGTAGACGCAGGTGACAGCACATATAGAGGTGTATCACCAGTCATTCTCTCCACACTCCACAGTTCATGAACAGTTTTGGGAGTATTGATGTAGAACTGCAGATTACACACGCAGACCACCGGCCTACCTCAGCAAAGGATCTAGTCGAGAACCAAAGGAAATTCTGGATCCACATATAAATAGCTAAGCGTGTCGAAGGCTTCTTACCAGTCACTGCAGATCAGATAAACTAGGGTTCGGACGAATAGTCATTTTTCCCTGGCTCTATTTGCGAATGGACCAGGAAGGGAATGACCAGCAGTGGTAGGACGTACCCTCCACAACGCACTGTCCTGTGGTTTGCGGAGTACGTGTGAAGATTATTTTGAACAATTAGTTCATGACCCCACTCGAGGCGTAAATGGTTGCGAAAGCATACTTGACCTTTTACCAACAAATAATCCTGGACAAATAATGAGTGTTGTGACGAATGCAGGGATTAGCGACCACAAGGCAGTTGCTGCTAGGCTGAATACCGTAACAACTACAGCCATCAAAAACAAACGCAAAGTATATCTATTCAAAAAAGCTGATCAAAATGCTCTTAACGCCTTTTTAAGAGACAGTTTTTACTGCTTCCGATCTGATCATGTAAGTGTAGAAAAGTTGTGGAATGTTTTCAGAGAGATAGCATCAACAGCAATTGAGAGATATATACCACATAAACTACTAAGTGATGGTACTGATCCCCCATGGTACACAAAACGGGTCAGGTCGTTGTTGCAGAAGCAACGAAAAAAGCATGCCAAATTTAAGAGAACCCAAAATCCCCAAGATTGGCAAAGTTTTACAGAAGTTCGAAATATGGCGCGTACTTCAATGCGAGATGCTTTAAATAATTTCCACAACGAAATTCTGTCTCGAAATCTGTTAGAAAACCCAAAGAGATTTTGCTCATACATAAAGCACACCACACAATCAATACCTGCAGTGCGCGATAACAACGGTGAAGTCACTGATGACAGTGCCACTAAAGCAGAGTTATTAAACACGGTTTTCCGAAACTCCTTCACCAAAGAAGACGAAGTAAATATTCCTGAACTCCAATCAAGAACAACTGCCAAGATGAGAAACATAGAAGTAGATATCCTCGGTGTAACAAAGCAGCTTAAATCACTTAATAAAGGCAAGGCCTCCGGTCAATATTGTGTATCAGTCAGGTTCCTCTCAGAGTATGCTGATAAAATAGCTCCATATTTAGCAATTATATACAACCACTCGCTCACAGAAAGATGTGTACCTAAAGACTGGAAAATTGTTCGTAACACCAATACCCAAGAAGGGAAGTAGGAGTAATCCGCTGAATTACAGGCCTATATCACTAACGTCGATTTGCAGTAGGGTTTTAGAACATAGACTGTATTCGAACATTATGAAGTACCTCGAGGAAAGCGATTTATTGACATATAGTCAGCACGGATTCAGAAAATATCGTTCTTGTGAAACACAACTAGCTCTTTATACTCATGAAGTAGAAAGTGCTATCGACAGGGGATGTCAAATTGATTCCATATTTTTAGATTTCCAGAAAGCTTTCGACACCGTTCCTCACAAGCGTCTTCTAGTTAAACTGCGTGCCTACGGAGTATCGCCTCATTTGTGAGACTGGATTCGTGATTTCCTGTCAGAAAGGTCACAGTTCATAGTAATAGACAGAAAGTCATCGAGTAAAACAGAAGTAATATCCGGCATTCCCCAAGGAAGTGTTATAGGCCCTCTATTGTTCCTGAACTATATTAACGACATGGGTGACAATTTGAGTAGCCCTCTTAGATTATTTGCAGTTGATGCTGTCATTTACCGTCTTGTGAAGTCATGAGATGACCAAAACAAATTGCAAAATGATTTAGATAAGATATCTGTGTGGTGCGAAAACAGGCAATTGACACCGAATAAAGAAAATTGTGGAGTTATTCACATGAGTACTAAAAGAAATCAGCTAAATTTCGATTACGCGATAAGTCACAGAAATCTAGGGGCTGTAAATTCAACTAAATACTTAGGGATTACAATTACAAATAACCTAAATTGGAACGATCACATAGATAATATTGTGGGTAGAGCAAACCAAAGACTGCGATTCATTGGCAGAACACTTAGAAGGTGCAACAGGTCTACCAATGAGACTGCTTACACTACGCTTGTCCGCCCTATTCTGGAGTACTGCTGTGCGGTGTGGGAACCGCATCAGGTGGGACTGACGGATGGCATCGAAAAAGAAAAGGGCAGCTCGTTTTGTATTATCGCGAAATAGGGGAGATAGTGTCACAGACATGATACGTTAGTAGGAGTGTCAATCATTAAAACAAAGACGTTTTTCGTTGCGACGGGATCTTCTCATGAAATTTCAATCACCAGTTTTCTCCTCCGATTGCGAAAACATTCTGTTGGCACCCACCTACATAGGGAGAAATGATCATCACGATAAAATGAGAGAAATCAGGGCTCGCACGGAAAAATTTACGTGCTCGTTTTTCCCGCGTACCGTTCGAGAGTGGAACGGTAGAGAGAGAGCATGAAGGTGGTTAATTGAACCCTCTGCCAGGCACTTTATTGTGAATAACAGAGTAATGACGTAGATGTAGATATGTAGATGAAGATGTAGATTCAAATGCAGATGTATAGGTGTGCGACATTTTCAGTCCTGTTATTCCTGGTCTTATTCGAGTGAACTCTTTGCCTGCAGGGACGGCGCCGAGTCCAGGATCTCGGCTCTGACTTGTAGCTGAGAGGGCTGGCAGAGAGGTGTGTGTGTCGAGCAAGCGTTGTCCGACTGCAAGAGGCCCCCTCACAAGCAAGAGCACGGGCACAGGGCGGCGGCCGGCATTTTCGCCGCCCACAAAGGCAGACACGTCGCCGGGTCCTCCGCGACAAAGTGGGCGGCCGCGGGGCAGCGAGGAGCGAGCCCTTTGTGCCGCCAGGTGGCGACTCGCCATTGACTGCGTCGCCGCCGCGCGATCGATCCGGCCAGCCCGCATTGACAGGGGGCAGGCAGCGAGTCAGCGGGCGGCGACGCGACGAATCGCGACAAGGAGCGCCCCGAGAGGCGAAGGGCCGGCGGCGCGTGGCCGTCCGACTACCTGCTACGTGCCGAGCTCTGCTCTGCCCCACCGCCTTGTCGGAACAGCCATGTGACTGACTGTGGACAGTGGAGAACTGATGGACACCAACATCCACAGATAAATCAAAGACAACATACAGATAACTGGGCACTTCCCTATCGCCGCTGTTTAGCCGCTAGTAACAAGAGTCTGCTTGTGTTAAAATACTTCTTTTTTCCATTTGAACACCAGTGGTTCGATAGATATCTCGTGACACAAAACTCTGTATTAGTCTTTCTTTCTCTCTCTCATTTTCTGATGATGGGAAATGCTCGAAATGCGTCAGTAAAATAATTAAAAAATAGGAAAGCTTTAACAAGAAGTAGAAATTTATATATGTGTTGTATCTTCCTTTCGGACATGTTCGAAGGAACAGATACAATTTGGATCCAGCAGTCACTGCGCATTAAGACGCAAAGGAGTTACAGATACTGGTTGCGAGCGGGCACTGATTGAAATGAATGGGGAAGGTCGAAAATTTGTACCAGATTAGGGTTTGAAGCCGGGTCTTCCTCTTACTAGCGAGATGAGCTGACCACTGCACCATCCGGACACAGTGGCCACTGTAACTGCACGGACTCCCCTAGCTCGCTTCCAGTGAGACCCTAATTCTCAACTTATCAGTCGGCCGATGCGGCCGAGCGGTTCTAGGCGCTTCAGTCCGGAACCGCGCTGCTGCTACGGTCACAAGTTCGAATCCTGCCTCGGGCGTGGATGTGTGTAATGTCCTTAGGTTAGTTAGGTTTAAGTAGTTCTAAGTTCTAGGGGACTGATGACCTCACATGTTAAGTCCCATAGTGCTCAGAGCCATCTCAACTTATCTACACATTACACTTCCTCGTTAGTCACGGCGTTCCGTCGATTAAAGTAAGAGTTCGAGCCTGGTGTGCGTCTGCTCTGCAGCTGCAATGACCACTGTGTCCTGATGGCGCAGTGGTCAGCGCATCTGCCTAGCAAACAACCTCCCCATTTCTTTCAATCAGTGCTCGCTCACAGCCAATATCTGTAATTCTTCTGTGTCTTAATTAGAATTTTGTTATTGCTGGTCAAAAAGTGGAGATTACGACGTGCTCGGTTACTGATATACACCAGCTGATCAAAACAACACGGACATCTATTAGTGGACATTGATACGAGGTATGTCCACCCTTCGCCTGACCGCTGATTGGGACACTTTCAGTGAGGTCCCCTAATGTCTGTGGAGAAATGACAGCCCATTCATCCTCAGGAGCCGAAACCATAGTCGGTACCGATGTTGGACGCTGGGATCTGGAGCGAGATCAACGATCAAACTCAACTCATAGGCGTTCCGTCAGGCTGAGGTCGGGACCCAGGACAGGTCAGTTCATTTCACGAATGATATTGTCCATAAACTGTTGCCTCGCAGATGCTGCTTTATGAGAGGGTGCATTGTTATACCGATGCAGTCATCGTCTCCGAAGTGTTCCTCTACTTTCGTGGTAAACAATGCTGTAAAATGTGTTCATATCCTTCCGCATGTAGTGTTTCCGTAAGCGCGATAAGGTGGCCACATCCCAACCATGAAAAATATCACCATACAGTAACACCACCTGCCCCGTACTTCACTTTCGGTTCTACACGTGATGACAAGCAACCTTCTCCAGACAGTCGCCAAATCCAAACCCTTCAATTGATTTACCACAATGAACAGCCTGATTCATCACTTCAAACCACACTCTCCTCCAGTCATGCCCTGTTCAGTCACATCTCTCTTTACACCACCTCAAAAGGCGTTTAATACTGACTGCAGAAATATGTGGCTTACGAGGAATTGTTCGACCATAGTATCGCATTCTTTTTAATTCCTTAGGCACAGTCATTGTGCAGCTACACTGCTGGTAGCAAAATGGAACTCACGTGTGCCCCCTCCTGCTGATTTTATGCTATCTTTTACAAATACCTTCCGCAATCCTCGATGGCCACTTCTATCATTACACGAGGCCTGTCTGGTCTTGATTTAGCTATCGTTGTTCCCTCGCGTTTCCACTGCAAAGCCACACAGTGACTTGGGCTGTTTCAGAAGGGTTAATTACCCTGATGAACTGTTTACTCAAATGACATGAAATGACTAGTCCCCTGACCGACATTCCGCTGTCATTGATTCTCTACTGACAAAACAATATGCCCCGCCTGCTTTTATACTGGCGGGTCTACATCTCGTGACACCTAGTGGTCAACTCCGTATTACATGGAGGTGTAGGGAAACTTTTGATCGCGTGGTGTAGTGGTCACTCGCCAGGATACAAACAACATTGACTTTATGCTGTCAGGGTTAGTCATAGAGTTTTAACTATCGTCACAACAAAATAAAGTTGCGAAATTATTTTTTATTTCTTTAGAGGTTCAAGTCGGCAGTCCTACATACAGAAATCCCCGCAGAACAGTACCGTAGCACGGAGAGAAGCCAAAGACAATTATGCAACCCATATCCAATTTATCGCCGAAAAATAGAAAAAAAAAACGGATGCCTCGTCTTTCTTCGATGTCATAGTTCGTCACAAAACCGACAGCATTGTATCATTCTAAGACATGGCGCCTTCCGCAGACACATGCAGATCGGTATGTGCGAGAGGACATCTGACAACATACTGCACAGGCTAATGGTGTCCTCAACACCCTTGCAAATAGGGCACATATTCACGGTAAGGACTGTCTATAGCAAGAAATTAAACCTCTGAAGAAAGTTTTTGTAGCTAATGGCTATCCATCATGAAAGATCCGTAAGGCTTTGCAGTTAAAAACAAAGGTGAGTGCCCAACCTCAAGAGGCTAAAGAGGATGCATTCAAGTCCACGGCCTTCCTACCGTTCGTAGGGATTCTTCTAAAATACCTCGCATCCTTTCTGAATATAAAGTCAAGAATATTTTTCTGTCAGCGCCAAAAATAACAAGGCTCGTTGGCTTTGTAAGGAATGATCCGATTCTACGGAAAGCCGATCGTGTACGAGGTTCCCTGTCAGTGTAGTTTGTCGCCTATTTGACGTACATCACGTATTTGTCAAGAAAGTTGCAAGTAATATCGACGCTATACTCATTTGCTACAGCCTGATAATTATGCTGTGGAAGATCACTGTATACTGGAAAGGCACGCTATATACAACGAGAATGTCCGCATTTTATCATTTGTTTCATCTTTCTAGAATTTATTTTTCAGGGAAGCTTCTGAAACACGTTTGAGGAAGGATTTAAATTAATGGTGACCATGATTTTAACCTTGACCAAATGCGGAACTCGCCACTGTCAGTTGTGAACTCTTATAGACAACGTGCAAGTGCCACTGTCGACCAATACCCTTCACGAAGCTGTCACGGCAGCATGTATCTCTTCCGCCTGTGTGACATTTCTTTCACCATGATAAATCGTCTACCTGTATGCAATTGGTCTGCCCCACCAATATACACTGAATCGCCAAAGAAACTGGTATAGGCATGTGTGTTCAAATACAAAGATATGAAAACAGGCAGAATACGGCACTGCATTCGGCAGCTCCTGTATAAGACAATGAAACGTCTCTGTGGAGTCGTTTCATAAGACGCTTGTCTCACTGGGTTCTGTGCATCGTATTCTGTCCACCGCCTGATTGCGATTTAATTTATTAACTCTCCCAGAAAGACCGAGCAATCAAATTAAAGCTCATTAAATGATATTATGTTTCATATTTTTATGCTACATAGGAAATCATGACATATTTATTACGTTTTCCCTTCACCCTACCTTATGTGTGCATGAATATGACTGAATGAGTGTTTATACGTGTGGTTTCGGGTTTCTTTTGTGGGGGACGCTGAGTTGGTAGTCGTCTGCTAGGAGAAGGTGATGTTTGCTTCTCGTTTGGAGTGTAGCACAGGATGACCAACTTAGGTTCCCAGTACCTGGACAGAGAGGTTTACCCTTTTAGTCTGAGGGTGATTTGTCTGTGAGGTTAGTGGTGGAACCCTACCCCTCTGGTAGCTTCCGTTGCACCGGTAGTTAGGGGAAGCCCGATGGAGAAAGGACACTCTGCAGAAAGCGATTGGTGAGTACAGTTCGTAGCTCCTAGACAAGGTTTCTGCTGATAGGAAGTAGGTCGAATTAGAACTTCCCTATGTTAAACTCATGGAATATTTAAGTACTTCAGCTTAAATGAAGTGTGTATAGTTACGTATTTTCAGAATGTGGCATAATTATCTTGTTAAAAAAATCTGTGTGATGGTGGTTGAAATTAAAAGTGCGGAAGTTGCTTTGTTCCTTTCGGATATCATGGTGTGGAATTTCTAGCAGTGAATATGTTTAGGAAAAGCTGGTCAATATAACTTCGGGTGAACGTGAGAATAATAGTGTTTTCGAATGAGTGTGATTTCTTGTTCTTATTTTTTGTGTTTTCGTGGAAGATGCTATTGTCTCTTTGTGCTCGTCTTGTACCTCGCGTTTGGTAACCGATGATCTTTCTGGTCTACAACTGCACTGGAATAGGTTTTCATATTACCAGTTCAATTATTTCGTGTGTTATAATTTCAGTAAAATATCAGTTTTTCGTGCGCATAGAAGAAATGTTTGTAACGATTTGTTTCTGAACGCACCATGTGTAAGTTGAAACGGTTGAGGGGGTTTCTGCCTTGCCGAGTTAATTTTATTTCGTGGTGGCAAAATCATTCTAGTATTGCACCATTAAAATTTCCTACGTTTGTGCTTGGTTTAATGTTTAATTTCTGAACAGTTAACTCGCAATCAAGTTTACCACGTGCTGAAGTTCGGCCGTTCGTAAACGGCAGGAGCGGTTTCCATGTCGTATATCTACTTTACGAAACCTTGCGAATCGGATAAACCACTTTCCAGGCTAGTGCATGAGCATAGTGGTGAAAGGTATCTCTCTGAACTATTTCTGTCGTGGGTATGTAGATGGAATGATTGAATTATTGTGTTCCACTTCCCTCTTGTGTGTGTCATTCCTTTTCCATTGCGCTATCCTTCCATTTTTGCGAATTATTTAAATTTCTTTTATTCATGCACCACTCATATTTATTCATAGGACGTGAATCAGATTCAGTCACGAAATAAATGTGCTACATAAAAGATAAATTCAGCGTCCATTATCTTTCCCATTGATGCCATTTTCAAAGTAATATTCTATTCCCTGATTTTCTTTAAGTTAATCTGTTTGCTTGTGATGAACAAAAATGGGAAGCAAAATCGAAGTGAACGGTGTACCGTCTCAAAATTAAGGAATTAACATGTAATTAAACAAGCTCATTGATGTACGACATACAATGCTGTTCATCATTGTATTATTGCGCCATTAAAATTTATTACATTTGTAATCAAGTTTACCACGTGCTGAAGTTCGGCCGTTAGTAAACGGCAGGAGCGGTTTCCATGTCGTTTTTCTTTGAAAAAATTGCATTCTTATAATTAAATTCTTAATTTCATTAAACTGATAATTTCCAGTTCGATCTTTTCTTAATTGTTAGCAAGGGCTTGGGCTGGTGGCGACCCTGTAATTTTTAAATTTATAATTGTGCTTGTGAGGTGGCTTAACCAGAAATTGCGCACAAAGGTTACTTTTCCATTATTCTTGTTACGTAACGTATGTCGGGCCTTTCCGTTTACGGACCTACATACATACTTTACAACAAGTGTCTGGCGCAGTTGTTAGATCGGTTACTGCTGCTACAGTGGCTGGTTATCAAGATTTAAGTGAGTTTGAACGTGGCGTTAAAGTCAGCGCACGAGCGATGAAACACAGCATCGCCGAGGTAGCAATGAAATGGGGATTTTCTCGTACGACCATTTTATGAGTGTACCGTGAATGTTAGGAATCCGGTAAAACAGCAAATCTCCGACATCGCTGCGGCCACAAAAAGGTTCTGCTAGAACGGGACCAACGACGACTGAAGAGAATCGTCCAACGTGACAGAAGTGCAATCCTTTCACAAATTGTTGCAGATTTCAGTGCTGGGCCATCAACAAGTGTCAGCGTGCGAACCATTCAACGAAACATAAGCGATATGGGCTTTCGGAGCCGAAGGCCCACTCGTGTGCCCTTGATGACTGGACGACACAAAGCTTTACACGTTGCCTCGACCCATCAAGACCGACATTGGACTCTTGATGTCTGGTAACGTGTTGCCTGGTCCGACGAATCTCATTTGAAATTGTATCGAGCGGATGGAGTGTGCGAGTATGAAGACAACCTTATGAGTCTATGGACCCTGTATGTCAGCAGGGGACTGTTCAAGCAGGTGGAGGTTCCGTAGTGGTGTGCAGCATGTACAGTAGGAGTGATATGGGACACCTGATATTTCTAGATACGGCTCTGAGAGGTGACACGTACGCAAGCAACCTATCTGACAGCCTGCATCCATTCATATCCATTGAGTATTTCGACGGACTTGCGCAATTCTAGCAAGACTACAGAGTGGCTCCCGGAACACACATCCGACTTTAAGCACTTCCGCCGGCCACAAAATTCCCCAGACACGAACATTATTGAGTATATCTGGGATGTCTTGCAACGTGCTGTTCAAAAGAGATCTCACCCCCTCGTCCTCTTACGGCTTCATGGACAGCCCTGCAGCACTACTTGAAACGTTAGTAGAGTCCATGCCACGTCGTGTTGCGGCACTTCTGCTTGCTCGCGGGGGCCCTACACGATATTTGGCAGGTGTACCAGTTTCTTTCCCACTTCAGTGTATAATATGTACGGGAGTGAATTATCGTCATCATTCGTTTTATAACCTTAATCCTCCAAACTATCTACTCTTTTGAAAGACCCCACATCCGACAGCAAACAACCCTCAACCCTCACCACCTGCACCTTCTTCCATCTCAGTACATAAATTTTATTTTTTGAGTTAACAGTCTTCTGATTGGTTGATACGGCCCGCCAAAAATTCCTGTCCTGTGCCAACCTCTTCACCGCAGAGTAGCATTTGCAACCTACATCCTCAAATTTTGGCTGGATGCATTCCAATCTCTGTCTTCTGATGGGTCGATACGGCCTGCCACGAATTAATGTCCTGTGCCAAGCTCTTCACCTCAGAGTAGCATTTGCAACCTACATCTTCAGATATTTGTTGGATGTATTCCAATCGCCGTCTTCTGATGGGTTGATACGGCCTGCCACGAATTCCTGTCCTGTGCCAAGTTCTTCATCGCAGTGTAACATTTGCAATGCACGTCCTCAAATATTTTCTGTATATATTCTAATCTCTGTCTCCTGATGAGTTGATACTGCCTGCTATGAATTACTGCCGTGTGCCAAGTTCTTAACTGCAGAGTAGCATTTGCACCCTACATCCTCAAACATTTGCTGAATGTATTCCAATCTCTGTCTTGTGATGGGTTGATATGCCCTGAAATGAATTCCTGTCCTGTGACAAGCTCTTCACCTCAGAGTGTCGTTTGCAACCTATGTCCTCAGATATTTGTTGGATGTATTCCAATCTCCGTCTTCTGATGGGCTGATACGGCCTGCCACAAATTCCTGTCCTGCGCCAAGCTGTTCACTGCAGAGTAGCATTTGCAACCTACGTCCTCAAATATTTGCTGGATGTATTCCAATCTCGGTCTTCTGATGAGTTGATAAGGCCTGTCACGAATTCCTGTCCTGTGCCAAGCTCTACGCCGCAGAGTAGCATTTGCAACCTATGTCCTCAAATATTTGCTAGATGTATTCCAATCTCCGTCTTCTGATGGGTTGATACGGCCTGTCACGAATTCCTGTCCTGTGCCAAGCTCTACGCCGCAGAGTAGCATTTGCAACCTACGTCCTCAAATATTTGCTGGATGTATTCCAATCTCCGTCTTCTGATGGGTTGATACGGCCTGCCACGAATTCCTGTCCTGTGCTGAGCTCTACGCCGCAGAGTAGCATTTGCAACCTAAGTCCTCACATATTTGCTGGATGTATTCCAATCTCGGTCTTCTGATGGGTTGATACGGCCTGCCACGCATTCCTGTCCTGTGCCAAGCTCTACGCTGCAGAGTAGCATTTGCAACCTACGTCCTCAAATATTTGCTGGATGTACTCCAATCTCCGTCTTCTGATGGGTTGATACGGCCTGCCACGAATTCCTGTCCTGTGCTGAGCTCTACGCCGCAGAGTAGCATTTGCAACCTATGTCCTCAAATATTTGCTGGATGTATACCAATCTCCGTCTTCTGATGGGTTGATACGGCCTGCCACGAATTCCTGTCCTGTGCTGAGCTCTACGCTGCAGAGTAGCATTTGCAACCTACCTCCTCAAATATTTGCTGGATGTATACCAATCTCCGTCTTCTGATGGGTTGATACGGCCTGCCACGAATTCATGTCCTGTGCCTAGCTCTTCACCTCAGAATATTATTTGCTACCTACGTCCTCAAATATTCGTTGGATGCATTCCAATCTCTGTCTTCCTCTACATTTTTTGCTCTCTTTGGCTCCCTCTAGTGCCATAGAAGTCATTCGTTTACGTCTCAACAGATCCATCCTTCTATCGCTTCTTGTTAGCAGTATTTTCCACATACTCCGTTACTCTCCAGTTCTGCACAGTACCTCCTCATTCTTCATCTTATCATTCAATCAAACTTTCCATATTCGTCTGTAGCACCACATCTCAAATGCTTCTATTCTCTTCTGTTCCCATTTTCTCACAGTCCATGTTTCGCTGCTATGCCATTCTGTGTTCCAACCTATTCTCAGAAATTTCATATTCCAATTAAGGCCTATGTTTGATTCTAGTAGACTTCTCTTGGCCAGGGTTGCCCTTTTTGCTAGCGCTAGTCTGCTTTTGATGTCCTTTGCTCCGTCCATCATTGGTTATTTTGCTGCCTTGGTAGCAGAATTCCTTAACTTCATCTCCTTCGTGACCATCTATGCTGTTATTAGGTTTCTCGCTGTTCTCATTTCTTTCGTGTTTCTTCGATTTACTCTCAGTATTCTGTGCTCATTGGACTGTTAACTCCATTCAGCGTATTGTGTAAATCTTTTTCACTTTCAAGCGGTCGCCTCCCCTCTGCGTGGTTCCATATAGATTGGAGAAGCGATCACAATGATACGATTTGTTTTGGACCCATCAACTATACTGGAATTTGGCAGTTTTAAATTCATGACGTACAGTCTTTTAGCGGTGTTTTGTATATGACAGGCAACGAATGTTGGGAAAAAAGATTCCGAGCTTTCCCGCTGTAATGTTTTAATCATATGTCACCTAAATATGTGGCTTTAACCCCACGAAACCGGTAGTGGTACAGTAATAGGGGATCAAAGTGCAGCTGAAGCGATTATTCATACCGAAGATATTTTTCAATGATTGCAATCGCTTTATCATTATTATTTCCTTACCAAACACCTCTAATCTGGCTTGCATTATTTTTCAACTCTGACTTGCCGAGTCTTCCAAAGCTATCGCATAGTTTATCGTTTCCCCAGTCAGCTTGTGTAACAACTGAGTATTATTCAGTACATGTCTCTGTAAAATCAAGACCTGAGTCGTGTACCACTCACTCGCTGGTTTGTTCCCTTTACCCCACTGTCTCATAACCTTTACCGTACCGTTCACCCTTCTGATATCTTCTTCATTAGCTGTTCTGAGAACGGTTTTCATAATTCGACCTCCTGCATCGATTTAACCTCTTTTCTCTCCTCGTATGCGGTATAACCCCCGAAACCTATTTCACCTCATCCTGCACTTTTCCTCCATACATTTCACCTCCTTTCACATTTCCCATGTGTTGAATGCTAACCGTATCGTTCAGCAGTGACTGCTGACTATTACGTGTTCTTGTTTTGCGAACAGCACTCCCCCTTCCAGTTGCTGGTTCCGCAACGCTCATTCTCCAAAGATGACCAGTAGTAAATCCATGTTCCGCACTTCTCCATCTTGCCTCCTGATGCAGTCAAGCTGAGTAAAGGGATTCTTCCTACCCTTTCCTCACCTACGAAACCCCCGCTGCCCTGTAGCAGTTCGTCTCGCCTACACTACAAGATATTACACTTATACCCAACAAGCAAAATACTAAAATAACATAAATCTTCTCTTATCTTCTAGGTTTTAACGCATATGGGCGTTCTTGCCTCGGCTCATCCGCGCCTTCCTGCTCGTTCCTCCGCATTTTCCATTTCCCTTTCTTCTTCCCTTCTAATTTCTCAGTTCCTGGAATAACTTCTGGACTCTCTAGAAAAGGTTTCAGAGGTCAGACATGTGCAATCGTCGTCATTGTAGGTAACTGGACCTTGACCTTTAATGGTGACGTAGTTTCTACAACCTGATATGATCCCAGATACTTTGTAACGACCTTTTTCGTTTTCCCATTCGGAGTACTGGGGTCGAAATCATGACTATGGCATTCTTGCTGTGTGGTTCACTATTACATTTTGCTTCTCCAGTGCCTTCGTGTTAGCTCTGCACACCCTACTCCGTACTTCTCCGATCACTGTTTTGAATTCTTTAACAGGGCCCCCGTCTTGCAATTCTTAGATTTTATTAGGTCGAATGGTGATGGCATCTTATACCCACACATTACCTCGTAAAGGGACAACCCAGTAGTTGTGTGCTGTTTTCAGTTATTTGCTGTGACGACATATTTGAAATAGATGTCGCAATTGCTATATGTATGGTACACAGCCACTGCGTGGGGTTGTCTAGGAGGGGGCGACTAGGCCGAAGTAAGGGATGAACATCATTCGAGGCCAAAATACTTATTGACAACGTTTGCTTGAAAGAATTCAGCAGAATTTGCTTGAAAGCTTTCAACAATTAATTCAAAGACGCGTTAAAAACACCAACAACAAATCTCAGAAGTGATTAAATTTCTCAGATGTGCACATCCCCGAATATGTGCTACAGTGTTTACTTTGTATTCAAGTAAGATGACACTGACCCACATTATACTGTTAAAACATAAGAAAACCAAAACTTTCTGTGTGATAATGAAAATATCTATATTCAAAGACAACAAATGAGCTTTGCACTTAGCTATCATAGTTATGAAAGCCAGTACTTTCAACAACCTACATCACAGGGGCAAAGAAATTTGTTGCAGTTCCTTGAGAATAACTTTCTTATCACTAAGTTTCAATCCCTATAATGAGATACCACGTAGTTATAGGACACATGAAAAAATGTAGTACAAACTTATGTGTCAGAAACGATGTAAAAATTTAATATAGTGCCTACGCTTCAAAATGTTAGCTACAACAAGAAGAATTTATATCACAAACAATTTAGCAATTCATCTTATCGTATTTTCTGACAGCCTTATTACTGATTTACAATTGCTTGACATCGCAGAATGTTCCACAACACTACTGACCAAAGAATGAAAACTTACAAAAACAATGACCTTAAAATTTACATTCAGTTGCCCAAAAACAAACACACACAAATTTAAAAAAAGAAACATAATTTTAAAAAACCAGGACAGGTACAATGTTGCGTCAAACAATTCTTTTGGCCCGCGCGAGGCAGCGGAACCTGTAACCTCAGAATCCAATCAGCTGTATCCAGGTAGTCACTCAGTGTAAATCAGATGTAGACACCTCCGGGATAATCGAGACAATTCTGCGGAAAGCACTAGTAACTACTAGTATTACCTGCCTAAAAAAGGATCTCTAAGTTCAATAAATAATCAAATCATATACGAATTTTATCTCCTCAACCATGGAACTGAACTCACTATGGTTATGAGCATAGTTACACACCCAGATACCGAAAAAGGGGCAGTTACCGATCCCTCCCCTATTAACAGCAAAACAAAACAAGAAATTGCGAGCTTATTACTGATCGCACACCAAAAGCTGAACAAGGAGATGAGAAGATTCGACCGCCAGGCGCAATTCAGTTTCAAAACAACGCCCTTTGCCGTAACAGTAGTGAAGGGCCGCTATACTGGTTGGAAAATAAATAAGATTTGAATTGATCCACACGGCTGGCTAATGAACATCGATTACATTAGCAAACAGTACCTTAAGTACCATGCAGTTGGCTCGAATCATTTTTCTTAGATGTAACAGGTTAACTAGCAAGCATCACAGCCACTCATAGCAATGAATGAGGTACCTTAAACCAAAGTCCACAGAGCTATCATACATAAAAACATAAAAGCATTGTATGGTTTACTTACAGAATATCACACATTTACACTGGTATAATAAGCAGTTCCCTCCATGAACCATAGACCTTGCCGTTGGTGGGGAGGCTTGCGTGCCTCAGCGACACAGATAGCCGTACTGTAGGTGCAACCACAACGGAGGGGTATCTGTTGAGAGGCCAGACAAGCGTATGGTTCCTGAAGAGGGGCAGCACCCTTTTCAGTAGTTGCAGGGGCAACAGTCTGGATGATTGACTGATCTGGCCTTGTAACATTAACCAAAACGGCCTTGCTGTGCTGGTACTGCGAACGGCTGAAAGCAAGGGGAAACTACGGCCGTAATTTTTCCCGAGGGCATGCAGCTTTACTGTATGGATAAATGATGATGGCGTCCTCTTGGGTAAAATATTCCGGAGGTAAAATAGTCCCCCATTGGGATCTCCGGGCGGGGGCTACTCAGGAGGACGTCGTTGTCAGGAGAAAGAAAACTGGCGTTCTACGGATCGGAGCGTGGAATGTCAGATCCCCTAATCGGGCAGGTAGATTAGAAAATTTAAAAAGGGAAATGGATAGGTTAAAGTTAGATATAGTGAGAATTAGCGAAGTTCGGTGGCAGGAGGAACAAGGCTTCTGGTCAAGTGAATACAGGGTTATAAATACAAAATCAAATAGGGGTTATGCAGGAGTAGGTTTAATAATGAATAAAAAAAATAGGAGTTCGGGTAAGCTACTACAAACAGCATAGTTAATGCATTATTGTGGCCAATATAGGCACGAAGCCCACGCCTACAACAGCAGTACAAGTCCATATGCCAACTATCTCTGCAGATGACGAAGAAATTGAAGAAATGTATGATGAGATAAGAGAAATTATTCAGATAGTGAAGGGAGACGAAAATTTAATAGTCATGGGTGACTCGAATTCGATAGTAGGAAAAGGGAGAGAAGGAAATGTAGTAGGTGAATACGGATTGGGGGTAAGAATTGAAAGAGGAAGCCGCCTGGTAGAATTTTGCACAGAGCACAACTTAATCGTAGCTAACACTTGGTTCAAGAAACATAAAAGGAGGTAGTATACATGGAAGAAGCCTGGAGATACTGACAAGCTTCAGATAGATTATATATGGTCAGACAGAGATTTAGGAACCAGGTTTTAAAGTGTAAGACATTTCCAGGGGCAGATGTGGACTCTGACCACAATCTATTGGTTATGAACTGTGAAGAAACTGCAAAAAGGTGGGAAATTGAGGAGATGGAACCTGGATAAACTGAAAGAACCAGAGGTTGTAGAGAGTTTCAGAAATGGCATAAAGCAACAATTGACAAGAATGGGGGAAAGAAATACAGTAGAAGAAGAATGGGTAGCTTTGAGGGATGAAGTGGTGAAGGCAGCAGAGGATCAAGTAGATAAAATGACGAGGGCTAGTAGAAATCCCTAGGTGACAGAATAAATAGTGAATTTAATTGATGAAAGGAGAAAATATAAAAATGCAGTAAATGAAGCAGGCAAAAAGGAATACGAAAGTCTCAAAAATGAAATCGACAGGAAATGGAAAATGGCTAAGCAGGGATGGCTAGAGGACAAATGTAAGGATGTAGAGACATATATCACTAGGGGTAAGATAGATACTGCCTACAGGAAAATTAAAGTGACCTTTGGAGAAAAGAGAACCACTTGTATGAATGTCAAGGGCTCAGATGGAAACCCAGTTCTAAGCAAAGAAGGGAAAGCAGAAAGGTGGAAGGAGTATATAGAGGGACTATAGAAGGGCGATGTACTTGAGGACAGTATTATGGAAATGGAAGAGGATGTAGATGAAGATGAAATGGGAAACATCATACTTCGTGAAGAATTTGATAGAGCACTGAAAGACCTAAGTCGAAACAAGGCCCCGGGAGTAGACAACATTCCATTAGAACTACTGACAGCCTTGGAAGAGCCAGTCCTGACAAAACTCTACCATCTGGTGAGCAAAATGTATAAGACAGGCGAAATACCCTCAGACTTCAAGAAGAATATAATAATTCCAATCCCAAAAAGCAGGCGTTGACAGATGTGAAAATTACCGAACTATCAGTTTAATAAGTCATGGCTGCAAAATACTAACGCGAATTCTGTACAGACGAATGGAAAAACTGGTAGAAGCCGACCTCGGGGAAGATCACTTTGGATTCCGTAGAAATATGGGAACACGTGGGGCAATACTGACCCTACGACTTATCTTAGAAGCTAGATTAAGAAAAGGCAAACCTACGTTTTTAGCATTTGTAGACTTGGAGAAAGCTTTTGACAATGTTGACTGGAATAATCTCTTTAAAATTCTGAAGGTGGCAGGGGTAAAATACAGGGAACGGGGGCTATTTACAATTTGCACAGAAACCAGATGGCAGTTATAAGAGTCGAGGGACATGAAAGGGGAGCAGTGGTTGAGAAGGGAGTGAGACAGGGTTGTAGCCTCTCCCCGATGTTATTCAATCTGTATATTGAGCAAGCAGTAAGGGAAAGAAAAGAAAAATTCGGAGTAGGTATTCAAATCCAAGGAGAAGAAATAAAAACTTTGAGGTTCGCAGATGACATTGTAATTCTATTAGAGACAGCAAAGGACTTGGAAGAGCCGTTGAACGGAATGGACAGTGTCTTGAAGGGAGGATATAAGATGAACATCAACAAAAGCAAAAGGAGGATAATGGAAAGTAGTCGAATTAAGTCGGGCTATGCTGAGGGATTTAGATTAGGAAATGAGACACTTAAAGCAGTAAAGGAGTTTTGCTGTTTGGGGAGCAAAGTAACTGATGATGGTCGAAGTAGAGAGGACATAAAATGTAGACTGGCAATGGCAAGGAAAGCGTAAAGTAGTAAAGGAGTTTTGCTATTTGGGGAGCAAGGTAACTGATGATGGTCGAAGTAGAGAGGACATAAAATGTAGACTGGCAATGGCAAGGAAAGCGTTTCTGAAGAAGAAAAATTTGTTAACGTCGAGTATAGATTTAAATGTCAGGAAGTCGTTTCTGAAAGTATTCGTATGGAGTGTAGCCATGTATGGAAGTGAAACATGGACGATAAATGGTTTGGACAAGAAGAGAATAGAAGCTTTCGAAATATGGTGCTACAGAAGAATGCTGAAGATTAGATGGGTAGTTCACGTAACTAATGAGGAAGCATTGAATAGGATTGGGGAGAAGAGGAGTTTGTTGCGCAACTTGACAAGAAGAAGAGATCGGTTGGTAGGACATATTCTAGGCATCAAGGGATCACCAATTTAGTATTGGAGGGCAGCGTGGAGGGTAAAAATCGTAGAGGGAGACCAAGAGATGAATACACTAAACATATTCAGAAGGATGTAGGCTGCAGTACGTATTGGGAGATGAAGAAGCTTGCACAGGATAGAGTAGCATGAAGAGCTGCATCAAACCAGTTTCATGACTGAAGACCACAAAAAAAAAAAAAAAAAAATAAATAAATAAATAAATAAAAATAAGCAGTTGGTACAAACATGTGCAGCCTCTTAAGTCTCGTACCCATGACTGGGTTCAAAAATGGTGTGAGCACTATGGGACTTAACATCTGAGGTCATCAGCTCCTAGAACGTAGAACTACATAAACCTAACTGAACTAAGGACATCACACACAGCCATGCCCGAGGCAGGATTCGAACCCGCGACCGTAGTGGTCACGCGGTTCCAGACTGAAGCGCCTAGAACCGCTCGGTCACAGCGGTCGGCCCCATAACTGGGACTTAAGCACAAAAGTAAGATACACTTTGTGGTCAAAAGTATCCGGACACCCTCAAATACGTTTTTCATATTAGTGGATTGTGCTGCCACCTACTGCCAGGTACTCCATATCAGCGGCCTCAGTAGTCATTAGACATCGTGAGAGAACAGAAAGGGGCGCTCAGCGGAACTCACGGCCTTCGAATGGGAGCAGGTGATTGGGTGTCACTTCTGACATACTTCTGTACGTGAGATTTCCACACTCCTAAACATCTCTAGGTCCACTGTTTCCGATGTGGTAGTGAAGTGGAAACATGAAGGGACACGTACAGCACAAAAGGGTACAGGCCGACCTCGTCAGTTGACTGATAGAGACCATCCTTATCGTTCTAATGATCCTCTACGTTCTTGCATTAGCTTGCGGATGAAGGGACTTGTTCTTAATTTCTTTACACACAGCAGTTGACACAATTATTTCAACAAATCTGACGTGAAGGTGTTTCCCTGATTAGTCACTATCATCTTAGGCACTGTTGACTTCGGTATTCAGTTGTTAACTAGCACTTTCACCACCGTTACTGCGTCTTGCTTTGGCGTAGTGACCATTTTTCTATTTACCTCGAAAAATGGTCTATAACTGTGAATACGTAGTTGTTTCATGCAGGTTTTTCATGAAAAGACTTTAAATGGTTCTAATACTTCAGGTAATCTCTATAATAGCACTCTCTTTCAACACAGATCCGCACCCTACACACAATGTGTACAATTCCGTACATATTGATCCATGTCTGCCTTTCTATTCCTCCAGCAACACCTCTCTGCTACTTCTCTACACAACAATCCGTCATGTACAAAAAGCTGTGATTACTTACAAAACTGTTTACATTCATCATTTGTCCTCTGTGCTTCTTGCCACTCCTTAAGTTCATTACCTCATATTTTGCACACCATAACTTTTCTACTTTACCCATCCACATTTTCATGCTTTTTTCCAGGTCTGTGTATCATCTCATAATCGAAGTCACTCAATCATATCACCCATAGTGTCAATGTACGACGGGTTCTTCAACCCCCAACAAGCATTTCAAAGCTGCACAATCTGTTATGACTGGAGACTTTGTCCCATTAAGATAACGCTTAAGGTAGTTCCATAAATAAGACTCAAAAGAAATTCTTTTCTGCTCTGTTCATCTGCCTTGATGCGTAGGCTACTGGATATTCCACGCTCTCAAGTTCTTGAATTAATGCAAAACCAAGTGCATTGTTGGACACATCCCATATACTATTTGTTGAAATTAGGAAATACTAAAACTGGACTTGCTGTCAAAACTTCCTTCAGTTTCTCAAATGCACGCTGACAATATCCCATCCACACAAACTTCGAACCTTGCTTCATAACTGCGTTAATAGTCTGACAATATCTGCAAATCCTTTCACAAACCTTGTATACTAATTTGTGACTTCAAGAAATGAGTGCAGTTCCTTCACCAATGAAGTACAGGAAATTCACACATGGCCTTCACTAACGTTGGGTCCATCTTAACTCCATCTTTACTAATTATATGGCCTAGATAAACCACTTCCTCTAGGACAAAATTACATTTCTCTGTGCTTAACGTCAACCTCAAGAATATCTTCTTTAAGCACTGTCTGTGATGCTCCATGTCACTCTGAAAACGATTCTATCATCCATATATACCGTACAGTGCCATTGTTCTAAACTTCTTAGAACCCCATCCAGCAATCTCTAAAGCTTGCAGGTGCGTTTTTAAGTCCAAAAGGAAGCTTCCTGGCGGTGAGGAAAATGCTGTTTTCAGCTGGTCTTCTGGAACTACTTCTAACTGATAGTAATTTATCATTAAGTCATATAAATCTTTTGGACTTGCACTTATTGAATTCTGCCATTTTGGAAGTTAAAATTATTGGACGCGAGGTCCCACCTGTTACGAAAAACAATGTTTTTTATTTCATATGACACAAACATGTTTCAGCACCTCTCTGCCATCGTCAGTGAGTTAACTTTATTCAAAAATTTTGAAACGTGAACATATTTCAAAGGGTAACTAATCTAAGAAAATTAAGCCTAAATGGTATTTTCGTTTTCACCTAAGTTTTATATTATGTGGTTTTGCAGGACCATTTGCACATTGTCTTGAACTGATAGCTTGTCATCTGCAAGTAGACGATTGTAAGATGTCGTGGTCTCCTGACCTTCATTGCTTACATATTCCGCCCTCACAGTCATATTCCTCACATCAAGACGCTTCATTGGAACCCAGACTCGATAAGATAAAGTCAATGTTGTATGAATTCATGTAAACGAATGCAAATAACTAATAAATCGCAAGTGCGCACCATGGTTGAAATACTCGAGGCTGGCGTACACACATACATTCCAGACACGACGGTCACAGGAGCTTTTAGTTCGAGAGAGGCAACCGCACACCAGGAGGCCGGTCCCAACCCATCTACGTCAGCCGGGCGGTAGCAGACAGCGTTTGCCCGAGTGAAAGGATGACCCCGTGTTCGCCTTAAAAGCAAATTCCGCTACATTGTTTGGGAGCGGCCAGCCTACGCATTCTTTATACATAGCACGCAGTTTCAGAGATTTTCACAGGGAGACAGCAAACGCCAAACGCCGATACTACAGATTTCCGGATTGGTTGCCTTAAACGAAACGTCATTCTCCCGCTTTAGAAGAGCAATGCTGATTGGCAGACGATATTTCTGACGCCTGGAGCTGAAGGTGTAATGGAAAAGACCGAAAGATATACCCCTTCACGTCTTGTGTGGAGAGGGGCCGTTCCGTTGTCGCTCTTGTAGCGAGAACACGTAACGAGAGCGTGCGCGCTCGTACGTGTACTCAAAGAACGAGGAACAATTCTCTCCTCAGTACTTCACTGGGAGAGCACCTCTGTCAAGAGTGAATCGAAATGCGACTCTATATTGAGTCCTTGAGATTAAGCATTGTTCACTGTGTTGGCTGCCACACTTATTGTGCGGTGTGAACGGACAGAGTTTTAGTTAAACGCCTGCGAGCGAATTTTGAGTGGCATAGCGGTGGACTGGTTATCTGACTGGTGTACCACGCCAATAGTTAGACTAGGGGCGAATAGGAGTCCTTGACTTCATCAAGGCGTAGGGAGAGTTTGATTGGCGAAGGTCCTATACGAGAGTTATCTTATTTGTCAGCAGTGAGCGGCGTAGACAGCAATCATCGCAGCTTACGGTATTGTGCGCTACAGCTCTTGCGAGCCCCATGTTTCCTCCACAACAGTACACTTCACTGTGTTTCACACGCGACAGCCTCAACTGTACCTAGCAACATTCTAACGGATAATTATTCAAGTTGAGTAGGCGCGGCTCTCAGCCATTCTGCCAAGTCAATAACAATCTTAAACTTTGTATAGAAATTTCATTAGCGAATCCTATCCTTAAGAGGTAACTTCACATTCCAGAAAGAACCCGAAAATAACGTGTTAAGTTTATAACTAAAAGTGCCATTGTGACTTCTCAGAATTTTTGCAAAAATAAATAATAACTTTCGTGAGTTTCATGTTTTTCTTACACTAACTAGCACTACTCCAGTACCCATGTATCCCACTAGTTACGTAAGAAATTTTGTGAATTTTTGTGTCATTTCCTTACAGTGAACGACTCCAGAAGATATTTATTGCTGAAAGTTTTTCAGGTATTTCTTTTTAGAACGTTAGGAGCGTCTGTCTGACTTCTGTAGTAGTGTGGGGGTGGAAATTGCTTCTTGCAGGAGCCACAGGGTAAAGGATACATCTCAGATTAATCCATTGAGCAGAATAACAGAATAGCATCCCACACACTCACACGATGTTATGTGAATTTTATTGGCAAGATAACACATCCCTTTATGTTTAAACGTGTTTTTGTTGTGGCAAGATATTTCGTGCATATATTTGCTATTACTTACGATATGCTGTGGCAGAACCTTATTCTTTTATGTTCTGAAGAATTCTTGAGCACAACACACACACTATACATATTTTGCAGAATTTTGATTGTAATGAAAACTTCTCACTTCTCCAAACCAAAGTGTACGAGTTGTTATTGGTGCCCTAAACTAGTTGGCATTCATTTGTTCTCAAGAGAATCTGGCGCCGGATTCTGAATAAACAAAACCTACTGATGATGGCAAAGAGGTCCTGAGACGTGTCTGGGTCACATGAAAAGAAAGTGTTTTGCATAACAGGTGAATCTTTCATCCAATAACTTTTCAAGGCTAATGTCGAAAAATATTGGCACTGTCCTGCACAGGCTGTAATTTCTGTAATTGTTGGTGAAAGGTAGGCGTCTGTTTCGTTCTTGTGAAAGGTCTCTGTTAGATGCCTTTCATGCTATTTTGCTCGATTTATTGTTGTTTACGTCATACATTTGCACCTCTAAATTTACTGTGGTATTTCTAAACTTATCTGGGAGGAGACTCAGCAATGGAATATGTTATATTCATATATAAACAAGAACAACTCGTCATACAAGACTTTCAAACACATATTTATATGTAAATCTTATCATACAGAGTTTCCTATGAAACCTACATCCGCCTCCTTTACGTGGTGTATATGATATCTTAAGATATTTTCATCTCCTTCCCTTCAGGTATAAAGCATAAATGTGAGTATTTGTAGTTGCATGCTCGGTGGTAGCAGAGAAATTCCGTCTGCTAGAGAACAGTAGGACCAACGTCTGCGTAGGTAGATACGATTTCTAAGGCAAAGAGGTTTGTCACCTTGGTGTGATTCTGTACATCCCTTGTCAAGTTGGTAAAGGAAGCTACCTCTCTGGTCACTTCCTAGTTCCTATTGTATCTGTGGGATACCCTCGGACAGTGCCCACGCTGGCAGTCTGCGGGCAGTTTCTCAGGTGAAAACATCGTCGGGTAAGCGCGTGTTTGGTGAGTTCGAAGGCCAATGAAATTCTTAAGTTTTCACCCTAATTGAAATATTAATTACTTGCAGATTTATATCGAAAATGTTTTTTATATTATTTGAAGTCGGGATGCAGTGCGGTTTCAGTGTTGGCCTCCGAGTTTGTTGCTTTGTTTCCAGTCCAATAAAGAAAAGTGGAAGCACGTTAAGTCACAAGGCATAATTCTTATTAAAATCATCGCTCTTTAGTGTGAATGTGCGAGTAAGTGTTTTTTCTTGTTGAAATTCTTCAAATCAATAATTTCTCGTTGTATTCAACCCACGTGGTGTGTGCTTTCTAGTAGCAGTACCACGTGCTCGTAAAAATTGTTTAACGAGCCATCAGGTCAATACTGTGCCGTTATTAACGCAATTCGGAAGTTTCTTTTGTAACTAATATGTTTGGATTTGATTTATTCATTAAAATCGTTGTTAAATTTCATAGTTTCTGTAAATGTACTTGTACACGTGGAACTTGTGGAGTAGTAACAAAACTGGCCCTCAGCTACTTTTTTGCATAACATATCGCGTATTCAAACGTAATTAATCGCTATCGCGAGCAGTTTTCGTATTTACGATTTCTAGAAACATTAATAGAGCATTTTGGGAAGATTGTGGTTCGTTTGAACCACTTGATCTTTGTCTTAACTTCCAATACCAGTCTGTGTTTATCCATTGGGTACACGACTACACTAGGAGCGGAAGTTCTTTGCCTAAATAGAATGGTTTAGTGATGGTTCAGTTCCTTTTTTGTGTACCCTTGAACTATCTTCGTGTGCTTGTTTGAATGAGGTATCCCATCCTGTTGGCTATTCTTTGTTTCCTACTCTTCGAAAATCACATTTTATGTTAATTGAACCCCCTCTGAGTTACACTTTTCTTAATTAATTCACAATAGTGAATAAGGCACCAGATTTGGGACAGACTTAGCATGCGTTATCGGTTTTATTGAACACTGATGAATTTTAAAATAAATATGAAAGTTTAAACTTACTTTACTTTCCTTAAATCTAATTTTCCCCATCATCTGTTTACTCAACATGACAATAAAATGGTAAAAAATGAGCAGATAGTGTGGGTGACTATTGCATGGATTGAAAAATTTATAACGGTAATAAAAATTCATATATCAGTCACCCACACATACTTTCCACCCTATGATCGGAAGGTGTTTTAAAAACACTAGGCTCTTATACTTGGTATTCAGATGTCGCTTATCGCAACAAAACCAATGTTTTTGTGACTCATTCGCTGATTTTCTGGGCACAATGACAATCCCTGCAATTCGTGGTCTATTACTTTACTCAATAATTAACTCCTCCAGAACTGGCTGTATGTACCTTGGTGCTCTATACGGTTTATGGTCACTGGTGATTCACTTTCCATCAGTATCTGGTGCTGCGCAGTATGCATAACTCTGTAATGCCACTTTGTGGGTATGGATACGATCCCACTTCTGACAATACTTGCGGAGAGTGCTGATTACTGGCAACCCGTGCGTGCCAGTAGCTGGGTGTGGCTGGACTGACGCCTGAAGGCGCCAGAAAAAGGCCTACAAACAATCAGTGCTCTTTATTATTTCATCTTGGCCCAGCCCAGTGCAGGATGGTGGCGACTTACCTGAGGAATTCCATAGCTTGTGCACTGTTGACGGCCAGGATTGCTGACAGAGCGCAGCATAAGCCAACTGTGGCCACTTTGTCACAACCTCCTCCACCAGCAGCGCTTCTCCATGTTCAGCTGCCCCTGCAAGCCCCAAGTGCTGCGGTGGTGCACTGCTTGCTCTGCCTCACGTGTTGTCGGAATGCAGTGGTCCGGTGGCATAACAGGCAGTGAACCACCGTCCATGCGCTATTGATCGGCGAGATACTACCCTGGAACATCGGGGGCCCATTCTAGCGGCAGCTCCAGGACCTAATGGCTTCAGGGCGGGCTGCCCTGGCATAGATGCGAACTGCAGTCCTCGATCAACATTGCAGATGGTGGCCATACGATGTAGCCCCCATGGTGTTAGAGCTGTGGTGCTGACAGAATTGTTTTTAGTACAAATGGTTTGGTTAGATATACTCTTCTGAGCTGTGCACATATATCCTGTGCTATGTCTTTTGCCACGTACATTAAACATTTCGTGAGCCTCTGGTGTGGAATGACTTGTGATACCTTGTTGCCTGAGTACTGCTGCGTTAACTCTTTACACACAGTATTCGGTTGGCCCACCTCACAGCAGTGGGACAGTTATGTAACTGTTCTCAAAGCATAACACCTTTTACTCGCATACAGCTGGCACTGCTGCAATTCTCCTTTTAACTTCACACATTTATTACCAAATGTAGTTTGTACACTACAAAATCTAACCATCAAACACTCCCCTGTCTGACAAAACGGCGCAGTTGATATACCCGTAATTTCTAAACTGTGTTAATAAAAAATAAAGAAAAGGTACACTGGTAGTTTTAATGGTTTAAGTGTTCTATATAATTTCCCTCACTTAAGTATCACACACAGAACACAACTGTCAGAAAAGTCCTTCCTGGGGTCCTGTTCAACTCACGTGTCACATTGGCTTGAATGTCAGTTAAGTCAGAAATATCTGATCCTTCATGTGAATTTCTGCACTGTGTCATTGTGTGGTAGGTTCTATCTCGTTAAACGGGATGATTTTTTCCAGAAATTAACTGTCCAAGTGTTTAAAAAATGGTTCAAATGGCTCTGAGCTCTATGGGACTTAACTTCTGAGGTCATCAGTCCCCTAGAACTTAGAACTAATTAAACCTAACCAACCTAAGGACATTACACACATCCATGCCCGAGGCAGGATTCGAACCTGCGACCGTAGCGGTCGCGCGGTTCCAGACTGTAGCGCCTAGAACCGCACGGCCACCACGGCCGGCCCAAGTGTTTCAATTCGGTGTCTTGGTGAGGGGGATCCATTTGAAGCCCAGTGTGCATGTAAGTACGAACAACTACTTCTGCCACTGGACAGGTAGCTGCATGTCCATTGGCAAGAACTGTTGTCTATGTGCACACGTCTCTTGTCCACCATTAGACACAACTGTTTCCACTACAATCGATAGACGCCAGTGCCATTGCTGTTAACACATCTCACGGTTGTATCACGTTTCTAGCACCATATCACCCACCGAAAGGCGTACTGGAGCCATCTGACATGAAATTCGTTCTTCTGCTCCCTGGGAAAAATCTTCATCGGGAATGATGATTTCAGCGCAAAGCGAGTTACTTGGAATACTTTTCTCATTAATGACTTCGAAAAACTTACTGTTACAAACAATCAAAAATGTAGACGCTTGTTATCGCGCGCCCCCACAATCCCACGACATATACAACAACTCGCTTCCAACAAGACATCCTTGGTGTGGCCCTTATAAAAGGGCTGCCTCATATTGTCTCGGCGAGCACAGATGATGCCTTAGATTAGGCCAAGTGCCCATCATTTTCAGTCTCGACATTGATGGCAGAGCACTACCACACCCTGGTCTAAACATCTGTCACTCAAAGTGGGCTTCAGTACTTGCACCTAAAGTGGTGGGCACACAGTTTGTCATCTCACAGAGCAGGTACTGGAGGCTGACATGACTCAACACCACCACAACGACAGGAATCGCCAGACTGTTCCTGGCTATTGCCTTCATATAAATTTTCGGCAATAATTGAGAAAAATAAAATTTTCTGTGAGTGGCGACAAATGCAACAATGGTTAACTAATTTGCTGCTAAATTGAATACGACGTGAGACTGAGGTCACTGTCAATCTGCACCATTGTCACGACTGGTTGAACCACCTGACGATGGTGATGTCATCCACTGTTTGTCATCGGGAGCCATGAAGGCATTTCTGCACTGATAACACAGGTTATCATCACTTCAAGTCAGCCACGAAGTTGCCTGCAGACCGACAGCAAAAGCCAACGCGCTTAGAGATATCTTTGAAGCAAGTATCACTCTCTGGAAGGATCCTTAGGATCTGGAGCGAGTTGTTCATATCAAGCAAAGACGTCAAGTTTTCTTTAGGCAATGCAGATGTGGGACAGCATCTGGAAAAAGTCGATGCAGAAGATGTGGCACTACAACTCCAATGTCTCAACATTGACAAAGCAGGAGGCATTGACAAGATCACCAACCAACGTATGCCCCGGACTCTTCCCACAGCCATAGAACATCTATCTCTGATTATCAACAGTACCCACCATACAGCCATACAGAGAGATACCCAGCAATTAGTAAGGGAGCGGAAGTCATGGCCATCCTTAAGCCTGGGAAGAGCCGACAACTCGCCAACAGCTACCAGTCCATCAGTTTGCTGCTACCCACCGGCAAGCTGTTAGAATGAACATACATGCACCATTCCCTCCATGCATCACAGAGGAGGAATTAATACCCGACGAGCAGTTTGGTTTTCGTCAGGGACATTCAATGACCCACCAGTTACTGTGCCTGTCGACCAGCTGCTACACTAGGTAGGGGAGGTATTGGGTGCTCTTCAAAGGAAGTAGTACTTGGAGCTTTCGATTCAGTATGGCACAAGGGCTCCTCCTTGAACTCATCAACATAGGGCGCCCCTGCCATTTGTTCAAATCATCAAATCGTACCTAGAAGGGCGCGTTTATATGCTCGCATTGAAAGCACATCGACACAACACCGCATTCTCGCTAGCGTCTCACAAGTATCAGTTCTTGTCCCTGTCTTGTACACTTCGTACACGGCTAATGTTTTAACGAAGCCTCAAGTCCAGCTGGTTGTCTATGCCGACGACACAACGACCTACTCGAGGAGTCATCTTCAAAGCTGCCTCCAACGTCCAGCGATATCGTAATGTGGTGATCAACGCAGTGACGGCTGAAATTCAACGGGTCAGAGACTCAGGCCCTTGTCATCGCCAGAAGACTAGTTCCTGTGGACCTTACGCCAGTAAACGTCTGGGACACAGCAGTGCCTTGGGGAGGCTCTGCTAGAAACCGGGGTGTCACCACTGACCGTCCCCTCACCTAGGTTCAACAAATGGATGATCCCACAAAATGCCGTCAGATAAGCTGCGGTTACCCTAGGGCTTTCTCAGTCCGTGATCTTCACTCCCGTCAGAGGTTGGAGGCATATGTACGTGACCCTAATCTGTCCCTTCCTCGAGCGTGTGACTGTATAGAACAACACCGCAAAGGTGCATATACACCAGCCCCAAGAAATCCATACTGGACGATCCGTCTCGCTCTGTATTTGGATCGAGAGTTCCCATCCGTCGACCTCCACAGGATCACTCAGATTCCTTCCACCCGGGGAGAATCCCAAGGCTTTCTAGCGGAGGAGAGCACAGTCCCTGAAACGCCAAACACGCACGCTTGGGACACGCATCCAACACCTGAACACCAAGAGATGGCCTCATCCGGACGAAAACTAAAGTTTCGGTATCACCGATAACAGGAAAACGTAAACAGTAGGGCAACAGAAGACAGGTTAAACAACAGATTAGAAAACGTGACTATAAAGCCAACTCAGTTTGGAGGCACAACCGTCAAGGCTTTATCTCCGCAGCAGACCCGTAAATATGGAAAAACTCGTCATTACTGCAGCCATTTTGCAGACTGTTAGTCTGTCCAAGTTTTTCCGACGACGGCTGGACGGTTTACAGCCGAATTATTATCTGCAGATAAAATACGGTTGCGATTGAATTTCCGTAATTTAAAGATACTGCGCATATTTCCATACCAGCGTTATATGTCTGTTAAAACTTAATCCTAAAGTGAGCTTATTTGCAGTACATGTAAAAGCAATTCCAACATATGAAGAATGGTCTGAGTAATTGGTGGCTATTAGAAGCATCTAACGTTACTGACAAATTTCAGGTGAACAGTGAAACACAACAGGGTCAGATAATGTGCACATGCAGTTTATCACCACCTTTTGGACTATGAACATGCTCGGATCGTTGGCATGAGGGACATGGGAGCATCGTACCCACAGATCGCACTGGCTGCGGAACAAGGGGTGCTTCAGACAAAGCGCACATTAAAAACTCCATAATAACATTTAATTCATAGCTCTACAAAGATTAATTGTCAAAGGCATATGACAGCTTATGATTATACACCTATACAAAAATACAAGCATAATTTAATTCCCCGAGAATCTCTGAACAAATGAAGCTTTTATTACTTTATACTCAAAGATTAAAACTATGGAAACGTACACTGAAGAGTTTAAGAAACTGATACACCTGACTAATATCGTGTATGGCCCCCGCGGGCACGCAGAAGTACCGCAACACGACGTGGCATGGACTCGACTAATGTCTGAAGTAGTGCTAGAAGGAACTGACACCATGAATCCTCCAATACTGTCCATAAATCCGTAAGAGTACGAATGGTGGAGATCTCTTCTGAACAGCACGTTGTAAGCCATCTTGTAAATGTAAAATCTTTACGAATGTTTCTCGCTGACAACCCCAAACAAAAAGATGAAAGGAAAAACGTTTATTGCTTACTACATTTGCATAGTTCGTGCAGTGAAACTGCTGCATGAAGCCTAGAGTTTCAATATATTACTTCTTTACCACTAACTGCTTTTGCGATACATTTTTCAGAAATTATTGACATATGCCACTGAACATACCAGGAAAATTAGATCTTTTTGTGTCTCATACTTCGGGAGATATTACGTCGTAAACACTGAGATGCGAGAAAAACTGGCGCAGCATACTTGACGTTTAAATTTATTTCTTCGTTGCTACTAACTCTATTCGCAACCATTTTCGCAGACAGTACCCACATCTGTTACGGAATGTACCTACAAAAATATATCATTGAATGACACATAGTTCAGGTGACGTGATGTGAAATACAGAGGCGCATGAAAAATTGTCGCAGCATGCTTGAAGTTTTAATTTATTACCTCATTACTACTAATTCTATTCACAATACATTTCGCAGACAGTAGCCACATATACCACAGAATGCACATGTACTGTACAGCTCACAGTTCACTAAATATGAAGTCATAAAGTTTGAGCTCTTTGAAAATGAAACTGCAAGGCGAACTTCGCTAGAGATACATGCGAAATATATGTACAAATATGTGTTCAATATGTTCAGTTACTTTGATATATATTTGAAATATGTATATGTAGTCAACGGCACGGGTGTAAAGTTCATCCTAAACGCCTGGAACATTTCAACCAGCCTGCCGGGGTGGCCGAGCAGTTCTAGGCGCTACAGTCTGGAACCGCGCGACCGCTACGGTAAAGTCAAGCGCCGGCACGCCAGTCGGGAACGATGGAGAAGAGAAGGCTGTGAGAAGAAGTCAGGCAATCGGACGCTGATTGGGTCTCCCTCCAAGAGGACAACGCGCAGCATCGGCCCCTATGTAAAGAGGACATAAGCGCCGCGACCGACCGGTGACAGCCCCAGTTCAATAGCAGCTTCAAGATTACCCAGTTCTATAGTAGCGTCAACTCTAGTTACTTCGCTTGTACTCTCTATGTTTCACAGACTCGGGAAATGTCAATACTGAAGAAGACTGCTTATTTCCTAAGTCGTGTGTGTGTTGTGTGTGTGTTTGAGGTTTACGGGCGCTAAACAGCGTGGTCATCAGCGCCCAAACGCATAAAAACAGGAACAGAGGTAGTGAAGGGACTTAGACGGACAGCAAACAAGGAGAACGGCTAAAAGACACAGACCTGACGCAGTGCCACATCCTCACAGACAGAAGCAAAACAAGAGGAGAACAAACGCACTAAAGAAGGAAAGGAAACACAAGGAAAAGAGAACAGAAACCGAAGGAAAGAAGGAGGTAATAGTGACTGGCGGGCCTCTTACCTAAAATCTGGGTGAGCCAGTCACCCAGCAGCACATTAAAACCCTCTCGCTAAAATCCGAGGCAACAAATTGGACAGGACACAAAACCGTAAGACCTTAACCACAGTCGTTGCGTCGTCTTGCAAAATAGAGGGAAAATCCGGTGGCAAGGAAACCACCGCCCTCTGGTCAGAGAATAAAAGACAGTCAAGTAAAATGTGACGGACAGTAATCTGGACGCCACGAGCACTGCAGATTGGGGGGTCCTCCCGCCGGAGTAAAAACCCATGTGTTAAGGGACTGTGCTCGATGCGGAGAGGAGAACATCATCCCGCCTGCATGACTGGTAGGACGTACGCCATGGCTGCGTGGTGGCCTTGACCAGACGCAGCTTATTGTCACCGACTGCCAGCCACTCCTCTTCCAATTGACGCATAACACGAAAACGCAAAAGGGAGGTAACAGCATGGAGAGGGACGGCACATTGAACAACGTGAGGGAGGGAACATGCATCTTTGGCAGCCACATCCGCCAATTCGTTTCCCCTAATACCCACGTGCCCCGGTACCCAGCAGAAAGAAACCTCCTTCCCCTGCCGTTGCAGTTGGAGTAGGGCATCATGGATGTTCTGGACGACCGTATCCGCTGGGTACAAGTGTTGCATGGTCTGAAGGGCACTCAGGGAGTCAGAACGGATGAGGAACTTAAGACTGGGAACACATCTCATCTGCTCCAAAGCCCGCAAGATCGCAAACAATTCGGCATCAAAGATGGTAAACGCCGCAGGAAGTCTTAACTTGACGACTCGATCAGGGAAAACAACAGCACAACCAACAGAGTCACCCTGTTTAGAGCCATCCGTAAATACTGGTACATGGTCGGGATGCTGGTGTAAAATATCGGAAATGAAGGAGGTAAAAATAAACGCAGGAGTGCAGCTCCTCCGGTACTCCAAGTCTAAAAGGACGCTGGGCCTCTGGAGCAATCAGGGAGGCAGGCGGGTAAAACCTTGTCGTTGGGGGGCCACACGCTCCACACCAAGGGACTCAAGCAAATGCTTGACACGAATCCCAAATGGTCTCGTTGCCCTGGGACGACTGGAAAAGAGACGTTCCATAGGCAGTCGGGCAACGGTAGGGTACGCAGGGGAGGTAGGACAGGCAAGGAATTGACACACCCGTCGCACCATGAGGAGTTTCCGCCGGATGGCGAGCGGCGGTTCCCCTGCCGCAGCACACAGGCTGGGGATGGGACTGGTACGGAAGGCACCAGCGGCCAGCCTGATACCCTCATGGTGTACTGCGTCAAGAATCTTCAGATACGAAGGCCTTGCTGACGCATACACGGTGCAACCATAGTCAAGACGCGATCGGACGAAAGCCCTAAAAATATTGCAGCAGACGCGCCCGATCTGCTCCCCAGGACCGATGGCTCAGACACTTCAAAATATTCAGTGCCTTCAGGGCCCGCACCTTGAGGTCTTTAAGGTGAGGCAACCACGACAACTTGGAATCAAAAGTGAGGCCCAGGAACCTCACACTGTCTCTAAAAGGAAGAATGGTGTCCCTCAGATGCAATTCAGGGGAGGAAAAAAGACGTCGAGAACGATTAAAATGAACACACACACATTTGTCTGCAGAAAAGGTAAAACCCGCCTGCGCAGTCCATGCCTCTAACCGCTTTATCGTAAGCTGCAACTGCCGACTAGCAGTGACAACACTAGAGGAAGAACAGAAAACAGCAAAATCGTCCACAAACAAGGAGCATTGGGCAGGACTCCGGATAGTGGACGCGATACTGTTAATGGCGACGGCAAAGAGGGTGACACTTAAAACGCTTCCCTGAAGAACACCATTCCCCTGCACGTACAAATCAGAAAACACAGTACCAACCCGATATCGAAAGAGGCGGTGGGAAAGAAAGGACCGAATGAAGATGGGGAGACGGCCACGAAAGACCCACTGATGGAGTTGATTGAGGATAAGGCGGCGCCAAGTAGTGTCATACGCCTTATTAATATCAAAGAATACACCTAGACAATGCTGGTTACGTAGGAAGGCCTGCTGGATGGCCGCCTCAAGCAGGGTCAAGTTGTCTATAGTGGAACGACATCTCCGAAAGCCACACTGAGAGGGGCTAAGGAGCTGCCTGGTCTCGAGCAGCCAAACCAGGCGACGGTTGACCATGCGTTCCAACGTCTTCCCGACACAGTTCGTCAAAGCAATACTCCGATAACTACTGGGATGCGTTCGGTCCTTCCCCTGTTTGAGGAGGGGAATCAAAATCGCCTCCCTCCACGAGTCAGGGTACGTGCCGGATAACCATATCATATTAAAGCAATTCAGGAGAACTTCCTTGGAAGGCAGTAACAAGTGCTGCAGCATGCTGTAACGGATTTGATCATGACCAGGCGCAGTATCATGAGCCACAGACAGCGCCGAATCCAGCTCCCACATTGTTAAGGGGCAATTGTATGATTCAGAATTTGGAGACCGGAAGTCCAAGTGACCCCTCTCGATGGCAGTGCGGTAGCGGCATAAATCTGGATCACAGTTAATAGTGGCGGTAGATGCCGCAAAATGCATGGCCAGTGTCTGGGCAATGTCTCTCGGCGCCGTGAGAAGACTTCCCTGATGCAGCAATGCCGTGACAGGTAGCTGGCCGAGTTTCCCGGAAATCCTCCTGATGGCTTCCCATACTTTCGTAGAACTAGTGGAGCGGGAGATGGAGTTCAAGAACGATTGCCATGACCGTCGTTTGCTCTCTTTAATCACTCGCCGCGCTTTGGCGCTTGCCACCCGAAAGGCCGCAAGATTGTCAGCTGAGGGACGGCACTTGAAGCGGCGCAGAGCTGCACGGCGGGCTCGGATGGCTGAACGGCACTCAGTGGTCCACCAAGGGACAGGACGCCTCTTGGAATGACCGGAGGACCGTGAGATTGACAATTCAGCAGCATGGGAGATCACGGCTGTAACATGGTCTACCCATTCATGGACGCTGGCACGGTGTTCCAAAATAGCCAGTTGGCTGAAAAGTGTCCAGTCAGCTCTGCAGAGGTGCCACCGGGGCGGCACTGGTAATGCCGTAGCCTCATCCAGGAGGCGAATCCAAAGGGGGAAGTGGACACTAGAATGGAGGTCAGCAGCAACCTCCCACAGAGCAGAATCCGCGAGTGCTGGAGAGCAAAAGGAAAGGTCAATAGCTGATGACGACCCAGAAGCAGTACAGAAATGAGTGGGAGCACCAGAGATGAGGATGCACAGTTCTTCAGACATCATGAGGCTTTCCAGAATGCGACCCCTGGGGCAAGTAGTCGAAGAGCCCCATAAGACATTATGAGCATTGAAGTCCCCCAGAAGAAGAAATGGGCGGGGGAGTTGGCTAATAAGGTCTGTGAGAGCCGCAGAGTCTATCGCATCCTGAGGTGCTAAGTAAAGTGAACAGACTGTGAGCCTCCGACCCACAAGGAGGTCAACGGCAACTGCTTGCAAGTCTGTAACGAGAGGGAGCTCAGATGAGGGGTGCATGTCACGGACAGAAACCCTTTGCCCTTTCCCCCGTCAGATCATCGTTCCGATATACGGTGTAGCCCCGTAAAGAAGGAACATCAGTGGCCCGAAAATGTGTCTCTTGGAGACATAAGCACAAAGGGCACTCTCGTACAAGGAGTTGTAATTCGGCCACATGCATCCTGAACCCATTCAGGTTCCACTGCAATATGGGAGCCAGTGATCACGGTGGCTGAACTTTCACCCTGCCTCTGTGTTTTGGAGGAGAGCCTGTATTGGCTGGAGATTTATTCCTGGGGCGAGAAGATCGCCCCCGGTCGACATCAATGTCCATCAGCTGCGATGACGACCCACGGGAGATGTCAGACAGTACGATGGCCTCGTCATCGGACCGACCCTGACCAGTCTCCTCAGGTGGCAAAACCTTCACCTTCGGCGTCTTTGTCTTGGGGGGCTTTGACTGCAGAACCTTGTCAGCAGTTGGAGCTTTACTCGCCTGGGCAGAAGGCGCCATATGGGAAGAGGCAGGGAGTACCCCAATGTCCGCAACCACGGCCTTGTCCGATGTTGCGGGGAGAGCCGCAGGTTTCAAAACAACTGCAGCAGCACAAGTGCACTGGCAAACATAGGTATTAGTGCTAACATTAGCAACCTCCGTTTGCGTAGCAACAGTGGCCATTTGTACCGGTTTTTTCAGAGCGGAAGCGAAAGATGTCGTAAACACAGGAGGTTGCATGGCCTTAAAGAGCTTCTTGGCCTCACCATAGGGGATGCGCTTAGATGTTTTGATCTCCTGTATCTTCCGTTCTTCGAGATAGATGGGGCAGACCCGGCTCCAGACAGGGTGACTCCCAGAGCAATTCACGCACTTCACAGGCGATGAACAATCGGCTCCTTCAAGGGCAGGCTGACCACATTTACCGCAAGTGGCTATCCCATTGCACCCCAACGTAGTATGCCCAAAGCGCTGACATTTAAAACAGCGCATTGGGTTGGGGAAATATGGTCGTACTGGCAAACGTAAGAATCCCGCTTTAACATGCTCTGGGAGTCTCGGGCAAATGAACGTGAGAATAAACGAGTCGGATTTGACGAGGTCCCCATCGACTCGTTTCGTAATATGCTGCACGTCAACAATACCTTCGTCAGTCCACTCAGATTTTAACTCGTCTGTGGAGATATCCACCAAGTCCCTACATGTCACAACACCCTTACTATAATTCAAATTGGAGTGGAGCTCAGTCTCGATAACATACTCTCCGAGACAGGTTGCTTTCTGAAGAGAAGCGACTTGACGGGAACTAGAAGTCTCAACTAACAGAGTCCCATTGTGCAGTCGCTTCACAGATTTCAGTGTTCCTGCAATACCCTCAAGACCCTTGTGGATGTAAAAGGGAGAAACCCTCTCAAAGCTACCCTCCTTCTGTTTAATAATCAAAAACACATTCTGATTATCAGCATGTGCTCTGTTACGACAGTCTGATAAATCTCTAGCAACACTAGGAGCTGGAGGACTCGCAGCACGAAGTCGCTTTTTAGATGGGGTGTGTTTGCCTACCCGTGGCCCACCCAATCCACTGGTAGGGGGAAATATAGAGGTCGAAGGGTCCATTGCGGTCCCACGAGCAGCTAGGGAACTAAAGGTCCGCTCAGACAGAGCCCCCGTGCCTGAGTAAGCCGTATACAACTGGGGTGCCGCAGGTGCCCCAGAGGTTGCCCACTTGCGACTGTTCCACCCCAACAGTCATGCATCTCATAGGCACGGAGCACACCGTAAGATTGAGGTTTTTTTTTTATAGAGGGTGGCCTTCCTCGCAATCCAGGCGGTCAAGCCAAGATTACCATTCCCCGCAGCACACAACATTCCACCGCCGCGCCATACGGTGGTCGCTGAAGCATGTCCGCGGGTTACGGTGACAGGAGACAGGCGGCGCAGACCAGTTCCCAGCTCAGGATCCCGGGGTCGCCAAGCCCGTACTCACAAATGAATGCTGAGCCCCTGGGGGCTTCGTAAGTCGCCTTTTCCTTGCGACGCATCAGTGTAATTGCAAAAGTTAAGTATTGCAATGTTCTGTTTGTAATAAAACTCATTAATACGATTTGCTTGTATGTTTGTCTAGGGAATCGAGAACGCAGGCCTTCTATACATCACACAGGTCGATGGTCGTGTCACTGTATGCCGCCATCCAAGCAGACGGCTGCTCAAAACATGCACTGCACCAAGGACGTAGGCTGGTGGGGACAGTATTACCCTATGAAGGAGATCCACTGTGTATCCATGCGACCTATGGTAATAATTAAACGAACCGTGACGTCTGTGAACTAGGTGAGCATTGTTGCGGATCACTTTCACTCCTCCATCCTTGATTTTTTCCTGTTGACGATGACTTTTCCAGTAGCGTAAATGTACATGTCACTGGGCCATTATTGTGCTGCAATGGTTTGAAGGTTGTAGTGAACTCACGTTGATGTCTCTGATACCAAATTCGTCTGATATTAACCCAATGAAACACATCTCACATGCTATTGGGCTCTAGCTCCGCACCAACTAACCAACAGCCGGTAATTTACGGGAATGACGTGACCTGCGCTAAGGTATCCGGAAATGTACCAAGAACTTGTCGAATCCACCACGCGCAGAACTGCAGCTGTATTGCGTCCTAAGGTTGGACCAACGTCTTTTCGCTGCTACAGGTGTGCTGTCCGTATTCCGTGCTGTGGGTGGCTTTTGTTAAGGCTGTACTGCTAGCCAACTGCAGGCTCCTGCGCTGAGAGAAGGAATTCTAGTCGATATGAAACACTCTTCATCCAATGTTTGGAAAATCGTTGATTGAAAAAAAAATAGATTTTTACACGATTTACAGTCAGATATCTTTGATCGACAAAGGACTGACTTTTTTCTATTATATTTCATGGGTACTGCACTGCATCAAATTAAGTAAAACATTTGCAAAGTTTTAAAGATTTTGAAGAGGTAAAAACACTTTGTGTAAACTTTGTGTATGTTTGATTTTAGCTCATATATTACCATGAAGGAAATGTAAATATGACATCGAAATTTTATTTATAATTGAGAACAGAACCGCCGGCCGCGGTGGCCCTAGCGGTTCTCGGTGCTTCAGTCCGGAACCGCGCGACTGCTACGGTCGCAGGTTCGAATCCTGCCTCAGGCATGGATGTGAGTGATGTCCTTAGGTTAGTTAGGTTTAAATAGTTCTAAGTTCTAGGGGACTGATGACCTCAGATGTTAAGTCCCATAGTGTTCAGAGCCATTTGAACCATTCTTGAGAACAGAATGATATCTAATTCCGTTCTCGAAATATTGAGTTTTACATCTGACAGACAGTCACTAACAATGCTCCAATTAACGTCCTTCTGCATCCTGAATCTTGTGGTCATAACAATCGTCACATATTCTAAGATGGCAAGAACTATGCGCCTTACATGAAGTCATTAAAGATCACCAAACTCACATTGAGTGAACAGTAGGGCTGAACAAAAATGACTGACAAGGCACAATGCATCTTGTAGAGGGTATAGTATGGATGTATTGGAATAATTTATGTTGGGTGATGGTTTTAAAGTAATTCATGCGATGTTAAAACTTGGAAACGCGTCGGTTTACTGGAGGCTAGTTTATCCCAGGGAAGTATTCAGAGTTGACCATGGCCGGGTGGCGGCGCGCGGCTGGGGAGCGGCGAAGGGAAGCGACAATAGACAGCTTACGGCTGCTCAAACTCTGAGAAAGCGGTAACGGGGCGCGGCCTCCAGCTGCCTTAAGATGAGTGAGAATGAGGGTGTGGTTGACCCCATGCTGGTTTACCAGGAAGCAGACGGAGAACTTGTACACCTGTTGATAAATGTCCGTCATCCTGTTTTCCGTTAAACATGCATGAAAGCCCCACAAAGCTGTGGTGGAGTGGTCAACAGAGGCCGAAATATGTGTGTTCGTGACTATAGCAACTTCACACTGAATTCATGGTCTGCAGAGTCTGAAGCAAATCAGGTGAAGAGCGACAGAATGAAGTACGCTGGCCTCCAACGGGAATGTAGGACCAAGGAATTTGAAGTACTCTCCTGGGAGTCAGAATTTCGGAAAAATTGTTGTTTTATGCAGATGCTAACCTTGGTGGGTTGCCTGGGAGGAGCTAAATAGCAAAAGTTGAGAGGAAGGGAAATTTTGTGGGAATTTGTTCACTTCCCAGAGCAGGCATTGGTCAGCACTGGGAAGCGACACATAATTAACACGACTTGTGCTGCAATTGGCGTAAGTGATTTTGTTGGAGGGGAAACTGAGGCGAAAAGTGGACTGGCAGAAGTCTCCGGAGAGGTTCTTTTCTCTTCCCAGCTTGCCTAGAGTGTGGACGTGGCGTTCTTTACTCAGCTTGCCTGAGAGAGAGTGAGCATCTCTGCAGTTTATGACTTAGCAAATGGAACGATTGAGCTTGGAGTTCTTGTTCAGCTATGTACTGAACAAGATAGCTAGGAGTGAATAGACGAGCGCAGCCTTGCAGCACCACGAGGTCGACCAACATCTGCGCAACGACGACGCCCCACCACGCTGAATTCGGTGATATTGCGCCTGCTCTGGTTTGAGCTAGGCCACTGATTAATTTCTTGGATCACGTCGACAAAGTTTCCACGAGGGTTTCATGGACCGTCTATTGTAGAATTCTTCTCGCACTTTGCATTACTCCTGGGTTAGCCGATAGAAATTAATTTTGATTTATTGCGCTTTATTCCACATAAACGCAATTTATTCCCACTGCCTGTGAGGAGAGTCATGTAATGTGATGATTGAAGGTCGTGAGTTAAAATAAATTTGTGGTAATCGACTGCATCTGTTTTCAATCAAGTAGTTGAAATCCCAAGTCACTTTCTTAATTAATTTTATGTTCAACATTTGCATCTGGTGTTCAATAGCTGAATATAACATAAATGTGCACCTCTTTTTAATTAAAAGAGATCAATTCTGAATCAATTAATGTCAACACTGCCACCGCACTTCAATCAGGAGTCACGGGGCCTTATTACTTTCTCTGCGTTATCCAATATTGCGGTAGTTTTGCACTCTCTGTTGATCTGTTAGTCAATTAGCTGAGGTGAACACACGCCAAAACCAGATAAGTGACGGGTGTGGTGTACCAATATCATAAACGATTCAACATATCGAAAAGAGATTTTGGCAAACGACAGCACGCGATGAGGCACATATGTTGTATAAAAAATGCTTGAAACTTTTTTATTCGCTGGGATGTATCAGTAATTCGCCTGCAGCAGTGAGAGGCCGGCGGCTCGTGACTCATACACACTTCTGTATCGCTGTAGGAAAACCCAAGCGGCGCGCGTATACACGTCCACAGCACCATGGGAACAGGCTAACAGAATGTGTATACACATCAACAGCAGCGAGAGGGTTTTATGTTTCTAAAATGTTTCAGCTCATCAGTGTACGAAAGCTTTTAGTTAAATGTTCTTAGAAGGTGGTGAGGTCATGACACCCGTGACACCCCGCCTCCCCCACAGACTCCCTTCTCTGGTCGGATCAGCTCCTGCGTCTTCACGGCTGGACCTTTGGAAGGAAGTCTGGGTCGGCGACTGGAGGTGTAAGGGGAGAGAGGTACAGAGTAGTTGGTGAAGTGCCCTCGGCGCGCGTCCGTAAGGCCGGCAGCTGCCGCGGCCGCGTAAATCAGCGGGAGGAACGCGACAAACGGCCCAAATTCAATTAGCGGCGAGACAAAAGCGCCAGGTGGCGCGCGCCACAGCTGAGGTGTCGCGCCCGTCGCCGCGATTACTTCACGCGCTTCTTCCTCGCCGATTGTTTTAATTGAATACGCGCGCGTCTGCTCCTGCGCCCGCGCCGATTGTAATTTAACGCTTCGCCACCTCGCATCAGGCGGCGCTGGCGACGCCCCCGTATTGTGCCGTAATTAGGACACGCCCTGGCCGCGGGCGCGTGACTCGCGCCGATATTTATTTATTATTCCCGCTCGTCGGTCACCCTCCGGCCGCGATCTCTCTTATTCGGCGGCAAGCTCCGCTCGCCTAGGAGGGAGCGACGATTTTTGTTTATTAAAGGCTCGCGTCCTATTCCGCACGCCTATTTAACACGTACGGCGCGGCGCGGGGCATAATGCAAGATAAATGGATTTTTTCCGGCACTCTGTGCTCCGCCCGCGGTACAATGGCGACCCTCCGCGCCGCCTGTTGTGTTCTGCTGCACAGTGTTCTCCGCGAGCGCGAGGAGCCGGCGATTTCTGGGCGTTCCGCGTGCGAAAACCGGCGCGCCAAGCCGGCGTTCGGTGGGCGGGGCCGCAAGGTGAACTCGCTGCCGTGTTAACGGATCCCAGCCTGCTGTTCGGCCGCATGCTGCTGTTTAGAAAAGGCCAGCCTAATATTGTTCGACCTAACCGCGGATTCTCGTCACCACAGCCAGGGCACCTTTAGGATGTTTCTATGGTGGCGCCCGATTGGGAGTTATCTCGTTCGACGAAAATATACCACTTGTTTTGCAGGTCAAAGCTAGGAAAGGTCCTCTAAGCACACTCCGGAAAGAAATACCTGTTGAGATATGGGCCACTTTTCTTTTGTATTTATTTATTAATTGTTCCGTGGGACCAAACTAAGGAGAAGTTTCCATGGTCATGGAACGAGTCAATACATGAAATTATAACACGATAGTAGAAACAGATAAAATGAAATATAAGAAACATATTCAGGCGACAAGTCGTAAGTTTAAATAAAGAAAATCAATAATGTAACACTGGGATTTGCTTAATTTTTCAGCTCTTCCAGGAGCTCCTGGACAGAATGGAAGGAGTGAGCCATGAGGAAACTCTTCAGTTTAGACTTTGTAAGTAGGCTGTTTAGGTTTTTTTATTGGTAACGCCACCTCTGTATAAAAATCACTGGCTGTGCTGTGTGCAGTCTGTGGCTAGTTTGCATTGTTGTCTGCCATTGTAGTGTTGGGCAGCGGCAGCTGGATGTTAACAGCGAGTAGCGTTGCGCAGTTGGAGGTGAGCCGCCAGCAGTGGTGGAAGTGGGGAGAGAAATGGCGGAGTTTTGATATTTGTAAGAATGGATGTTATGAACTCCTATATATATTATGACCTTTGATGACTATTAAGGTAAATACATTGTTTGTTCTCCATCAAAATCTTTCATTTGCTAACTATGCCTATCAGTAGTTAGTGCCTTCCGTAGTTTGAATCTTTTATTTTGCTGGCAGTAGTGGCGCTCGCTGTATTGCAGTAGTTCGAGTAACCAAGATTTTTGTGAGGTAAGTGATTTGTGAAAAGTATAGGTTAATGTTAGTCAGGACCATTCTTTAGTAGGGACTATTGAAAGTCAGATTGCGTTGCGCTAAAAATATTGTGTCAGTTTAAGCACAGTCATGTATAATTGTTTAAAGGGGACGTTTCATATGTCGACCCTTAGTCGAGGATACCTCACTGGAATCTTCTGATTTTTTTCTTGTAGTTTGTGTAATTAGTGTAGCTATTGTTTATTGCTAGCGCGTAATTGTAGAGAGAATCTCCTTTGCAGTTGCAGTCTTTCATTGTTGTACAGTAAAACAGTTGTGGCATGCATGTAGATTTGCAACAAGAATTTCGCAGCTGCGATTGCAATTAACTAGATATTATTTCCAGTGCTATGTTAATGTGTTCCCCTATTTTTGCTCTTCAAATTGTGTTTTTCTGTGTTGTCGTGTGAAATATTGTGACAATAATGGCGTGTGAAAAACGTAACACTAGGCTCCAAAGTAAACTGAGAAATAATAGTGACGACGAGCGTAGCTTATCAGCACCACTGTGTAGTGAATTAACAGACATTCGAAGTAGTAATTTGGTAATTGTGCATAGGGAAATGGAGCGGGTGGCAAATAATGGTGTAGACAGTGAAACAGGTAGTGAACAAGGAAGCATTATCGATCGATCGGTCGGCAACAGCTCGCCTCAGGAATCCGAAATGACAGAACACAATATTGCAAATACTGTAGACTTAGGTTTTGGGTCCTCACCGTTTTCTCAAATGAGTCAAGACACATTTTCTGCTTGTCAAAGTGTGAATGTTGCCGGTGAAAATGCACTGCCAGAAAGCATAGAGAAACAGATTCCAGACACTAATACATTATTATTGCAATTAATGCAACAAATGGAACAAAATCAGAGACAAATGGGACAAAAGCTTCAAAAGTTAGACACAATGGAACAAAATCAGAGACAAACACAGCAACAGTTAGACACAATGGAACAAAATCAGAGACAAACACAGCAAAAGCTTCAAAAGTTAGACACAGTGGAACAAAATCTTAAAAAGTTAGACACAATGGAACAAAATCTTCAAAAGTTAGACACCAAGCTTGAACACACACGTGAAGATTTAACTACTGAGTTACATAACATCGAATCGAAATGTCAAAAAGTCTGTAATGACGTAAAAACACAAATTTGTGAGCATTTCCAACCTATTTTTTCGCGTCATGAAGATGCATTACAGAATCACGAAGCAGCCATAAAAGAACAGCAAACTATTGTTCATGAAAATCACGACACCTTGCAAGCTAAATTTGACTCAGTTGCATCTACCGATTCGGTTACGCAACTTGCAAAAACTCAAGAAAACTTAAAGGACACAGTAGATTCGATTTCAACACAAATGGACACTCTGAAACTTGGTTCAGAAAAACACACTGAGGAAATGTGTTCACTATTGGAGAAAGTAGCCGAACTTTCGGATCAGGTCACTAATTTATCTACGAAGGTAGATGATAATCTGAATGACACAGAAGAGTGCAAACAAATTAGGAAATTCAAACAAAATCAGAATCAAATTAATATGCAACACCAAAGAGAAATCCGGGAAGTACAAGATCAGTTGGCACAAGTAATACAAAAATTTCATATTTCAGAGGACACTCGCGCTCCAACACGGGAAGAGGGACTTAGAAATACGGAACAACCATAAGATAATAACACAGGACACTTCGGAAATTATGAAAGAAATTGGCAAGACGCATTGGATTTTGAGATGGAACCGCCGACACGACGTAACAATGACCGATATGCTACTCGCCGACACGATGATTTTGCCTATAAGCTGTTCATTACTACACGTAAATTCAAAACGTTTAAGAATTCTGCCAACGACATTCATCCACAAGCGTGGCTCCATCAATTCTCTCATTGTTTTCCTCCCAACTGGTCATTGGAGCACAGGTTAGAATTTATGTGTGGCTACTTGGAGAATGAACCAGCTGTAAGAATGCGATCGGTCATTCACGATTGTCACAGTGAAGGAGATTTTTATCATGCCTTCCTCTCAGCATATTGGTCTCAAGCTACACAAGACCGAGTAAAACATAGCATCATGATGATGAAACACTTTGAACAATCTGAATTTTCCAGTCTTGTCAAATATTTTGAAGACATGTTGCATAAGAATCAGTATCTTTCAAACCCATACAGCCCCTCAGAACTCATCCGCATTTGCTTAATCAAATTGCCTGAACATTTACGACATATTATTTTAGGAGGGCGTTGCAAAGACGACATTGAAGCTTTTCAGGGACTGTTACAAGAATTAGAAATTGACACAGACAGTCGCGGGAAGCGGAAACAGGAACACAACAATTACAGGTCATATCCGTCACAATTCCGTGACGACAGAAACAAATACTGGACACGACAAGTCTATTCTTACAACGCAAATAGTGACCAAAACAGACACCACCCATATGACAACCACTGGCAGAGTAATAATAGTTACAGAGAAAGATCGCATTTCCGTAGTAATGAATATGACAGAATTACCTTAGAAACAGACAATATGGGAACCAAAACAATTATTATGAAGGGAGACAGAATAACTTCAGACGCAACAGTTCAGCGCGCAGGTACGATTCAGGAAGAAATTCTCCACCACACGACCGACAAGAAAGAAATTATGAAATCTACCGACATGACGACAGACGATATAATCATAACGACAGACCTGAATTTCATAAGAACTGGAGGGATTTAAACAGTGGCTGGGCCCTCTGGGCAAGGTGAATTTGTAGAAGTTAGACCTCCAAATCCCAATAACGACGCGCGCCAACAAAGGAACAGACAATGACTCGCACCGCAGGCAGCCGCGTGCGCCGGCTGGCTCAGAGAAAAATAACATTGACGCTAACCTTGAGAAAAATTTTAGCACTCCTCACCGACGTATACCGCATGATAATTGCGTTAAAGTTGAAACTCTGCGTACTAGGAAGAGTAAAGGTTTACACCACATTTCACATGTAAAACCGTTTATTGAAAGATAATCTGCTTTTTAACTTTGTCTTTGCCATATATCTTTTCACTTTACATTGCTAATATGCTTTGTCAGACTTAGAATCTGTTACCATGCAACAACGTTTGAAGTTAAAAATCCAGACAAGAACCAAGAGAACTTATTTAAACAGAAATTACGAATGCATTGTTATTGCAAACAGACGACACAGTGTTATTTTGTGTGTGCATTCTTGCTTGTTAGTTACACGATTACGTAATGACTATCAAGCTTACATACTTCGAACATGTACTGGTACTGCTTATGAGATTTTAATGCAACATTTTGGTTTACTTGAAAATACATTCTGGATTTAAAGTACTTTCTGTGGAATTAATGATGACAGCATTTGATTTCTTTGACAGCTACACGATTATATCACGACGCTACTAATGAGTGACAATTTACAATGTTGCTTTTGCGGTGTTTCTGTTTTATATCTGCACAGTTTTTCTGAATTATTCTGGAAAGTAAAACATGTTTTAGTAGTAACTTTTGTGGTATAGCTACAATGAGACAGCCTTTTCCGTAGCACAACAATACGTTACAGCACAGTACTTTCTTCATCACGGCAATAGACGTAATAACTAAGATATTGCATGGGGGCCTAATTATATAAATTTGAAAATAATTTTTATTTTTTGGTGGCTGTATGTCCGATTACGCTGTGTCTCGTAAACGGTTGGCCCTGACTAGTTTTAGTACGCAATCTGACTGCATAGAACAACAACAAAGAATGAAATGAAAATTTCCTGTTAACACAATTAATTAATTAAGTCCCCAGCAACTATAAAACCTACGAAACCAAAGCACAAGTGTAATTGTTCTGTGTGTGGGAGTGTGACTCAACGTACACATCTGGCACGGTTCTCCTTCAACAAGACAAGAAATTTCAAATACCATTTATACTGACGTGATAGAAAAAAATTAGAAATACTATAATTGCGCAAGAAACCCAGAATTACACTCTAATACAAGAACACACGCCAGATGCTTTGTTGACTGAACCTGTAATGACGCATTATTCAGGACACTGAAATAATGAGAGAGAAAAGAAATTTTTTTTTACCTTCGTTTATATTGATGAAAAGCACTCTAAACATTACAATCTCTCCACACCGACTCGCCACTACGACATCTCAGCAAGCACTTACTACCATGAGTTATCAACCAGCACTGACTACTACGAGTTCTCCCCAAGCACTTTTCACTAGCACATCTCAACAAGCACTGACTACTACGAGTTCTCCCCAAGCACTGCCAGTGGAGGCGGCTGAATAATACTCTTTGGTGCAATCTCTGGCGCTGTGGCTCAATGTAGCCACCTTTCATATGCCCATCCTCCACGGGCCAGAATTTGATGGTATTTTTGCCAGCATTGGTGGTGAAAATACCACCAAATTCGTCCACAAAAATACAGACAAAAATAAAAGATAATATTAATACCTAAATATCACATAATTAGTTAAAATTTTGGCTTTGCACTGACCTTTCAATAACCTAATATATAAAATACAGTAAGCAATACAACTTCTTTTCATACATGTGACTTTACATAATAGTTCACACAATACACAAAAAATCAGTTTATACAAATGTTCACATAAAATGCTTTCAATGATTAAAAAAAACAAGTAGTTGATAGTTCCAGCAGTACCACCCAGCAATGGTCAACAGGTGCAGACACCAACAAGTGACATTATTTCCGTAGAAGCAGTCCATCAGTGGCACCCAGTAGTGTTGAGTAGGTGCAGACACCAACAAGTGACATTATCTCAGTAGAATCAGTTCATCAGTGGCACCCATCAATGTTGAGCAGGTGCAGACAGCAACAAGTGACATCATTTCAATAAAAGCAATTCCATCAGTTGCACCCAGCAATGTTGAACAGGTGCAGACACCAACAAGTGACATTATCTCAGTAGAAGCAGTTCAATCTGTGGCACCCAGCAATGTTGAATAGGTGCACACACCAACAAGTGACATCATTTCAGTAGAAGCAGTCCATCAGTGGCACCCAGCAATGTTGAACAAGTGCAGACACCAACAGGTGACATTATCTCAGTAGAAGCAGTCCATCAGTGGCACCCAGCAATGTTGAGCTGGTGCAGACAGCAACAAGTGACATTATTTCAGTAGAAGCAGTTCCATCTGTGGCACCCAGCAATGTTGAACAAGTGCAGACACCAACAGGTGACATTATCTCAGTAGAAGCAGTTCCATCTGTGGCACCCAGCAATGTTGAAGAGGTACACCCAGCAACAAGTCACATTTCTCAGCAGAAGCAGTTCCATTAGTGGCACCCAGCAATGGTGAACAGGTACAGACACCAACAAGTGACATCATTCAGCAGAAGCAGTCCATCAGTGGCAACCAGCAATGTTGAGCAGGTGCAGACACCAACAAGTGCTTAATATTCACTATCACTGATCACACTGTTCATCAGAGTTTATAAGCAGAAATTAAACATGTCCTAGTGGCACCAATCATGTAGAAAAACTACAAGTACAGTCCATAATATTCACTATGACTAATCACACAGTTCATCAGCAGAAATTAAACATTTCTAAGTTGCACCCATCAATGTTGAACAAGTGCAGGTAACAGTTCATAATATTCACCATCACTAATCAGACAGTTCAGGCATGAACAATAGTTTGAATACACATACAAATGCTTTTACACACTAAACATATAAATTCTAATAAACACACAAATGATATCAGATAATTGTCATATTAACTATTACAAATACTCAAATATCAGTAAACCTATAATATTTATGGGTGTCAGTGCAAGCCACTACAAACAAATAAAATAATATTTAGGAGATAGGTGGGTAGGATTAGGAAAGGAAAACACACAAAACACACTCACTCATCTTTCATCCACATTAAGTACTACTGTGTAATTGAATAGTGTTAACTGTGTAAATGTAACTTTGTCCAAGATTTGATGTTCGACATCTGTATCAAGTAGGAGTGGCAGCAATGTATAACAGTCAATAATAGTTAGTCAACGTCATAGTCATCATGTCAAGACCAATGTTTGCCAAGCCAGATCAAAATGTACAGTTGCTGAACAACTGTCAGTGAGCCAAGATATGCAATTACTTTCCCTCTCCAAAAAAAAAGTATATACTGCTTAGTGATTTAACAAAGTGTGTGTATAGACTATCTTCCTTCTACTTGAGTGTTCTAGTCTGCTATCTTCATCCTCCTTGTTCCATATAGACCAACAAAAAAAAATATGCACCACACTTACTTTACCTCTTATCCACCAAAACTCCAATAATCATCAGCATCACATAATCTCAATACTTCAATAATAGCTCTTACGTCGATACATATAAATCTTATCATCAATATCATTTACCTTACCTCTTGTCCACAAAAACTCCAATAATCATCAACTTCACATAATCTCAATAATACCTCAATAATACCTCTTCAATACGTCGATACATATAAACCTTATTACCAATATCATTTCACTTCCATAACAACTCTTTCCTCTAGTCAGTCTCCTCGAACAAGTACAGATAAAATCCCAATGCAAACCTCATCATTCCATACAATCCGAAGACACATTGTCAACACACAACCTCTGTGTAATCCATCTGACCCAAATCTTCTACTCATTATGAATTATAAACAAAGAAATGCATACATGACCTCTAACAGACTTAGTTCGAATAACTCTCAGTAATTAAGTACGATTACGGAGTGTGAATGATCATAATATTTCACAGTGTGTACACCACTTCAAGAATTATGGCAAACAGAAGCAAACATGTGGAGTATTTCTTGTGTCAAGTGTCACTTCCTATTTCAATTGCTCACGAAAAATGCAGTGTAATAACTGTCAATGGTCTAAGCCTAGTTTTGGTATGTCATGTCATTAGCTTCCTTCCTATTAGCATAAATTTATACAGCTTCCATAAAACCTCCAGCTCATGTGGCTTCTATAAAGTTTCTTGTACTAATGTCGTTTATGTCGAATTATAGCAGTTCATTTTCTTATCTTAAAAATATAAGGCACTGAGCGTAAGCAAAACAAGCAATAGCGAGTAAATATACCAGTAGTGAACAGAATGTCAACAAGTGGATGCAGCACAATTCCTACAACGAGGCTCTGCCAAGTGAATAATCTATAATTAATACAATAATGTGACCTAAACTCTATGTTCATACACAGTATATCAGCATTTCTATATACCAAATTAAAGAGTAGTTATGACAACAAAACAGAAATGTGTAAATATGCAATCCATAAGCAAGACAGCAAATATGTTATCTAACATAATAAACAGGTCATTAGCATCATATCAGCATAAGCAAATAAATGTTCATATGTCATCTTAATAAGTAAACATGAAGGCGCAAGCAGATAAATCACAAAGTATAACTTACATACCTAACCACATCAGCACAATTAATCAGGTGACAATTATAATTTAAATAAATAAGCACAGCATGCACATAATAGAAAAATATGACATCAGTGAAAAAGCAGTGCAGCCAAGCGATGCATAATATACACAAGTTACAACCCAGTTCATTAATAATCATTGTCAAAATCAGTTAACGTACGCAAGCACGTCGCTTCACAAGTAATTTCATAGAACATGAAATTTAGCACAAAGTATGAATCACGTAATCGTGAGCAGCAAATTACGTTTAAAGTACATACCTAAGTGGAAATATGTTACATGAAAAATGAACTCAATTGATAGTTACCTTTTTTGGTTTATTAGTTTCTTCTTCAAAATCACATTCTTCCTGAAAATTTCTCGATAGCAAGTCCTCTTAACGTTGGACACACACAGAATTTACCTGAAGTTCTTAAATATTTTATACAACCGTATCCTGAAAAATACTGAACGTTAATAACATAATTCATCAAGTCACTATAGCTTTATACTGAATTTAGTCGGAGAAATTAGACTGTGTATCTGTTTACGGCTGTCAGTGCATTCGCACTGAGCGCTCGATCAGCTGTAGGCGCGTGACGTAGGAAGCAATTGTTTGCGGTCAACGACTGCCTTGTGCGGCGTGCAGACTTGACTCTTGCTTTGAGTATGTGCCGCCGCCAAAACACAGGGCGGTATCCTTGTACTCTCTGCGTGTTTACATGTAGCTGTTAGTTTCTCACAAGCATGTCATTCCACAAAAATTTTAACGTTAGATATATGATGTATTCCCTTAGAGCGTCGTGATTTAAGAGTTTCTACTTCAACAGTGTTATCATGAATACTTTTGCGAATTCTATATGGACCGTTATAAAGCAGAAAAAATTTGCGACACAAGCCTTTTCCTTTGTGCGACAAACGGTGAGACTTAATTAACACCTTTTGACCAACTGACAAGGTTTTTAAACGACCAGGATGTTTAGCTGATTTCTCTCTTCTAGCAGCCGCAGATGCAATATTTTGTAGAGCCAGGTTGACAACTTCAGAATGCCGCAGTTTCCGTGAAGGCGGAAAAGGAAAGATTTCAGATATGCGATTTGTCGGTGCTTTGTTTTTTAATATCAGTATTGGCGGTAAAGAAGTTGAGTCATTAGGAAGTTCATTCAGAATGTTTTGAAAAATATGAAGATACTGATCCCACGTTCTGTGATTCTGATGACGATAAAGACGACACAATTTATTGATTTCCTTCATCCATCTCTCTGAAGCGTTAGATTGAGGGTGAAAAAGTGAAATGAAAATTGGTTTAATTTTACGACGCCGTAGAGTATGAAGCCAAATTTTAGAACGAAACTGTGATCCATTATCTGATATAACCTTATCAACATGACCAACTTCTTTAAGAAAATGTTTAATGAAAGCATTAGATACTGAACGAGCTGTTGCTTTGCATAAAGGTGTAAAACACACATATTTTGATGTCAACTCCACTGCTACGAAAATGTACGCAAAACCATTAGTAGAACGAACCACTGGACCGAATAAATCGACTGCAGCCATGTCCTTTAATTTCGCTGGAATGATAGGAAACAACAGTGCTCTGTGAGAAATTGTTGGCAGCTTTGCCTTTTGACATAATTTGCATTTGGCCAGAACAGATCGAATACGTTTTTCCATATTACTGAAGTAGCAATTTTCCCATAATTTATGAAAGCATTTTCTGGGACCAAAGTGTGCATAACTGAAATGCGTATACCAAATCAGCATATTAACCCACTCATCAGGAATACAAACTAACCAAACAGAGTTGTCGACCGATTTTCGTTTAAAAAGAACTTTCCAGACAGTTCGCAAAAACGAGGTGTTGCCAAATCGTCCAATCTAACAAAGCGTCTAAGAAAATTACAGACACCAAGGAAACTACGAACATCACGTTTTGTGGTAGGAACAGCATAGTTACAAATAGCGTCTAATTTCTCTGGATCAGGAAGAATACCTTCTGTAGAAATAATGTGACCGAGAAATTTCACCTGAGAACGACCAAATTCAGATTTTTCTAAGTTCACTGTAATGCCAACTCCTGCAAAATACGTAATAATGAATCCAAAATTTTGTTATGCTCACTCCAAGAATGTTTAGCCATAAGAATATCGGCAACATATGAAGTGAAATTGTTACGAAGATAAACAGGTAAAATTTCATTTAAACTAGGAATGAATGCTGCTGAAGGTACAGTAAGTTCAAACGGTAATTTCCGAAATCTCTTTTGGGTAAATTCGTCATATCCGGTTAATCTTTACCTACTGTCTAGATAGATTGATAGTAGAAGAGTTGTTTTTGACAGATGCAAAGAGTAGTAAAAGAGTATGCAGCGGTGCAGAAAACTAAAAGGGAAATAGCACCACTACAGGTCGGGGCCATATGCACACTACGGCACATATTCACTTAGTGTAGTGAATCCCCTGAGGACTTTAATAGCCGCACATAATTTCCAGTTTGTGACTTAATGGCAACTTTGGCGGAAGTGCGTACATAAATTAATCTAACCATGCACATGGATGTATGTCATTCTTAGAATTGCGGAAGATCTTAAATTTCCGAACAGTCAAAAAGTGTTTATGGTCAAAGTTTTCGCCTCGTGGCGACAAAGACCTACCGCGTCTGTCCCAGTCCCAATGTCGATTATTGTCAAGTTCGCGCGCCTGGCGCTCTCTTGTTGCATCCCGTAAATGAAACAAATTATTTTCTTCAAACCCCTCTGGTATCTGTGATTCCAAATTTCTTTTGCTGTCTTTCCCTACAATTTCTCCTTCGATTTGTTTGACTTGCTTTCGTAATGCCTCAACCTCCCTTTTAACGCGTTCATTAAATTTTCCCTGATTTTCAACGTGCTTATTTATGTTCTGGTACTCTTCGGTTTCTGCAAATGGTAATGGAACTGTATCATCCGAATCTCTGTCCCCATGTAAACTAAGATTTGTCAATTTATCTGAGATCTCCTCAACTCTTTCCGATAAATCACCTATTTGTTCTTTCTGTTTATTTACGTCTTCCGTAAATGTCGCGACTCGCGTTTCTGTATTAACACATTTAGTAGTTAACTGTTCATACTGTTGTGTTAGGTTATTTAATCTGTCATTTGGTACGGATTCCTCGATTCTCTCAAATATTTCTTCCTTATCTTTTGCACGTTGTAAATTTAACTCTGAAAATTTCTGTACTATCACACGATCTCTTTCCTCCTGTTCTCTATCCTGTTCCCTTTGTCTAATCTCTACTGCAACTAATCTATTATTATGAGAATTCAAAATCGGTTGTACTTCTTCTCTAATTTCTTTCTGTAACTCATCTTTCATATTTTTGAAACATGTCCCTATTCGTGAGTCTAACCGTGTTTCCAAAGTTCCCATCTCTGTTTTAATTGTTCCAATCTCTGTTTTAAATTCGGATCCTAACCGAGTTTCCATTGTTCCCATATCAGTTTTTAATACAGATCGTAAAGTTCGTATCTCTGTTTTAAATTCAGATCGAAACTGCTCCATTATTCCCCTATTTGTTTTTAATTCAGATCGTAACTGTGATCCCAAATTTAATATTGCACTCATCAACTGCTCCGTATGAACTAGTTCAAAATTCCTTTTGCCCCTAACATTTCCCACAAAACCAGCTTCCTTCGTCATAGCTGTAAGGCTATCTGTGTTCGATACTATTTCAGAATCTTCTATCGTTAATCTCGTATTCTGTGAATTTTCTGATTGAGAAAAATTTTGAAATGGTTCCGAACTATTTTCCCGACTTATTACATTGTTTTCCACTTCATTATCCATCATACTGTTTTCCTCTGTTGGCGAGTTCGCCATGTTAACAATTTCGTTATTCTCACTATTCATCATTTTCGCCTTTTTCATTGATCGCGTAATCATTTACAAAATATACAAAACTCGTCACTATATGAAAATTACACACAATGACACTTTATCATGAACAATATCATTCACATTAAATGTTTCCCTCAAACACGATTAATCGAACAATTGAAATAATTGCCCTACATTGTCAAACGCATATACAAGACAACAAATCAAATTCTGAGAAGAAATACCATTAGAAGAATGACAATTACCAAATCTACACATGCAAAATAGACTACAATTACTAAACTACAAATTACTACAACAGTACTACTGTCTACTATTTTTACAATCAGAAGAATTCCAAGGGACGATCCGAAGCAGCGGTCGCCATGTGCATGGGGGCTTAATTATATAAATTTGAAAATAATTTTTATTTTTTGGTGGCTGTATGTCCGATTACGCTGTGTCTCGTAAACGGTTGGCCCTGACTAGTTTTAGTACGCAATCTGACTGCATAGAACAACAACAAAGAATGAAATGAAAATTTCCTGTTAACACAATTAATTAATTAAGTCCCCAGCAACTATAAAACCCATGAAACCAAAGCACAAGTGTAATTGTTCTGTGTGTGGGAGTGTGACTCAACGTACACATCTGGCACGGTTCTTCTTCAACAAGACAAGAAATTTCAAATACCATTTATACTGACGTGATAGAAAAAAATTAGAAATACTATAATTGCGCAAGAAACCCAGAATTACACTCTAATACAAGAACACACGCCAGATGCTTTGTTGACTGAACCTGTAATGACGCATTATTCAGGACACTGAAATAATGAGAGAGAAAAGAAAATTTTTTTTTACCTTCGTTTATATTGATGAAAAGCACTCTAAACATTACAATCTCTCCACACCGACTCGCCACTACGACATCTCAGCAAGCACTTACTACCACGAGTTCTCAACCAGCACTGACTACTACGAGTTCTCCCCAAGCACTTTTCACTAGCACATCTCAACAAGCACTGACTACTACGAGTTCTCCCCAAGCACTGCCAGTGGAGGCGGCTGAATAATACTCTTTGGCGCAATCTCTGGCGCTGTGGCTCAGTGTAGCCACCTTTCAATATCTATACGCAAAGCATTTCACTTTTGTTTATCATGAGGTAAGTACATTGGCTTCTGCAGAACTTAGCTTTCGGAGGACAATAACTACGACACTTCCACATAGATTATCGTACAGCAAGATGCACATTTAGCGCTACAGGACATGTATTTGAGTGATTAATTTAACATTTTAATCCATTGTTGTAATCTGTAACACCTGAGGGTATAATTACATTAATCCTCAGGGGGGTACACGCCTACTTTGTGTACCATGTGTTTGGCAAGCACAAGGAGCCCTAGCTAATATGGTATTTGCTTATACAACTTTACACATCGGTACCATATTTCTCTAACACAGAATTAGACAGCTATCTGATCATTTAACAGAGGAAGAAACTTTTTTTTTTACTACATCAGTGACAGACGTTTACGTAATTACACAGTTGGACAACTTCACACTTATGAAATTGTATTTTGTCTGTACTTTGTGAAATGCTCATATTTTTCAGAACCATTGTGATACTATGAGAGCTTTGAATGATGTATTTGGTATGGGATTATGATTTTTAAAGTACATTTGAGGTAGATGACACTTTTGAAATGAGCAGAGAATTTTCTGTAGGTTTAAAATATTCACAAAACTACGACGATTTTGAGATGTGATTGATCTGTTATGATGTTATTATTATGACCACGATGTGTATTATGCTGTTACGGTATGTTTATGATCAATGAGATGATGCTATATGAGGAATCTGATTATGCTACGTATTTCTTATGATGAAATATTGAAGAAGAGTCGACGAATATGTATATGTGTGTAATAAGGTAAGGAATAATGAGTAGTGGTTAGGGACTCTGGTTTGTGAAAAAGGTTGTTGGAAACCGAGAATCGTACTTTAAGAGTTATGAAATGTGTGTAAATGCGTGAATGTATCACAATGCCGATGAAAACTTTTTGAACACTGTTTATTTATAGGATTTTGTTTCTACAGATTTGTAACCCAAATTCTTGACCTGTGAAATATTTTCATATGAGACTGTCACTGTAGCGGAAACTGGTGTCGTACATATTTCGGTAAGAAAGTTAAGTGACCACCTGCACGTAATGCGTCGTGGGCACCCAGCTGGGCGACAGTTGCCTGGAAAAAAGCCATTAGCGTGTGCCCCTTTCAGAGGCACAGGTGAAAAAAAAAGGAGGCCATTATCCTCGCTATTGACATTCCTTTGTAGAAAGTGCCGCAAATACGACACGCTCATTACTTGGAAAGATACTTACATCTGCACACCTGATTATGACAAGCGTCTTTCTCGAGAATTGAGAGAATTTTTTACCACCTTATGAAATGCCATATGGCTAATGAATGATGTTTTATGCCTTCCTTTGTACATATTTGCTCATTTTCTTTAATATCTAGTTTCTAGCTGCACTGCAGCATTGCTTATTATAAAATTTAATAGATGTACTAATATCACTATTTTCTGTCTACAGACCCAGTAAAGAATACGTTTCTGATAAACTTTCTTAGAAAGGAGAGCACAAATAGACATTTCCCTTCACAGGAATTGCATAAATACTATTTTTAATGACTTGGTAATTTCTTTTCTAGAATAAATTGTGGTGCATCACTCTAGTATTAAGATGTGACATAGGTATTAGACATGGCCATTTTTAGTGTAATATTTTTTCTGCTTGAGCTTTGTCATGTTTAGATATAAGTTTTTGCATTGCTGTTGCTGTTTGCCAGGCATAGTGTTACTGAATTTGACTTTGTATTACTCTGTTAAGCCAGTTTACTACTGATTTATTTTTCTTGTTTGCTGCTCATTGCCTTATATTAGTTGTAATTTATGTTGCTTGCTTTGCCTTTTGTATTTTTTATCATTGCTGTTTGTGTTAATTGTTTTGTGCTGCTGCATTGCCTCGTCCCTTAGTTTAGCATCTGAGCTCAGTAGATTTAAGTTAGCTTAAGAGGGGGTAGACTACATAAGAAACTGACTATGGACAATAGGAAAAAAATGCATTGAGAAGTTATATGAAAAATATTTGGGCCAAAAGGGGTATTGTACACTGAGAAATAATTATTTTGAAAGAAATATGAATAGAATACAGAAAGCAGATATAGATAGCACTTTTTGAAATAATGAAGGAGATCTCCAAGAAGTAAAGAAAGTTTTGTTTGCAAAATACTGCAGTAAAACAAACCCTGTCCTTTCCTTTTGTATTATTGTGCTATGTATTTGTGTACTCTTGTATATTTATGTTCTTCCTGTCTTAATATGTTTATTTGATAAGACTTATGTTGTAGAATGTTTCTAATACTCAGCTGCATGAACTATGATGAGGAATACTGTTATCCTCAAATATAATTTGCATTAATAATATGTTATTTACTTTGTAAAGATGTTAGACATTATTAATTCTGTTCTGTTTTAATGCTCGTGTGTGAAGTTGATGTTTCAATAATTATTCTGATCTTTTATGTATATACTCATGTCATAATTCCTGTAACACTGATGTATATGTTATTTCGATTCTTTTGAAAAGCCCATATTACTACAAATGTTATCTGTACTATTATGTTCTTTAATGATGTATTTTGTACCTTTGTAATTGTATTTTCATGTTATAAAATTGTAATTGACACCAGTTCATCAAATTAAGCAACTTGTAAGCTATATTTCACTGCACACGTTTCTGTTGGTCATAGTACACGGACAATATGTGAGAAGTAGGGACTGATAGTGTTTGCACATGTGTTAATGATTCAGCAAGGGACTGGATAACAGCATTGCTGGTTCTAAGGACAATTAAAAAAAAACTTTGTGAGTGCACAAGTGGTGGTTTACGGACTTGCTATATTGTCCGCAAGACTCTTCGATGGTGATTGTGCACCTGCACAGTTGCAACAGATGGCTGCTGGCCGTCTCTACAAGGACTGCAGTGGGTCTGCATCTTTGATGGCCCATCATTACCATTATTTCTACAAGGACTGCAGTGGGTCTGCACCTCTGGTGGCCCACCAATACCGTAATCTCTACCAGGACTACAGTGGGTCTACTCTGTGATGACCTACGTACCAATATTCTTCAAAACTTCGACTGACTCCGCTGTGGGTCTGCTCTGTTGTGGCCCATTATCTGTCAGCATGTCAAGAGTCAGCACTGTCTTTCTGTTGGAAGGACAACACTACTTCTTCAAGACTGCATGGAAATCCAATACTTCCGCGTGCATTTTCTTTTACTACTCAGACTTTGAGAAAAACACTGCAATGTTACTGTGATGAATCAGGACTGTCTTTATAGACTGTGAGAAAATTTTAGCTTTTGACCAACATTGTATCAATAAGTGTGTGCATTTGATATCTTTGTTATTGTAATTATGAAAAATTTTATCAAATCATTATTGGCCACTGCCCAAAACAATTTGTAAAATTTTTTGTGGGGAGCATGGGGGCTATGTAAGTAGGCTGTTTAGGTTTTTTTATTGGTAACGCCACCTCTGTATAAAAATCACTGGCTGAGCTGTGTGCAGTCTGTGGCTAGTTTGCATTGTTGTCTGCCATTGTAGTGTTGGGCAGCGGCAGCTGGATGTTAACAGCGCGTAGCGTTGCGCAGTTGGAGGTGAGCCGCCAGCAGTGGTGGAAGTGGGGAGAGAAATGGCGGAGTTTTGATATTTGTAAGAATGGATGTTATGAACTCCTATATATATTATGACCTTTGATGACTATTAAGGTAAATACATTGTTCTCTATCAAAATCTTTCATTTGCTAACTATGCCTATCAATAGTTAGTGCCTTCTGTAGTTTGAATCTTTTATTTAGCTGGCAGTAGTGGCGTTTGCTGTATTGCAGTAGTTCGAATAACCAAGATTTTTGTGAGGTAAGTGATTTGTGAAAGGTATAGGTTAATGTTAGTCAGGGCCATTCTTTAGTAGGGATTATTGAAAGTCAGATTGCGTTGCGCTAAAAATATTGTGTCAGTTTAAGCACAGTCATGTATAATTGTCTAAAGGGGACGTTTCAACTTAAAAGTGTTTGGGTTAATACTAAGATTTTTGAGTTCCTATGGTAGCTTATTGAATATGGATGCAGCAGAATACTGCACTACTTTGTGCAGAAGAGTCAAGGAAATGCATTCCACATGCAGATTTGATTTCTGCCTATTATTAACTGAGTGAAAGCTGCTAACTCTTGGGAATAAGCTAATATTGCTAACAACAACAGACATTAAACAAATATATACTGTAAGGGCAATGTCAGCATTCCCAACTGTTGAATAGGGGTCGACAAAAGGTTCTCGAACTTATACCACATATAGCTCGAACAGCCCGTTTTTGAGCCAAAAATACCCTTTTTGAATCAGAAGAATTACCCCAAACACTAATACCATACGACATAAGCGTACGAAAATATGCGAAGTAGACTACTTTTCGTGTTGAACTGTCACTTATTTCAGATACTGTTCTAATGGTAAATAAAGCAGCATTTAGTTTCTGAACAAGATCCTGAACATGGGCTTTCTAGAATGGTCAGTAGTCAGTGGCGTAAGACGTTTTCCTAATGTCGGCAATTCCTCATCTATTACTGATTCTGCTTTTCTCTGTACTTAGAACTTTAAATTTGGTGCTGTTGTTAGCTATACGACTTACAACTGTCTCCTCTCAAAAACAACGGCTGTATTCACGACGAGCAGCGCTGGGTAGCCGCGCGGTCTGAGCCCTCTTGTCTCGGTCTGCGCGGCTTCCCCCGTCGGAGGTTCCAGTCCACCCTCGGGCATGGATGTGTGTGTCGTCTCTAGCGTAAGTTAGTTTAAGTTAGATTAAGTAGTGTGTAAGCTTAACCTCAGCAGTTTGGTCCCGTAAGACCTTACCACAAATTTCAAATTTGTATTCACGAAGCTGACTGCAGGTTTTCTAGATTAATTCACGCTGAAGCTAAGAAAAAGATTCCCTGTTCATAGCTTAGTAAGCTCAAGGAGAGCGTGATAAAAAATCACAGCATAAAAAACTCGTAACTTATTCTGTATAGCCGGCCGTAATGGCCGAGCGGTTCTGGCCGCTACAGTCTGGAACTGCGCGACCGCTACGGTCGCAGGTTCGAATCCTGCCTCGGGCATGGATGTGTGTGATGTTCTTTGGTTAGTTAGGTTTAAGTAGTTCTAAGTTCTAGGGGACTGATGACCTCAGCAATTAAGTCCCATAGTGCTCAGAGCCATTTTATTCTGTATAAGAAAGTTAGTTACTATAAGGCTCAGTATTCCCTCCTCTTATATTTAAGCTTCATATTTATAACATGGTGCTAACGTCTTCATTCTACGGTGACGACAAGGGAGGAACAGTAAAACACCTACAGGAAGAAGAACGCATTCTGACGACGGATTTGGGACATTTGAATGACTGTTATAACAAGTGGTGACTATGCCCAAATCCTACCAAAACAGAAAGTTTCGAGCTTCACCTTAGTAACTACAGTAATTAAAAAAAGAAGTCACCAAATGCAGAATACAGTAAGCCAGTAATGTGCAGGAATAGACACATCAACAAAATAGGTCAACGCACATTATTCACTGAAGAACTAAATAAACTGTTACACCTGCCTAATACGGTGTAGGGCCTCCGCGAAGACGCAGAAGCGCCGCAATACGACGTGGCATGGACTCGGCTAAGTGCTGGAGGGAATTGACACCATGAATCCTACAGGGCTGTCCATAAATCCATAAGACTAAAAAGGGATGGTGGTCTCTTCTGAACAGCAGATTTCATGGCATCCCAGATATGCACAATAATGTTCATGTCTGGTGAATTTGGTGGCCAGCGGAAGTGTTTAAACTCATAAGAGTGTTCCTGGAGCCACTTCATAGCAATTCTGGACGTGTGGGGTGTCGCATTGTCCTGCTGGAATTCCCCAAGTCCGTCGGAACGCACAATGGACACTAATAGATGCAGTGATCAGACAGGATGGTTACGTACGTGTCACCTGTTAGAGTCGTTTCTAGACGTATCAGGGTTTCCATATCACTCAAGCTGCACATGCCCCACACCTCTACCAGCTTGAACAGTCCTCTGCTGATATGCAGGGTCCATGGTTTCATGAGGTTCTCTCCATACCCGTACACGTCCACCCGCTCGATACAATTTGAAACGAGACTCGTCCGACCAGGCGACATGTTTCAAGTCATCAAGAGCCCAATATCGATGTTGACAGACCCAGGTGAGGCGTAAAGATTTGTGTCGTACAGTCATCAAGGGTACGCGTGTGGGCCTTTGGCTCCGAAAGCCCATATCGACGATGTTTCGTTGAATGGTTCGCACACCGATAATTGTTGATGGCCCAGCATTTAAATCTGCAGCAGTTTGAGGAAGGGCTGCACTTCTGTCACACTGCACTATTCTCTTCAGTCGTCATTGGTCCCGTTCTTGCGGGATCTCTTTCCGGTCGCAGCGATGTCGGAGATTTGATGTTTTACCAGATTCCTGGTATTCACAGTACGCTTTGAAATGGTCGTACGGGAAAATCCTCACTTCATGGCTGTCCTATCGCTCGTGCTCCGACTATAACACACGTTCAAACTTGCTTAAATCTTGATAACCTGCCATTGTAGCAGAAGTAACCAATCTAACAACTGCGCCAGACACTTGTGTTATACAGGCGTTGGCGACCTCAACGCAGTATTCTGTCTATTTACAAATCTCTGAGTTTGAATACGCATGCCTGTACCAGTTTCTTTGGGGCTTCAATGTAGATCGAACCCACAGCGACAACTTGCCTCCATGCACTTGCATTTTGCTCTGCCAAAATGTAATCTTACCTATAATGAAGATTCCAGAAATAAAAACTGATGTATCCTTAATAGAAACTCGAATTAATATGCTGCAGGGAGGGTACATCAGTGGCTTCAGTGAGCATATTTACAAATGTAAGAAATTGCTGGTGCCAGCTGAAGTCAAATTTGCTTCATTTCACTTCAATAACGAGGCACACAATAAACTGATTCCAGCCTCCGTGACAATGTTCATGCCATCAGTACTTGCAGATATCTCAGAAATATATGGTTAATGTTCAGATAACGAAATTTTTGCTCTGCTAACATAGTTCTGAGTAACTGAATAACAATATGAAATGTACCGGAAACTAGCGCGATTAAAGCTCATTTATCTTATAATTTCGCGTATTTCTGTGTGCTAGTTTTTATATTTATACTTTTGTGTCTTTAAAGCAAATGATTTTCAACACTAATTATTTCCGCAGCATACCGTCGTCGTCCATTAATTTTCTCCACATGCCTTCGAGGAAGCTAGTCAGAAGTTCCATAGTATTTAATGGACATTGTATAGTCGTGTTCTCGAAGGCTACTAACGAAAAGGTTGGACTTACAACCATAACAATTTACACGAGTAAATTTTACAGCTATTCACATTGATTTTGTTCTCGACAATGGTTCTGAGAAGTTATTACTGTTGTTGTTGCCACGGTCTTCAGTGCGAGAACTGGGTTGATGCAGCTCTACACGCGTCTCTACCCTGTGTCTCTCTGCATAACTACTGCAACCTACATCCACTTGAACTTGGTTATTGTAGTGAAGTCGTACTCTCCCTCTACAATTTTTACCTCTCATACTTCCCTCCATTACCAGATTTAAGATACCTTGATGTCTCAGGAAGTGCCGTTTTAGTCTAATATTCACTGATATTTCAGACCGAAGTAGGGACATGGACGGTAGGGCTTGCGTGAGCTTCGAATGTATGTATGTGACGTGAAAGTTAGTAAAGAAAAGACAGGTATGGTATTGTGCTAATGGAAACATGATAACTGAAACTAGCTAAGGGAAAAGAAAGGAAGGTGTCTATGAATGTGTGGCACATGAAGCATGTTCAGCGCTTGGTGACATTCATGGAGAATGAGCTCTTAGCTTTTTTTTTTTTTTTTTTTTTTTTTTTTTTTTTTTTTTTTTTTTTTTTTTTTAGTGGCAAACCAATTATTGGTTTGCGGTTTGCAAAAGCTACAATGGGGCAGTTTGTCTTCATTCTGTGCGTCTTTCAGCTTTTCTCTTCATTTTTTTTATAGGTGTTACATCCCACATCTTTCACGATTAGATCCATGTACCTCAACCGTGGTCTTCCTCTTGGTCTTTTTTCCTCGACATATCCCTCTATGATTGTGTTCAGGAGTCTTTTATGTCTTAATAGATGGCCTGTAAATTGCACTCTTCTTTTAACAATGAAACTCCAGAAGCTTCTCTTTTCACGCGCTCATTCCGGAACCACTTCGTTTGCGACTTTGTCGATACATTTTATTTTGAGCATGAGTCTACAGCACCACATTTCAAAAGAATTTAGCTTCTTGTCTTCCTCTGTCCCGAGAGTCAATGTTTCACACCCATAGCATTCCACAAAAAAAATGGTGCAAATGGCTCTGAGCATTATGGGACTCAACTGCTGAGGTCATTAGTCCCCTAGAACTTAGAACTAGTTAAACCTAACTAACCTAAGGACATCACAAACATCCATGCCCGAGGCAGGATTCGAACCTGCGACCGTAGCGGTCTTGCAGTTCCAGACTGCAGCGCCTTTAACCGCACGGCCACTTCGGCCGGCAGCATTCCACACTCCACACTCCACACATATCACTTCAGAAATCTTTTCCTGATTTCAAGGCTGATGCTCTTAGATGAGATGTTTTTCTTCTTGTTAAAAGCAACATTTGCTTGAGCAATTCTACTTCTCACTTCTTCCTTGTTCCTTCCATCTCTGGTAATATTACTGCCCAGATAAGTAAATTTATCAACTTGTTCAAGCAGTTCATTGCCTACATGAACTTGGACTTTCATTTGACCTTTTTTGTCGCATACCATTACTTTTGTTTTTGCTTTATTAATTCTCATATTATATTCTTCCCCCATTACTTTATCCATTCTATTCTGTAGGACTACAAGATCTTCTTCACTTTCAGCTAGGACAGCTATATCATCGGCATATCTTATCATATTTATTCATTGGCCATGAATTACTACACCTGTCTGTGAATTTTCCCTTACTTTTTTCAACGCCTCTTCAATGTATACGTTAAAGATAACAGGCGATAGTGCGCAACGTTGTCGGACACCTTTCCGTATCTGCACCTCTTCTTGTTTTGTCCGTTTACGGATAACTGCTGTCTCGTTTTTGTACAGGTTCCATATCATTTTTCTATCTTCATAGTCTATTCCTACGTTTTTAAGTACCTCAAACATCTTATCCCATTTTACATTATCAAAGGCTTTCTCTACATCTACGAAAGCTATGTATGTTGTCACGTTCTTTTCTAGTCGTTTCTCTATTATTAGTTTTAGAGCAAATATTGCTTCTCTGGTTCCTCTATATTTCCGGAACGAGTGGAAAAGGAATAAATGATGAAACAAAGTGAATGAGTGATAAAAATTACGTTCACCACCGAGACTTATCCGGAATTCGTTTGGTGAAGAGCTACACGGTCCGGTAAAAAGGTCTCCCATATTTCAAAAGGTAGGTACAAACTTTTATTTGTGACAACAAATATTACTTCATTTTACGTTATTTTCTTTTGAAAATTATTCCACAAATTATTCCTGCAGTTTTGAACACATTGATGAAGTTGTTCATAGTTCTTTGTGTCGTTTCCGGTGGAATGAAAGCCACTTCCTGGGTGATCGCCTTAAGCGCTTGCAGGGCTGCGAAGCGGTGTTTGTATACTTACGCCTGTAAGTGTCCACAGAGAAAAACTCATAAGGTGGTAAACTGAGTGACCTTGGAGACCAGGTGATGTTTCCTCGCGAAGAGAGGAGACGTCAAGGAAACAACTCTCTAAAGAGTTCTAGAGAACGCCTGAGAAACGTGAGCTGTGGCTCCGTATTGTTGAAACCAAACTTCTCTCTCTTCATGGTCCCGAACAAACTGGTTTAACTTAGGTCGGAGGAAGGTTTCTATCACACGACCGTAGGGATCTGAATTAACTGTTACCCTCGCGCCAACTTGGAAAAAATACGGACTGCATAGACCAAATTCAACGACATCGCACCGAACTGCCATACAATGACTGTGGAGTGGTTGTTAGCGAAGCTCCTGAGGGTTTTGTTCTGCCCAGTAGAGCAAATTTTGTTTATTTACGGTATCTGACGAGTGGAAACGCGCCTCATCAGAAGAAATCAAAACAACGCTAGCGAGACCGTCCTGAAGAATTTTCTCACACGCAGCTCTGTGGCTTTCAGAGTCTCTCTGTCAATTCTTGGGTAACAATCACTTTGTATGGGTTCACGAGAAGATCTCTGAGCGAGATTCTGATTACACTCCTTTCAGACAATCCCACGCAGCTGCATGTTAAATGCTGAACGCTTTGGAGATTACTGCACGGACGCCGTCAGACACAGACCACATTTTCCGGCGTTGCTAAAGTGCGAGATCGGCCAGTAGATTTTCTTCTCAGTGCAGAAGCTATTGCTGTAAGATTTGATACCCCAGCTTGAATGGTTTTTCTTTCAGGAACAGAATCATGTCGGTCGTGTTCTAATCGAAAGCGAGATGCTCAATGAAATGGCTCTCAGCACTATGCGACTTAACTTCTGAGGTCATCAGTAGCCTAGAACTTAGAACTAATTAAACCTAACTAACCTAAGGACATCACACACATCCATGCCCGAAGCAGGATTCGAACCTGCGACCGTAGCGGTCGCTCGGTTCCAGACTGTAGCGCCTAGAACCGCACGGCCACTCCGGCCGGCAGATGCTCAATAAAATGGTTCAAATGGCTCTGAGCACTAAGGGATTTAACATCTGAGGTCATCAGTCCCCTAGAACTTAGAACTACTTAAACCTAACTAACCTAAGGACGTCACACACATCCATGCCCGAGGCAGGATTCGAACCTGCGACCGTAGCGGTCGCGCGGTTATAGACTAAAGCGCCTAGAACCGCTCGGCCACACCAGCCGGCGCGAGATGCTCGTTGAATAGTAATTACAGAACCACCATTACGAATACACGCTTCCACAACAAAATCACGATGCTCATCTACCCACGCCATTGCGCCTGCTGAAGATGGCACGTACACCGACCGCTATCCATCGATACCCCCCCTCTACATTAGTGTTTCCACCCCAACTCACGTAGTGACCTCTCCAAGTACGGGAGATCTTTTTGCCGGTCCCTGTTGTTCGCGGAGGAAGGATGTCCAACGTTCAGGTTCCAATAGACAACATGTCTGCATCGAGGACAAGTTATCGCCGAAAGTCCACAAGGGAACTAGAAACCTGCAAGTTTCTGGTGAATGTTAGGCACGTTGGAGACGTTGTCCGTTGAGGCATTCCGTTGTGTGGCTAAATTTATCACGTTTCGAGCCTCCGGTGTTTGTCAATGGCGGTAGCTCGGTGCTTTATTGCGGTTTCTCCTCCGGCCTACCTCTACACAGACAGGTAACGGCGCGATCCGCGAGTTAACAAATCATCGCGACTGTTCAATCGTCGCCCGCCCCCTGCTGGTACACAGAGAGCGACGGCTGCGCACGGTACGGCAGAGGCGCTAGTTCTGTTGCGGGGCTGAAGAAAAGGCGGTAGCGCAACCTTCCACGCACAAAGGAGCAGATCGTATTCACTTGGCCCCGCGTATATTTCTTACGGCCAATTGGCTCCCTGTCGGGGTCCTAATGGTTGCCAGCTACCTACACCGTCGTCGCCGCAGGGAGCCGCAGGCAGAGGAAGACAGTCGGCAGATGAAATACGTGGCGCTCGCGGTCGCCAGATAATGACCGATGTCGCGAGCCTGCGGGCGCGTTGTGGGCGCCACCTGGCAGACACCGCACCGTGGGAAGCGCGAGCCACAGGTGCTGCCCGCTCTTTGTGGGGCTTGACCGCTCACCGCAGAGACAGCCCTGGGCGCATGCCGTCATCTGCACTCGCTGCTCCTGTCTTCGTCAACCGACACAGTCATGCAAATACACTTCGCGGGTTTGCGCGGGATCGTATTGTGCAGAGTCCACATTATTTTTTTTAACATACATACTCAGCAATCCACCATACGGTGCGTGGCGAAGAGTACCTCGTACCACAACTAGCATCTTCTCTCCCTGTTCCACTCCCAAACAGATCGAGGGAAAAATGACTGCCTATATGCCTCTGTACGAGCCCTAATCTCTCTTAATTTATCTTTGTGGTCTTTCTGCGAAATATAAGTTGGCGGCAGTAAAACTGTACTGCAGTCAGCCTCAAATGCTGGTTCTCTAAATTTCCTCAGTAGCGATTCACGAAAAGAACGCCTTCTTTCCTCCAGAGACTCCCACCCGAGTTCCTGAAGCAGTTCCGTAACACTCGCGTGATGATCAAACCTACCAGTAACAAATCTAGCAGCCCGCCTCTGAATTGCTTCTATGTCCTCCCTCAATCCGACCTGATAGGGATGCCAAACGCTCGAACAGTACTCAAGAATAGGTCGTATTAGTGTTTTATAAGCGGTCTCCTTTACAGATGAACCACATCTTCCCAAAATTCTACCAATGAACCGAAGACGACTATCCGCATTCCCCACAGCTGCCATTACATGCGTGTCCGACTTCATATCGCTCTGCAATGTTACGCCCAAATATTTAATCGACGTGACTGTGTCAAGCGCTACACTACTAATGGAGTGTTCAAACATTACGGGATTCTTTTTCCTATTCATCTGCATTAATTTACATTTATCTATATTTAGAGTTAGCTGCCATTCTTTACACCAATCACAAATCCTGTCCAAGTCATCTTGTATCCTCCTACAGTCACTCAACGACGACACCTTCCCGTACGCCACAGCATCATCTGCAAACAGCCGCACATTGCTATCCACCCTATCCAAAAGGTCATTTATGTAGATAGAAAACAACAGCGGACCTTCCACACCTCCCTGGGGCACTCCAGATGATACCCTCACCTCCGATGAACACTCACCATCGAGGACAACGTACTGGGTTCTATTACTTAAGAAGTCTTCGAGCCACTTACATATTTGGGAACCAATCCCATATGCTCGTACCTTAATTAGGAGTCTGCAGTGGGGCACCGAGTCAAACGCTTTCCGGAAGTCAAGGTATATGGCATCCGTCTGATACCCTTCATCCATGGTTCGCAAGAAATCACGTGAAAAAAGGGCGAGTTGCGTTTCGCAGGAGCGATGCTTTCTAAAGCCGTGCTGATTCATGGACAGTAACTTCTCTGTCTCAAGGAAATTCGTTATATTAGAACTGAGAATATGTTCGAGAATCCTGCAACAAACCGATGTTAAGGATATTGGTCTGTAATTTTGAGGATCCGTCCTTCCACCCTTCTTATATACAGGCGTCACCTGCGCTTTTCTCCAGTCGCTCGGAACTTTACGTTGGGCAAGAGATTCGCGATAAATGCGAGCTAAGTAAGGAGCCAATGCAGTAGAGTACTCTCTGTAAAACCGAATTGGAATCCTATCAGGACCTGGCGATTTATTTATTTTCAACCCATTCAGCTGCTTCACAACCCCAGGGATGTCTATCACTATGACCTCCACACGGGAATCTGTACGACTCAAACGGCGGTATGTTTGTACGATCCTCCTGTGTGAAAGATTTCTCAAATGCTAAATTTAAAATTTCAGCTTTCGTTTTGCTGTCTTCTGTTGCCAGGCCAGAATGATCAGTGAGTGACTCGATGGAAGCCTTAGACCCGCTTACCGATTTTACATAAGACCAGAATTTCCTTGGGTTTTCAGCAAGATATTTTGCTAAGGTATGACGGTGGTAGTGGTTGTATGCTTCGCGCATCGCTCTTTTTACAGCAGCATGAATCTCTACTAACTTTTACCTGTCCTCATTCTCCCGTCTTTCTTGTACCACGAGCGCAACTGTCTTTGCTTCCTGAGCATTCTCCGAATCGATACAATTGTTCGACATCTTCAGGGTGATGGTAGTTCCTGCTGGCACTGCTGGAAGATGTGACTTTTTGAAAATCGCACCGCGGCGTCGAAATTTATCAGGCCAGGAACAGGAAATACGCGTACGGGAGAAGGTGCTCGCAGCTGCATGAAAGCGGCGCTGATTGTGCTCCCTGCCGGAAGTCGCAGAACAACCTTCCACGCATGCGCTGTGGGCAATAAGTCTGCTGCCGGACGCTCCTGTGTTTAGAAGCTAAATAATCTGCAGAGCACTGCGTCGGGCCACAAATCAGAAGTTCTTTTTTCTTCTGTTTTAACTTAATGGCAGTCAGTATTGGATTCCAGGCGGGTCTTAATTGAAAACCTGCATCCCTATTAAGGCTTTCCACTGTACGGATATGTATGGCTTCTTTAAAAACACAGTCCACGAATGATGTCGCTGAGGATAAAACTTGAGTCATCTTGTAAAACATCCGATGCCACGTATTCAGGGAGTGCTCCGCTACCGTTCATTTATCGGGGTGGCCCAGGCGTGTATATTGATAGTGTTCAAAAGAACGTTCTTGCCCGGTTCGACATGTCTGCCCAATTTAAGATTTCCCACATTGGCATGGGATCTTATATACCTCACGTCTTTGACCGAACACAACAAATTCCTCAGTTTTGATGGTGGACAAAAAACACGCCTGATGTAGTGTGTCTCGAGGGTTATTTCTATTCTTAAAGGTATGCCACCAAATACAACAAGAACGCCGTTGCTGTGGATGCCACCCTATCTTCAATATTGTGGGATTTGCACTATATGAATCGGCGGCTAACTCTGCACGTATATTTGCAACCGATCCATCGGGAAACCCTGAGAATCACAACACACTCTTATTTATTCTCAACTGATGAAATATTATGTTTCTATCTGGGCGAGGGTTGGTCAAGAAACTTTAGACACCACCACCAATGTCGGACTGGTGCTCTAGTGGTAAAGTGCGTGCGTAGAAACCGAAAGGTTGTGGGATCGAATCCCGGTCGCACCACGGGATTTCGAGCATATCTGTAGCCTAGCCGTTACCTCTCACAAGGGGATCCTCCATACTGTAAATCACGGATTTTGATGCGCTTCAAATATGTTGTAGAGGCACTGTCTCTGAGTATCTGGCTACCCGGTTTTTCAGCGACGGGCCTTAGTTTTAGATAAAATCGATTATGAAGTTCATTGCGTGATTTGTATATCCGTAACATTACACATATTCCGAGGACGTCATTGTAGCGCAGCAGTAAGGGTTCGCGACTACCAAACTGGAGGTACCGTGTTCGAAACCTGCTCGTGTATTTTCGGTTTTTCCTTTTTTTTTAATTGACCGAATTTTTCAATTTTATTTCAAAGAATATCAACAAACAGAGTAGGGTGTGCGAAATTATAAAGATATATTCAGTTATTAATATCTTCTGTCATACAATATTACAAAATCTTATTTTTCATCGTCCGCATTGCTTAATGTGCCAGAACAATATTTTGGGTGATACTTATCATAGAAACAACCGAAACACAAGTTTTCGCAGCACCACCCGCATTTTATGAAAGCAACCTTCTTGGAGGCGCACGGTTTCTTCGTGAGTGATAACGGGAGACACAATTATTTTGCATTCAAAGAGATTTGTCTTTAATCCACTAATTTCGATGCGAACCATGCGTATCTAATCATGGTTTCAGAATTAGGTGCGCTGAATTGATGTAGGATTAGCGAATGTAATTTTATCGAATCTTCCCTAGAAGCGATCTCTTTACTGTCTTTCATCAAGTCGGGAGCATTCTGAATAATTTTCGTGAAGATTTTCTCCTGTCGGTAAAAATAAACAACGGAGGGCTGGCAACAAGGAGTGCACTTTGGTAGGACCACTTTTAGGGTGCAGGTGCTCGCTTTCCTTTCATCAGTGAATAGATGATCGTATAAAGTTTAAGCGGTTTGCTCTTCCCACGAATCGATAATGTAGAAAAAAAATTTCTGTCCCACGTACGGAAGAATTACAGAACGCAAAAATTCTTCGTTCACCATTTCGTGAACTTCTCGGATTTCGTGCAGGACACGATTACATTTCTGTATTTCCCAGTTAATTCGTCTACTCGTTTTTGAAAGTTAGGGCCAAATTTTCCGTACGGTTCTTGCATACATAAAAAAAACTAGGGGAGCAGGATTCGAACACGGTACCTCCAGCGCGGTGGCCGAGAACGTTTGTCGCTGCGCCACGCTGATTTGTTCGGAACATACGTAATGTTATAGATATACAAAGCTTGCAGTGAACGCCAAAATCGATTTTCTCAAAAACCAAGGCCCGTCGCTAAAAAACTGGATAGCCAGGTACTCAGGGTAAGTTCCTCTACAACATATTTGAAGCGCCTCAAAATCCGTGATTTACAGTATGTCAGTGATGTGCAGATTCGCCGGAAACGATACGAAGCTCGGATTCCACGGTGGGTTGTAGGTCCGCTTTGCCCATAAGGATTAATGGGATAGGTTAGAGTTCGCGCAAGTAGCTGAAGTGGCGTCCAATTAAAATACTGGAGCCACAACGTTGAGACTCTTGGAATCATCGTTATTATCACCTCAAAAAAGTTACGTAATTCTGCACGGGAACATGTCAGCAGTCCTTGTAGACATTGATATAACCACCGTGCCACATTACCATAACACGCCTTTCGAGGACAAAACGATATGGCACGGTCCACCTACACTTTACACTGATGAGGAAAAGCATTATCACCAGTGCCCACAGAGAGAGTGAATTCCATCTGGTGGCGTTTACGGACACGGTAAAGAAAGTGCGAGGGAGCTTTCAATAAGTAATGCTACACTTTTTTTCTGAAAGCAGACTGGTTTTATTCAGGATTCCTATATACAATATTATCCACCAATCCATCACTCTTTTGACTGCAAAACCCATTTTTCAACATCATCTCAGTTCAATGGGATGGTTTTCCGTCACCTTATTGGGACTGGCTGTATGCCCGCACGGCATCACTCTATTGGTCGACGTCGCAGCCAAATTCTTGCTGCATCAACAACCTTCCCGTCATCCGAGTACTGCCTCCCGCGGGGGGGTATCCTTCATCGGGCCGAACAGGTGGAATCTGGAAGGTGTGAGATCTGGGCTGTAGGGTGGATGAGGAGCTCAGCGGGCAGATACCTTTGAGTACGTCAACTGGTGGACGAGTGTGCCAGCTCTACCAAATGAAAAAAAAAGTTCAAATGTGCGTGAAATCTCATGGGACTTAACTGCTAAGGTCATCAGTCCCTAAGCTTACACACTACTTAACCTAAATTATCCTAAGGACAAACACACACACACCCATGCCCGAGGGAGGACTCGAACCTCCGCCGGGACCAGCCGCACAGTCCATGACTGCAGCGCCTGAGACCGCTCGGCTAATCCCGCGCGGCACCAGCACTACCAACAGAGACGTCCAGCTGAACAGCGAACCATTTGATTCCGACAATTCGATTACCTCGAACGAGAGTGTCCGCACGTTCCAATATTTTAAGGGTGACAGCTGTGTGCGACCAGCCGGCACGCGGGAGATAGGACAGGTTAGCGCGACCTTGTTGCGACGATGACAGACACATTGCCCAATGACTCACTGTGCTTTTGTTCACTTTCAGATCTCTGTTGGTATTCTAGAAGAGCCTATGAATATCTGTGATGCTTTGGTTTTCCGCCAAAAGAAACTCAATGACAGCTCTCTGCTTGGAACGCACCTCCATTACGGGCCATATTTTGAACGGTACGTTTAGCGCCGCCACCTATTGGAACTTCTTGAAACTATAGAGGTTGAAGCAGGAATAATCCTAAATATCAAGGAACAAACTAGGCATTTTTTGAAGCAAAATGGCCGAGAAAAAATGTGTTGCATTACTTACTGAACGCCCCTCGTATGTTCACTGAGCAGAGGCGAACATCGAACCATTCTCGCAATGATACAAGCTGCAAACGGAAATCCACTACCATAAGTGACTTTAATAAAGGGCAGACTGTTACAGCAGGGCGCCTGGGCACGAAAACCTCGTAAACGGCGAAGGTGTTTCGCAGTTCAAGTTCTACTGCCGTGACCACCTTCGGAAAGTGGCTGATGGGCGGTGAAATCTCGAATAGGTGACATGGTTTCCTCGCCTCGGCACTGAACGTTGAGGTTGGAGGATTTCCCACTCTCTAAAGTAGGACAGACAGTGATCTCTGATAGATCTGGCAACACAGCCCAATGCTGGTGCAGGCACAAGAGTTTCGAAACAAATCGTTCAGGGTAGTAGAAATACCCACCGAAACTACCGTCGAATATCCTTGACATCGAATTGCTGTAGAATCTTAGCACAAAGTCTGAGCTCAAACATAATGAGACATTCTGAACAGAATGACCAACTCCATGCCAAGCAGCGTGGATTCCGGGAACACCGATCATCTGATACCCAACTCGCACTTTCCTCACACATACTGAAAGTATTGGATCAAGGCAGTCAAGTAGATGCAGTATTTCATGGTTTCCGAAAAGCATTTGACTCACTAACACATCTACGCTTGTAATCAAAAGTGAGATCGCATGGGATAATAAGCGAAATTTGTGACTGTATGGAGGACTTTTTGGTAGGGAGGACGCTATAAATCATCTTGGTTGGAGAGTTATCGAATGATGTAGAAGTAACGTCGAGTGTTCCAAGGACTAGTGCTGGGAGCGTTGCTGACTTATGTTGTCTATTAATGGCCTTGCGGACAATGTTAATACCAAACTCAGACTTTTTGTAGATGATGCAGTCGTCTATAACGAAGAAACGAAGTTTCAAGAACCAGATTTAACCGATGAAGCAAGCAATATTCTACAAGCCCGTAAGTATCGCTCAAATGCGGCTCATCGGGACAAGATTAGATTAATTATAGCACGCACAGATGCATTTAAACATTGTTCCCGCGCTCCGTACGTGAATAGAACCACAAGAAACCCTAATAACTGGTACAATGGGACGTGCCCTCCACCATGTACTTCACAGTGCTTTTGCAGAGTATGGACGTAGATGTAGATGTAGATGCACGTTATTGACCAAGTAGCTCCGTGTCAGAAGACCATTACTTGTTCCAATATTGACCCTACGATACCATATTATGATGGAAGCGGGCACCTGAATCGTCGAGATTGGACAGTGGAACAGTGGGAATGTGCCGGTTAGTCGGATGAACTAGGTTTCTTGTTATACCAGGCCGATGGTAATGTCTGGATACGCCGACGTCCAGGCGAACGGTCGCTCGAAACTTGCACCGCGACGCGGAAGTAAGCCAGAAGGAGCATTCACCTGTGCTTCCATAAGACCTGTGCTAGAGACCTAAAGTATCACGACATCTATGGATTAAGTGATCACTATTGCGGACCACTTGCAGCCATTCAATCTTGATGTCTTTCCCGACGGAGAAGGCATCTTCCAGATGAGTACTGTTCGTGTTTCAAGGACAAAATATTTTTAGTGGTTGGAGCGGTATGACAACGAACTCAGATTGGCATCTTGGCCACCAGTTTCACAAGATACGAACGCTACGGCAGAGACCTGGGGAACTGCGTGACCTGAATGTAGATGTCTGGCCTCACATATTTCCTGAATCTTATCAGGGACTTGTACTGTATTGTGTTCCCAAGGCGAACTAGCACGCTGTTTAACAGGTGATCATAACGGGCATTAATGAGCCCCGCCATTTTGATTCTTTCTTGGTCTCCCATTCTTAAAGTTCCCTCTTGGTTTCTCTTACGCCTATTTTCTGATAATTTCAAACATCCTGCATCTCTTTACGTTTTCTAATGTTTCCCCTGCGTCGACAAATCCCACGGAAGTCTACTGAGCTTCATGAAGTCTTCTAGTATCAAACGTGTGAGAACCGCACCGCTATGACCGTAGCCTTTTCAAAAGTCACACTGATCGTCATCTAACAGATCAGCGATTTTATTTCTCTTTCTTCTGTATGTAATTCTTGTCAATAACTTGGGTTCATGAGCTGTTACTCTCATTGCGCGAAGTTCTAGCGTTTATCCGCTATTGTTGTCTTTGCGATTGTATGGATAATATTTTCCCGAAAGTCCTCGGCCTCATACATTCTACACAGTAACGTGAATATTCGATTGATTGTAACTCCCCCCCTACCCCCTCCCCCCCCAATAATTTTTATTAATTGCAATGAAGTTTTATCCATCCCTTCCACGAACTTTCGTGGGACTCAGTCAAATGCATTTCGCAAAACAAGAATTACTGCATCTACCCGAGTGCCTTGATCCTCGGCTTTCAGGATGCCCTGTGAGATTAGTGCGAGTTGGTTTCTCATGGTTTTCGGAATACATGCTGGTTGATATAGAGTTGGCCATCCCCTTTCGAGTTACCTCATTAAATTTGAACTCATGATATAATGTAAGATTACACAACATATTAGGTATGTAAACCCAACACTGCGTTGGTATAAGTTTCAGTAATTTATAAAATAGTGTGATAATGTCTAAGACCTTTATCAATACAGCATCTATCTCTTTACTTGTAACATTATGATAAGTAAGAGAAAGAGCATATGAACACACAATAAACAGCTGTCATTTTTTATGTATAAACAACTAAAGACGTCTTTTGGTTTTTGAATGTATCAAGACAGTTGTAATACAGTGAAGCAACATTATTTATATTGACCTGGAATAAAAACAAATGTATTATAAACAGTGAAAAGTTACAAACGTAGATATGTCATATTATTGCACTGCTATGATCTGTGGACACAAAATGTTCTAAAAAGTTGTATTTCATCTTTTGTACATTCTAATACAGATAATGCTCAGAGAATGAACGAAAATGTTCGAAATTATTCATTAATAAAAATATTATTTGCGACGGAAAACTTAATTAATAAATTACAAATATATTATAAATGTTAATGATAACGGACGGTAGTTAATAAAGGATGTGAGAGACGGAAACAGACTTTCTCCCGTACCGTTCAATCTGTACAACGAGAAAGCAATTACGGAAATGAAAGAAATATTCAAGGGTGGGATTAAAATTCAGGGTGAAAGGCTATCAATGTAAGATTCGCTGATGAAATTACTATTTTCAGTAAAAGCGAGCAATAAGGACTTGTTAAATACAATGAACAGTCTAATAAGCACTGAATATGGATTGAGAGTAAACATGGAGAAGACGAAAGAAATTAGAAGCAGCAGAAATTAGATTATCTTAACAACAAACCATATGTAATCACTGGGGACCACGAAGTGAAGCAATTCTCGTGCGTTGGAGGCAAAATAACGCATCACGGAAGAAACAAAGAAGATATAAAAAGAAGACTGACACACGCAAAGAAGGCATTCCTGGTCAAGAGAAGCCTAATAAAGTCCGACAAATGCTTTGAGTTTAGGATAAGATGTGTAAGATTGTTCATATTTTGCGTTGTATTGTACCGAAATGAATCGCAGACAGTGGAAAAAACGGAAGAGAAGAGAATCGACTCGTCTGAAATGTGTCACTGTAAAAAGTTGACCTATAAGATAATAACTAAGGTGCTTACCCGTAGAATCAGTAAGAATGGGAGTGTTTGGAAAACATTCAAGGGAAGAAGGTACATGATGATAGGAGATGTGTTTCGGCATTAAGGAATAACTTCCATGGTACAACTGTAAGGGAAGACAGAGGTAGGAATATGTTCAATAAATAATTGAGAGCGAGGGCTACATCAGGACAGCCAAAATGAAGTTTGAACCCTGTTCGTCTCAGTTATCATATACAATTAGCAACCTGTCTACTCCATTTAATAATCTTAACAAAGTCTTCTTTAAGGTTTACTACGAATCTCATCCGTAAATCTATGTGCTGAATTTTTCTCCTCCACTTTTATGCTTGTCGTAAACATTTCTTTTCATATCAGTTTTCAGTTTCTCGACATATAACTTAAAATGCAGAGCTGATAAGCAGTGATGCGACATCATCCTTGTCAACTTCCTACTTTCAGTATTTCGAGCTGGTTCGTGTATAAATATAGTGTTGAAATGAGACCACCTTTCCGTCATCTTGCTGTTGGTGAAACTTCAGTACTGTAGAATTTCCACACAGTCGAGGAGGCCTTTATTCTTCAGTGGGTCTGGTGTCTGATGATATGAATTACGACGATAACGATGATGATGAAGTAGGGGAAGGAAACGACGGTCAGATTGTTCAACTCTGTGGCAGTACTAATAAATAACTGTGCTGTTAAAAGATAGATCCTTAACTGCAAACTGAAAGATAGAATAGACCCCTCTAGAATGCAGTTTCTTTGATCTATTAATGTTGCAAATGAGGTGGGATGAATAAAAACGAAGTTACTCTCCAATCGCTTAACATTTACAAATTGAATAATAAAATCGTGGAACGGAGACCTCAGAGCAGTTGAACGTCACCCTACAATTCGCTGGACGCGGAACCTGTTGTTTTTGTTGTGGAGCCCTACCCACCTGGGCTGTTGCAGTGTCGTCATTCGCTTCTGTACACAAACAAAGCTAGATCAGTTGCGCTTTGAATACTAAATACTCGTTGTATTGACACCAAATGAAATAGTTACCGGTATACACAACACTGTTAGGGACCCGTAACACAAATTACCCTTTTACTACAGTCTTTCCTCCTCACATTTATGATCATTTTATTTCAGATAGCATCATCGTATCTTGGAGCGCTATTAAAAACTGCGTATGTAGTCTACCTTGAAAACTTAAACTTTTTTCTTTCTTTCGACATGTGACAGTAACGCGAGTGCTAACTCAGCTAACACATGTAGAGATGTGTCTTAAGGGGAACGGTCAATATTCAGGGATATGAGTGGAACAATCATTCGAAGCAAAAGGATACTGTAAACTTGGGCTCTAAAACGCATATCTTAAGAGCTACGAACACTTCTTCATCTTCGATATTGTGAAACAAGTCTCTTCTACTGCAAGCTTTCTTCTTTCCGTATTTTGGGAGGAGATAGTATGGACAAAACCAAGAAAAAAGTCTAGTAAACTAGGGCCTTAAAATATGTACGTCAACAGCTGTGGGCACTTGTTCAGTAGAAGAGGTGTACTGCATATTGGCAAAGATTATATCTCCAAGAATATGAAAAGCAAAGAACTTACAGTAGAAGAAATTTGTTTCACAGTATCGAAGATGAAGAAGTGTTCCTATTTCTTAAGCGATGTATTTTAGAGCCCATGTTTACTAGACTTCGAATGGTCGTTCCTGTCATACCCCTGAATGCTGACCAGTCCTCATGAGACACCCTGTATAAAAGTATTTAAAAATTTGTGACTTCTTTACGAACAAAAGTGGTGTATCTTCCTAAACAGTGATAGAAAAATTTACGATAGAGTCATATAATATACTCGGTTCACATGAGATGTTTCCGAAGTTCACCTTCAGTAGGTAATAGTAATTTGACTGTGGTTTCATACATCTGATCAAAATTCCAGAAATGATTACGAATTAGATAATAAAATAAGTCAGTTATTCTCTGGGTCATAATCTAGGAGTTATATTAATAACCTAGCACTAGTTTTTGTAGAACCCTAATGCGTCAGTTTAACATGAACTTAGTACATATCATGCAGGCCATCATATCGCAATCGTAATGAAACCTTTTCGACGTTGGCGAAAAAATTTCAAGCAATAACACAGTCATATTCGTTTTAATTGAGTCTTCTTATAGATCTCTCTGCACAGAAAAGAGATCGGATCTGCAGCCACATGACACTGGCGGCGAGTGTTTAGAGAGACAAAGAGAGAGTAGTCTAGGGTGCAGAAACCATGAGCTCTACTGCGACTTGAATGTTTCATGTTAGAAGATGGCATCACTTTAATTAAATTATGGGACATAGATTTTCCATTATGATATGCGTCTAGAAATAAATGAAAAAGAATTTAATTTATTTTAGCAACGGATAAATCTGTCCAACTGAATTAATTGATTCAAAAATGTTGTTCGAGAGAAGAAGCATGGAATGAATTGAATTTTCGATACTTCTTGTGATTATCTGTATTTGTGACAGTAACACCACATGAGGGGTTGCTCGTCCCCCATCGGGCGCCTCCCCAGGTGGCGGATTGGGGAATGTTCACCAGATATAATGGGTAGCGGGAAAATAAAATACCCGTAGTGGATCAAAACCAGTGAAGAGGACGTCAACGGCTCGGATGCCGGAAGAGAATTTTTTTTTATAGCATTCCAACGGCAGAAGAGGCGGAAGGCATCTGTACGGGGCAGGCAGAGCTCAGAGCCTAGGAAAGGCAATCTGCCTATGAAATGGTAATCCAAAATATTACTCAGCGAGCCTGGAAGCTGTGAGGTGGCAGCCCCATCACCAAACTTAACCTGCGCAACGCTCGTACGCGGCCAGGGGATTCTACACCTAATGGCTCACGATTTGCCTCGTATAATGGATTCAAAGGAAACGGACATGGGCTATGGAACAGGAATTCGCGAGATGGAAACAAAAAACATTGCTTCACATTTGGGACGTGGAACGTTCGTAATCCTAATAAACCAGCTGCGGCAGCGACTTTCATATATGAATTGAAAACCTACAAGACAGGCATTGTAGCTCTACAGGAAGTTAGATGGCTTGGAGAAGGGATACACACGGAGGATAATTGTGACATTTTTTTATGGGGAAGATGAAAAAAATCATGAATTTGGCACAGGTTTTGCTGTCAAGAACATGTTTGTTAATCGGGTTAAGGAATTCCATCCCATTGACAAAAGGATGTCTTCATAACAATCAAACACCAGTGGTATGACATAACATCCATAAATGTCCATGCACTGACTGAAGATTCTGGCCGGCCAGGGTGGTCGAGTGGTTCTAGGCGCTACAGTCTGGATCCGCGCGACCGCTACGGTCGCAGGTTCGAATCCTGCCTCAGGCATGGATGTGTGTGAAGTCCTTAGGTTAGTTAGGTTTAAGTAGTCCCAAGTTCTAGGAGACTGATGACCTCAGAAGTTGAGTCCCATAGTGCTCAGAACTATTTTTTTGAAGATTCTGCTGAGGATGAGAAAGATGAGTACTATGAAGAATTAGAGAGAGTCGTCGAAAGTATTCCAACAAGAAATATGATAATTATCATAGGGAAAAATAGGTAAAGAGGATATGTTGATCCCCACAATAGGAAAACATAGCAAGCACTCGACCACAAACGAAAATGGATTAAAAATGATCAACTTTGCACTGTCAACGAATACGAGTTTGCTCGACGATGTTCCCTCGCAAAGAAATACACAAAGGTACATGGTGCTTTCCAGATGGCAATACAGTAAATCAGATTGACCATGTTATGACATGATCAACGTTGCACTTCATTTATAAGAGATATTAGAACGTACAGAGAAGCTGAAACTGGCTCAAATCGTTTCCTAGTGGTAGGAATGACGAAAATCAAAATGATTTGGAATCAACAACCAAAAGTCACACCAAAACCTAATTTAGACATCGAACGACTGAAGGAACTGTCTGTTAAAGAAACCTATGCGATTGAAAAAAAATAGCCGATTTACAGCGTCGAGAAGACTTCGGAAAGAATAAAGACTTCGTAACAGATGCAGCAGAAAAAAAACTGGGGAGGAAAAAGAAAACGAAGAAACGGAAATGTTTCAACGAAAAGGTCAGAGAACAGTGGAAAAGAGGAAAGAAGCCAGGATGCTGTGGCTGCATAATAAGGAGAGTGAGGACAGGAGAGAGACCCTCAAGGTGGTTAGAAGAGAAACAGCAAGAATTCTACGAACAGAGAAAAGGAGATATCTAACGGAAGTCCTAGATCTATAGAAGTGGAAAGTAGAAATGGAAACTCAAAGGGGTTGATTTAGTATACAAAGAAAAGTAAGAGAGGTTATCAAAGTGAAAACCTATTCATAAAAGATAAAAATCAAAATATTCTAACACAGCTGGAAGATATCCTTTTTTTTTTCTTTTTGGTCATCAGTCTACTGGCTGGTTTGATGCGGCCCGCCACGAATTCCTTTCCTGTGCTAACCTCTTCATCCCAGAGTAGCACTTCCAACCTACATCCTCAATTATTTGCTTGACGTATTCCAATCTCTGTCTTCCTCTACAGCTTTTGCCCTCTACAGCTCCCTCTAGCACCATGGAAGTCATTCCCTCATGTCTTAGCAGATGTCCTTTCATCCTGTCCTTCTCCTTATCAGTGTTTTCTACATATTCCTTTCCTCTCCGATTCTGCGTAGAATCTCCTCATTCCTTACCATATCAGTCCAGCTAATTTTCAACATTTGTCCAAAGCACCACATCTCAAATGCTTCGATTCTCTTCTGTTCCGGTTTTCCCACAGTCCATGTTTCACTACCATACAATACTGTACTCCAGACGTACATCCTCAGAAATTTCTTGCTCAAATTAAGGTCGGTATTTGATATTAGTAGACTTCTCTTGGCCAGAAATGCCTTTTTTGCCATAGCGAGTCTGCTTTTGATGTCCTCCTTGCTCCGTCCATCATTGGTTATTTTACTGCCTAGGTAGCAGAATTCCTTAACTTCATTGATTTCGTGACCATCAATCCTGATGTTAAGTTTCTCGCTGTTCTCATTTCTACTACTTCACATTAGCTTCGTCTTTCTCCGATTTACTCTCAAACCATACTGTGTACTCATCAGACTGTTCATTCCGTTCAGCAGATCATTTAATTCTTCTTCACTTTCACTCAGGATAGCAATGTCATCAGCGAATCGTATCATTGATATCCTTTCACCTTGTATTTTAATTCCACTCCTGAACCTTTCTTTTATTTCCATCATTGCTTCCTCGACGTACAGATTGAAGAGTAGGGGCGAAAGGCTACAGCCTTGTCTTACACCCTTCTTAATACGAGCACTTCGTTCTTGATCGTCCACTCTTATTATTCCCCCTTGGTTGTTGTACATATTGTATATGACCCGTCTCTCCCTATAGCTTACCCCTACTTTTTTCAGAATCTCGAACAGCTTGCACCATTTTATTTTGTCGAACGCTTTTTCCAGGTCGACAAATCCTATGAAAGTGTCTTGATTTTTCTTTAACCTTGCTTCCAGTATTAGCCGTAACGTCAGAATTGCCTCTCTCGTCCCTTTACTTTTCCTAAAGCCAAACTGATCGTCACCTTGCGCATTCTCAATTTTCTTTTCCATTCTTCTGTATATTATTCTTGTAAGCAGCTTCGATGCATGAGCTGTTAAGCTGATTGTGCGATAATTCTCGCACTTGTCAGCTCTTGCCGTCTTCGGAATTGTGTGGATGATGCTTTTCCGAAAGTCAGATGGTATATCGCCAGACTCATATATCCTACACACCAACGTGAATAGTCGTTTTGTTGCCACTTCCCCCAATGATTTTAGAAATTCTGATGGAATGTTATCTATCCCTTCTGCCTTATTTGACCGTAAGTACTCCAAAGCTCTTTTAAATTCCGATTCTAATACTGGATACTTTATCTCTTCTAAATCGACTCCTGTTTGTTCTTCTATCACATCAGACAAATCTTCACCATCATAGAGGCTTTCAATGTATTCTTTCCACCTATCTGCTCTCTCCTCTGCATTTAACAGTGGAATTCCCATTGCACTCTTAATGTTACCACCGTTGCTTTTAATGTCACCAAAGGTTGTTTTGACTTTCCTGTATGCTGAGTCTGTCCTTCCGACAATCATATCTTTTTCGATGTCTTCACATTTTTCCTGCAGCCATTTCGTCTTAGCTTCCCTGCACTTCCTATTTATTTCATTCCTCAGCGACTTGTATTTCTGTATTCCTGATTTTCCCGGAACATGTTTGTACTTCCTCCTTTCATCAATCAACTGAAGTATTTCTTCTGTCACCCATGGTTTCTTCGCAGCTACCTTCTTTGTACCTATGTTTTCCTTCCCAACTTCTGTGATGGCCCTTTTTAGAGATGTCCATTCCTCTTCAACTATACTGCCTACTGCGCTATTCCTTATTACTGTATCTATAGCGTTAGAGAACTTCAAACTATCTCGTCATTCCTTAGTACTTCCGTATCCCACTTCTTTGCGTATTGATTCTTCCTGACTAATGTCTTGAGCTTCAGCCTACTCTTCATCACTACTATATTGTGATCTGAGTCTGTATCTGCTCCTGGGTACGCCTTACAATCCAGTATCTGATTTAGGAATCTCTGTCTGACCATGATGTAATGTTATTGAAATCTTCCCGTATCTCCCGGCCTTTCCCAAGTATACCTCCTCCTCTTGTGATTCTTGAACAGGGTATTCGCTGTTACTAGCTGAAACTTGTTACAGAACTCAATTAGTCTTTCTCCTCTTTCATTCCTTGTCCCCAGCCCATATTCTCCTGTAACCTTTTCTTCTACTCCTTCCCCTTCAACTGCATTCCAGTCACCCATGACTATTAGATTTTCGTCCCCCTTTACATGCTGCATTACCCTTTCAATATCCTCATACACTTTCTCTATCTGTTCATCTTCAGCTTGCGACGTCGGCATGTATACTTGAACTATCGTTGTCGGTGTTGGTCTGCTGTCGATTCTGATTAGAACAACCCGGTCACTCAACTGTTCACAGTAACACACCCTCTGTCCTACCTTCCTATTCATAACGAATCCTACACCTACAAGATATCCTAGAAAGATGGAAAGAATATTTCCCGAAAATGTTAAATTGTACTGATCCGAACATAACCTTCAATTACACAATGTCTGAGAGTGACAGTATTAATAATGGCGAATGTAGAATCACAGAATAGAAAGTGATCTACACCATTCAAAAACTGGAAAACAACAAGGCAGCAGGCGAGGGCCAGATATCAGCAGAGATGATAAAAGAGGGCGGAAGCAAACTACACAAAGGAGTTTATAACCTTATCACAATGATATGGAAAACTGAAACACTGCCTGAAGATTGGGAAACTGCAATAATTTGTCCCATACACAAGAAAGGAAACAGAATGGAATGTAGAAATTACAGAGGAATCAGTTTGCTGAACATAACATACAAAATCCTACCAATGATCAATTTGGAAAAACTTAAACCTTACGCTGAAAACACTATTCAAGATTACTAGGTTGGATTTAGAACACACCCTCCCACAACTGGTAATGTGTTTACTATACGATAGATCTTTGAGAAATACTGGGAATTTAAGAAAAACATTCACTGTCTCTTCATTGACTTCCAGTGAGCCTATGACAGTATCCACAGAAGTTGCGGCTCCAACACATTACGATAATTTAGTATACCCAGTAAAATCATTAGCATGATACAACTGTGCTTGGATGGCTCCCAGGCAGCAGTGAAGTTCAGAGGATCCATAACCCCCAACTCTCCAATTACAACAGGCTTACGACAAGGAAACGCTCCATCATGGGTCCTCTTCAACCTTGCATTAGAGAAAGTGGTTCGGGAGAGTAGTTTACATCTATACAATGGTCTCCGATTCGAACACCGTGAAGTGAAACTCCTGGCTCATGCAGATGATATAGTGTTGCTGAGTGAAACTGAAGAAGAACTGAAAGACATGTACAGATCTCTCAGGCACAGTGCCAGCAAAATGGGGCTTTTGATTAACCAAGAGAAAACAGAATATATGGACATAGGTCGAGTCATAAACTAAAATCTTTATTTTGAAATTGACCAACATTCTAAATTCAGAAAAGTTCTTCAGTTTAAATACCTTGGATCACGTTTCAACAGTAAAAATATCATAATAATGGGTATAAACGAAAGAATAGCCTCAGAGTCAAGATGTCTGTACTCACTAGCAACCCACTCAAAAATAAAGCCTTGTCAATCACCACAAAGATGAAGATATACAACACTATCATCTGCCTCATAGTACTGTACGGTTCAGAAAGCTGGACACTTACAAACAATGAAAGAGAAGAACTGTATGTTTTCGAAATAAAAGTAACGAGAAAAATCTGGGTTGGGGAATGGCGTATGGAGAATTCGAAAGAACAATGAAATATATCATTTAATGAAGCAACCCATCACCCAGAAATGAAAAAGTAGGAGACTGCAATGGGATGGACGTGTGGCCAGAATGGAAAACAACAGAATCACCAAGAAAGCATTTGAAGGAACTCTCCAGGCAACAAGACCATCGGGCCGACCTCGTACAAGGTGGAAAGATGACATAGAGAAGGATATCGCAGCATTAGGAATTTCTGCAGGGAGGGGAGAGACTGTGAGAGACAGAAGGCGGTGGAAGCAGTTCGTTGATGCAGCGCGTGGTCTGCAGGGCCTGTGTTCGCTGAGAAGAAGAAGAAGAAGAAGAAGAAAAGTCTGTGACATCTAAAATGAGAAAACATGAATGATGTACAATGTATGGGTATGTGAGATGTACTGGGGAACCTCTCTCAAGAGACGTCAGGAGCAACGGTGCCTTGCAATTTGCGAATCTGCATATTACACAGAATATCAATGGAAAATCTAGTTTTTATTCGTACTACAAACCTAATAATTTTTTTTCTTTTCTTTTTATTTTTTTTTTATTTTTAGGAAGATTGTGTAAGACGTTTTATTTTGTAACACTTAACTAATAAGTTTGTTCTTATATGTAGAGTACTTTTGAAATGTTTACATCTCTTCGTCTTACTTGTTATACTATGTTCGAGTACACTGGTGAAAGGAGTCGTTTGTGGAAGCTGCCTCCACACTCGAGAACTAAACACACGAACGACCAAATAGGCGATTCAGTGCTCAGATCGAATCCAGCACAACCGTGCAAATGTTAAATTGGTAATTATTCACGCTCAAGAGCGCTAATGCAGCTGAAGTTTCATTATCCACAAAATAAAATTTAATTCCATACATATAATTTAAAAAGTTCTAGTTGACCTGGATTAAAAGAAAAGATTAGGATTATCATAATGGCACCTGTGTTACATTGGAAACACCATGACAGAATGCAGTTCAGTCTAATCTATTCCACGTAAGCTTAAAATCAAGTAACTCAGTACTAAATATTTTAATTAGTCTTAAGCTAACTATCGGTAACTATGAATAACTCAGTCACGCAGTCAAGCAAATTTAGTTACGTAATACTCACCATAATATAAAACTACTTCACATGATTGAAATCCTACCTCAGTACTTAACATAAAATTATGTTTTACACTCGTGAGACATTCAGCAACAGCCCCCTCCAGCTCATTGTTTCGGCCGTTGCGGTGTCTCGACCGCAGCTTGAGCGTGCTCCGGTCTCATTGATCAGCTCATTCAGACCGTAGGTCTGTCCGCTTAAGAAGTTCACCACTGCTTAGGACTGACAGTAACCTGGACTGATTTACACAGTACCTCTAACAGCAGTTTGACTGACTGATAAACTAATAATCAATTAACTCCATCAACTATCTGCCAGTTAATAGACAAAGTTCACTTCTCAGAATGTGATCTCATCCGAACACATCACACTGAGTCATCAAATTTTGTGTTTGATGACGCACCACATCCTGGACATACAGGGTCGACAACTTATTTTACACCGTACCACGATATAAGCAAGCACCACATAACCTTGAATGCCACTATCTGGTAGACACTTCATGTGTCTGTTAGCGTTACCCTGTAGTGGAATTGATTCCTTTTGCGATCGTGTCTAAGTATAGGTTTTTCAGTACAAAATCAATAGTTTACTTAGAAGTAATTATAGTTTCAACGTATCTGACTTATTACACACTTATAGAGATTCCTTAGTTCTTGAGTGGTGGCTTACACATGCTACTGAGTCCTTTGAAAGTAATGACAGTATTCGGCAAAAACAAAAGCTAATTCTTTCTTACGTAGATACGTTCTAGGGAAATTATCTGTCTATAAATTCTTCACAGGTCTATCTAGGCTTCTTTTACTATCAAAAGTTACTTAAAGGCTTTTGAACATAGACTAAAGAGCGAACTATGTATCTCAGACTTGTAATAATTTACTATCGAAAAATCTATTCCTACTACTACTGTTCAAAATTAAGAAAAAATGAATATTAACAGTAACACATTTCTCTCAATGATTTTAAATCAGTAGCAGTAGAGAAATCTACTTACATAAACTGTTATCCATAATATTTCTGTCAAACAAAATTTACTTTCTTTTGTTCGGTAAAATGTAACGAAGAAATGTTTGCGTTATATTTAATGCATTTATGACTACCTATAGAATGTTGAATCCTAACTCTGTTAACCACGAAATTAGAATCTTATTCTTTCAAAAATTTATCTTGGTAGAGCGTGCGAATCGGTAAATATCGTCGGTAGTGTCTTCCTATTGTGACTTCGCGCAGTCAGTGTCTCGCTGCGGCAACGATCTTTACAAAGACTATCTCCTTTTAAGATTCGAATCGAATACTGGTTTGGGTGAAATGGTACTCCTTACCTGAACCATGTTAAGACATTAAACATTAGTTTAGACAAACGTACAGCTCCACTATTCTCTTTAATAAGCTAAGGCGAGGCGGAGGCTCTGTGCTATGTCAAATCGTAACCACAACGATTTTTTTTTTTTTTTTGTCGTGTTCACTTATTGATTCAGCATCTGGAAATGTTTCATAGCCAAGGAACTGTGGAAAAATTCTTGTAAAAGTTTTGTGATATGTGTATCGTACTTGTATTTTAGATGCTACATCACCGCGCAACCCAGAGCAGTTAGAGCGTACCATCAGAGTTGGCCCCCGAGAATGCAGCCGACGGTCGTTATCAACGATGTTAAAATTGCTAAAAGAAATAGTGGCGATGTACGTTTATCTAAGTAAGTGGTCCCATTTAGTTTTAATATCGCTCACACAGGGCCAGTTGAACAATCTCCGGTTAGCAACCTGTTAAGCTCTATTCTCGGAATAGCGTGAGAAACGCGTTATACGTACCCGGAATAACACCTAACCGGAGAATAAACTCAAGATAACTTAACCGGCGATTTCTGGCCGGTTAGCGAGCATAACTGGGGAATAACTTTTCAAGATGGCACGGATAGTGACTGATACAGCCAGAAAAGTCTAGATTTTGGCTGAACTGTTCATGAGAATGAGGAAGGAAAAGAAACAGTGACAACGCCGATTCAGAATTTATATCCAGATTTTGCGTATCAGAGGAAGCCGTACTTCGTCTTCTCTGTCTTGCACGTGAGAAACTGGAGCATATGACGGACAGGTGAGTCTATTTCTATGTTTCTTTAAGTGTTACTGTTTATTTGTAGTAATATGCATTCGATTTCAGTACCTCGTAAATTCCATCGTGTTATTTATGTAAATCAGGCACATTAAAATGACAATTCGTAGAGAAATAGTCTTGTTTACCTGGTGTGTGTTACAATTACTGAAATAGCGAAAAGGACTATTTCGTTTTATTTAGCAGAAAATGACGATTCGTAGAAAAATAGCCTTGTTTATCTGCGCGTGTGTTACAATTGCTGAAGTAGCGAAAAGGACTACTTCGTTTTATTTAGAAGACAGTGCCATAAGAGACTTAACCAAATCGAAAAACCCCACCGATTCTATGTACAATTTGCATTAACAGCTTTTTCTGTTATTGACGAAACATCGATTTTTCGTGTAGCATAAACATTTTGACAAAACAGTATTGTCCCAATCTCATCAATCGTAGAAAATATTGTTCCACTTCCTTTTCTATAAGGAATGCCCCCTTTTTGTAAAGACCACAGCAGTGTCAAAACAACTTTCCACCTTTTATTGAAAATATTAGTATTACAGGCCCATTAATGCTTCAGAGCAAGAAGATTGTCTCCCACCTACCATTATTCACTGCAACCAGTGAACTATTTGTTTTTACTTAGGCTAAGTTCAGCACGGAAAGATTAAGAGGAAAGTAAGATTTTTTCCTTAAAAAATAGTGATGTTTCTCCAGCTATAGACGGTAGCTGTTGTTTCTTTGTTATTAGTATTATCCACATAAGCCCACCCATATCTATCATAAAATAACAGCTGTATTTGTATGCTGTAAGAACAGAACAGGGATCTAGCTATCTGCATAGTTGTAGCATGTGGAAGGAGTTATGTTTTTAAATTTCCTCGAATATCAAGTTATTTTCAGTGTTCTCCTTTATGTCAAGCTCTAGCTAGTTGAACATAACTTAAATTGAAATATCTTATATTGTACTTGTGTGAAACACCATTTTTCTAAAACTGATGGCTTATTGTGATTGTTTAGTGTAACAAAAAGCTTGATAGCACTCTAATATCACTGGTTCACTCAGCCAAGTCTATAGCAGAAAATATTGTTCACTCTTATATCCATTTGGGACAATAACTTTCCATCTTTTAGTGAATGCTTCAGAGCAACAAAATAGTCCACCACTTAGCATGTAAATTATTTGTGTTTATGCAGACTAAATTTAACACAGTAAAATTAACAGGAAAATACTTTTTTGTTAAAAAAAAGAAAGCTATAGCAGATACCTGTTGTACTGTAATTTCTTAGACTTTCACGGCGATTTGATGACATCTCGTGGAAATCGGGTTTTCTACCGGATATCAGTGTCTTCCAAACAAGATATTTCGACGTCATTACTTGACGTCTTCATCAGGTGTTCCCTGAGTCTCAGGGAACACCTGATGAAGACGTCAAGTAATGACGTCGAAATATCGTGTTTGGAAGACGCTGATATCCGGCAGAAAACCCGATTTCCACGAGATGTCACCTGTTGTATTTCTCAGTTACTGGTATTATCCACATAATCACATATGTATTTGTCGTAAAATAATTATCTCTGTGTGACAAGAACATAGATACTTTTCATTCAGTTAACACGAATCTTTAGTTATTGAATCTACATAATCACAATAGTGGAAGGAGTGGCTGTAAATTATGTTTTTAAATTTCTCTTGAATTGTCTCACGTCATTCTTTTCTTTCTTTCAGTAATGTCTCTGTTCTACCAATGAACCAGCCTTAATTGTTATTGGCAAAGGGTCAGCCAGCATTATTACTAAGCGGATGTGTATGACACTGGGCAACATGCATGAGAGACAATTTTTTAATTATTTCAGTTCTCTGATGTAATTAAAAGAAAAGAAAATAAAATAAACAAATGTATCTGGATTAACATATTTTTATTCTGAAATTATTCACATAAGTTTTTACTTTCCTATACTAATTTTAAGCTTCATGGTGTTTTTTTAACCAATACAGTTCTTTCTCACATCTCTGGTTCTTTTCAAGGTACTGCTGAAGCAGCACCATCTGCAACTCTGCTAATTCTTTCAAATTTGAGAACAGGTATCGTTATTCTGAAAACAAAACTGACAGTTCTAAGGTGAGATGACAAGAAAAGAAGGACGAACACAGTGAAGGTGCCAGGCCTCTGGTCACTTCCCCTTCCCTTCCTAGATTACATACAGGTAATTGAGATGATTGCATAATCCAAAATTATGTATCAAACAGTTTCTCAACCATTTATGGTGAGATACAATAACAGCAGGCCCCAGTTTGGTATGTGACATAGGTAGATTCTCACCCCAAGATTATAGAGAAGATAATGGATGCTTATTGTAAATGTTAACATATTATTACTTATATATACCCTCAATATAATTAATAATCATCACATCACAGAAGCATGATTTATATATGCCCAAGGATTGCAAACGTGGATGCACAAATAGTGTTCAGTAATTTAGCAAGGATATTTTCTGTATAACACCCATTGCTGTTGTAAAGAATGAATCATACTAAGACGCAAATACAACAGCAAGCTAGTCAGTTACACCTTTTATCATTTTCAGTCAAATCAATCTCCATGATGTCCATGTTGTCACAGTTTCCTGGAGACGCTATAATGACCAATTATTTCACAAAGCAGACCACATTTCACAGTTGCTTCCATTTATGTGTCTACTTACAATTCAATTCACCATCTACCCTACAGCTACATTTGAAGGAATACTATCGTATAGAAATGTTGCATCTGAATCGAACTGACTTTGGCGTCGTCCTGCGACCACTTTATCAAATAGCGTATTTTTGAAATTTACATTACACATATGGATGCCGCCAACCTACAGCCTCTGCTTCGTTTTCTCGCTTAATATTTGCGTGTTTCTTTCTCTTAATAATAATAATAATAATAATAATAATAATATAGGAGCACTCAATAAACTAAATATACACACTAGGCAGAGATCGGAACCAACCAACACACAGAAGAAACCCACAAAACCAGCATGGCAACACAGGCTACAGATCAGAATAGAAAAACTGAGAAAAGACATCGGACAGCTAACACAATTTATAAGAAACGAAATGTCAGAAAAAAAACGAAAAAGGTTAGGTAAAATCTCACAACAAGAAGTGACAGAGCAATTAGATGAAAAGAAACAGAAATTACAAGCATTGGCCAAACGACTTAGAAGATACAAAAAAAGTGAAAATAGAAGGAAACAAAACCAAACATAGAACACAAACCAAAAGAAATTTTACCAGACAATAGATAACACACACATTAAAATAGACAATCCACCAAACATTAGAGACATGGAACACCTCTGGAGCAACATATGGTCAAACCCGGTACAACATAACAGGCATGCACGGTGGATACAAGCAGAAACAGATACGTACAAAATGATACCACAAATGCCTGAAGTGATAATTTTGCAACATGAAGTCACCCAAGCAATTAATTCTACTCACAACTGGAAAGCCCCTGAAAAAGATAAAATAGCAAATTTCTGGCTAAAGAAATTCACCTCAACACATTCACATCTAACTAAATTATTTAACAGTTACATTGCAGACCCATACACATTCCCTGATACACTTACACATGGAATAACTTATCTGAAACCTAAAGATCAAGCAGACACAGCAAACCCAGCTAAATATCGCCCCATAACATGCCTACCAACAATGTACAAAATATTAACTTCAGTCATTACACAGAAATTAATGACACATACAACACAGAACAAAATTATAAATGAAGAACAAACAGGCTGTTGCAAAGGAGCACGAGGATGTAAAGAGCAACTGATAATAGATGCAGAGGTGACATATCAAGCTAAAACTAAACAAAGGTCTCTACACTATGCATACATTGATTACCAAAAAGCTTTTGATAGTGTACCCCACTCATGGTTACTACAAATATTGGAAATATACAAAGTAGATCCTAAATTGATACAGTTCCTAAGCATAGTAATGAAAAATTGGAAAACCACACTTAATATCCAAACAAATTCAAATAATATCAAATCACAGCCAATACAGATTAAGCGTGGAATATATCAAGGAGACTCATTAAGTCCTTTCTGGTTCTGCCTTGCTCTGAACCCACTATCCAACATGCTAAATAATACAAATTATGGATATAATATTACTGGAACATACCCACACAAAATCACACACCTGCTATACATGGATGATCTAAAACTACTGGCAGCAGCAAATCAACAACTCAACCAATTACTAAAGATAACAGAAGTATTCAGCAATGATATAAATATGGCTTTTGGAACAGACAAATGTAAGAAAAATAGCATAGTCAAGGGAAAACACACTAAACAAGAAGATTACATATTGGATAACCACAGCGACTGCATAGAAGCGGTGGAAAAAACAGATGCCTATAAATATCTAGGATACAGACAAAAAATAGGAATAGATAATACAAATATTAAAGAAGAACTAAAAGAAAAATATAGACAAAGACTAACAAAAATACTGAAAACAGAATTGACAGCAAGAAACAAGACAAAAGCTATAAATACTTATGCTATACCAATATTGACCTACTCATTTGGAGTAGTGAAATGGAGTAACACAGACCTAGAAGCACTCAATACACTTACACGATCACAATGCCACAAATATAGAATACATTACATACATTGAGCAACTGAAAGATTCACATTAAGCAGAAAGGAAGGAGGAAGGAGATTTATCGACATAAAAAACCTACATTATGGACAGGTAGACAATTTAAGAAAATTCTTTATAGAATGAGCAGAAACTAGCAAAACACACAAAGCTATCACTCATATAAATACATCGGCTACACCACTGCAATTTCATAACCACTTCTACAACCCTTTAGATCACATAACATCAACAGATACGAAGAAAGTAAATTGGAAAAAGAAAACACTACATGGCAAGCACCCGTATCATCTAACACAGCCACACATCGATCAAGACGCATCCAACACATGGCTAAGAAAAGGCAATATATACAGTGAGACAGAAGGATTCATGATTGCAATACAGGATGAAACAATAAACACCAGATATTACAGCAAGCATATTATTAAAGATCCCAATACCACAACAGATAAATGCAGAGTTTGCAAACAACAAATAGAAAGATTAGATCACATCACAAGTGGATGTACAATACTAGCAAATACAGAATACCCCAGAAGACATGACAATGTAGCAAAAATAATACATCAACAGCTTGCCTTACAACATAAACTTATAAAACAACATGTTCCCACATACAAGTATGCACCACAAAATGTACTGGAGAACGATGAATACAAATTATACTGGAACAGAACCATTATAACAGATAAAACAACACCACATAACAAACCTGACATTATACTCACCAATAAAAAGAAGAAATTAACACAACTAATCGAAATATCCATACCCAATACAACAAATATACAAAAGAAAACAGGAGAAAAAATTGAAAAATACTTCCAACTGGCTGAGGAAGTCAAGGACATGTGGCATCAGGATAAAGTTGACATTATACCAATTATACTATCAACTACAGGAGTCATACCACACAATATCCACCAGTACATCAATGCAATACAGCTACATCCGAACTTACATATAAAACTACAGAAATCTGTAATTATTGATACATGTTCAATTACCCGAAAGTTCCTAAATGCAATATAACACATACCATACAGTTAAAATGAAGTGACGCTTGATCAAGGTCCGCGTCACTTTCCATTTTTAACCAGACTTAACGTCTGAGAAAGTAAAGAAATAATAATAATAATAATAATAGTAGTTGTACGCCAATTGTAGCTATGTGAAGTTGTTTGTGGATGGAAACTGTTGCACATTTATTTCGTATATTTTATTCGGAAATCTAAAAAGATCTCTTACTGGTCAAATAACAAATACCTGATCATTTAACTAAATTCAAAGATAGGAAGTTATACATATATCTACCCTACTATTTTAGTTAAATGTTTTGCACTATTTTTTCAGTGAATGAGACTGCAACAGTTTTCGTGTTTTTTACTGTACTTTTGATTGAACTCATTCACAGTATCTACTAGCCTCAAGATACCCCAAGCGAAAAGTTTTGCGGTCAGGAACTTGCTATTTCTTCAGACGACTACGTAAATTTGAAATGACGTACGCGAAAATACCCAGAGTATTCTTCACTTGTTGCCATTTCACTCGACATGAACGCTGTTCTGGAAATAATTAACCGAGGAATAAAATGACAACATACAAAGCGCAGTCCATGTTAACCAGTGTTTAGCTAATTCGTCGGTTAGCTGGACCTGGATTTATCCCGAGATTGTACAACTGGCCTATATAGGCAGTACCATTGAACCACTTGACAGTGCACCTATCTTACGCAATAAAAATCATCTGGAAACAAGATACTCATCCACAAAACTAAACGAAAATACTACTTATATATATATATATGTATATATATATATATATATATATATATATATATATATATATATATATATATGAAGATGGTATCTGTTCTTTCGGGCATATCCAAAAGAACAGATACCATCGGTGAACATGCAGCTCGTTAGAATGAAATTAGAATGAAATGAATACTCTTAGCTGCTCACAGGCGTTGATGTAAGTCAACGGGGTCAGTTGAATATGTGTGCCCCGACCGGGACTGCCATGTAAGCAGGAGATCCTGGGTTCGAGTCCCAGTCGGGTCACACATTTTCAACTGTCCCCAGTGACTTATATCAACGCCTGTATGCAGCTAGGTGTATTCATTTCATTGAAAATACTACTGTCGCTGATGGGGAATGTGTATGCACTATCTGACGAAAGACTGATGTGCGGATACCTGTTTGTGGACATTAATATGCGGTGTGTCCACCCTCTGCGTTTATGGTGGCTTGAACTTTGTCGGGGATACATTCAATAAGGTATCTGAATATCTGTGGAGGAATGACAGCACGTCGGGGTGTGTAGCGAAGTAAACGTTGTAACTCATCTCAAAGGTTTACCACTGAGTTCACCTCGGGATTTTAGTCGAAATTAAATGTTGAAATGTGTGTGAATTTCTAAGAGACCAAACTGCTGAGGTCATCGGTCCCTAGACTTACACACTACTTAAACTAACTTACGCTAAGGCCAAAACACACACCCATGCCTGAGGGAGGGGCCGCGCGATTCGTCACATGGCGCCTCTAACCGCGCGGCCACCCCGCGAGCCGGAAGTTTAGTCAGACGAGTCCATTTTGGGAACTGCCTCACAGATGCTGCTTTATGACAGATACAAGCAACTATCGTCTCCGAACTGTGTCTCTACTGCACACAGTACACAATGTCGGAAATTGAGTTCATATCCTTCCATATTTACACTCTTCTTAAGCGCGATAAGCGGCCCACATCCTGACCACGAGTTACACCCACGTATCGTAACAATACCTCCTTCATACTTCACAGTTTGCACTACACAAGATCGCAGGTAACGTTGTACACGCATTAGCCGAGCCCAAGCCCTTTCATCGGATTGCCACGGGGTTTAGCGTGACATCATTGTTTTTAACTCCCTGTGCACAGTCATTGAAGCGAGTTTTAGGAAACACGCTCTGAAATGACCGACGGTCCCTGTCGTAGGTGAGGTCTACCTGGTCGTTATTTGGGTGTGGTTGTTCCTTCGCGTTTCCGTAAAGTCAAGCAAAATATTTAAATTTTTGTTAATAATTTGCTATGTAGACTCCAGACCCGCCTCTTTCGCTGTAAGTACTAACATGAATTATCTCGGAGGAAACAATTTTATCAACGCTAGTCAGCCCGGATTCAGAAAATATCGCTCTTGTCAAACACAGTTAGCTCTTTATTCACACGAAGTAATTACTGCTATCGACGGGGAATCTCAAATTGATTCCATATTCCTAGATTTTCCGGAGGCTTTTGGCACCGTCCCCCACAAGCGACTTCTAATCATATTGTGTGTCTATGGAGCAACGTCTCAGGTGTGCGACTGGATTCGCGATTTCTTGTCAGAAGTCACAGCTCGTAGAAATCAACGGAAAGTGATAGACTAAAATGGAACTGACATATGTTGTCCCACAAGGAACGATTTAGGAGGCAATGTGTGCAGCCGTGTTAGATTATTTGCTGTCATTTGCCATCTAGGTCGGTCGCTGTGAGCGAGCGGCTCAAGGCGCTTCAGTCCGGAACCGCGCTGCTGCTACGGTCGCAGGTTCGAATCCTGCCTCGGACATGGATGTGTGTAATGTCCTTAGGTTAGTTAGGTTTAAATAGTTCTAAGTCCAGGGGACTGATGACCTCAGATGTTTAGTCCCATAGTGCTTAGAGCCATTTGAACCATTTTTTACCGTCTAGTAAACTCATCAGAAGATTAAAACCAACTGCAAAAAGTATTTATTTATTTATCTCCCGTGTCGTTTTAAGGACAATATTAAATATAATACAAACATTAAGACATGTAGATTAGAAACAGACATTTAAATTTCTAATATAGTCAGATGCGTCGTTCGTTGCCATCAGGAAATCTTCGAAATTTCCACGATAGGCACTGTTGGGACATTCTGTAACAAAGTGACGAACGTTGTCCGTGTTCCGCGTGATTGCTCAAGGGCAGAAGGATGTTCCTTTCTTATGTAGGGCAGGTTCTGGCAATGTAGAGGAAAGCCTCCGTTCCCAAGAGTCAGATGAGTTGAAGTGAGACATGTAGAATTCCATGGCTGCTTTCATGGATGGTTTTCTTGATCGAAGCCGTTTTCTTTCTAGGATAACTGCGACAGTTGGGGTTCCTTGTATGCGTTTAAATTCATGGAGTAGAGCTGCTTTTCATGGAAGTCCAGGGAGCAGAATGTGGCTCAGTATAGACACCCATTGGACGGGGTTGATTACCAATGGTAATTCTCATTGTGTTGTTCAGCTGTGCGTCGAGAGTTCATGTGTGCGCTACTGAGCAGTACTGGAGCACCGTATTCCACAGTAGAATAGGCAAGTCCTAGCGCTGACGTAGACGGAGTTGCAACAGTGGAGACCCTAACTCGCATCTTCGGTGCAGTGTTTGCCAATTTCTTCTTGTGGGATAGTGTACAGTCCAATGTAATCTCTAGATATTTTGGATGCTGATTGTGGTGAAGTAGTCTGTCACCAAAATGGACCTGGTCGGGTAATCGAAAGCAAGCCGTCTTTCTCTTGGTGGGGTTTGATTTCAGTCTCCATCTCCGAAACTAGGATCCCATTATCGCCAGATCAGATGTTAAAATTGCTTCTCTTTCTTCAAAATTTCGGTGTCCCACTGTCAGCACCCAGTCGTCGACGTATCCAAACATACGACATGTAGTTTCAGGCATACCAGAGATGTACAGACTAAACAGGAGAGGGGCAGGAGGGGGGGGGGGAGATACCTCTCAGGTTATCCATCATTAACCTTCGTTATGAAAAGTGTGAAGCCACGGCGCAGAGAACTGAAAGGGATCAATTAAATTTCGGTTACAAGATATATCACACAAGTCAGAAGGTTGTCAATTCCACTAAATACCAAAGTATCCCAAATGCGAACAATTTAACTTGTAAAAGTCACATTGGAAATGCTGTGGGGAAGGCGAAGCAGAGACTACGTTTTATTAGCTGAACACTTAGGAGATGCAACAGGTCTAGTAAAGAGACTGTCTACACTGCGCTTCTTGTCCCTCTTATGGAATACTGCTACGCGGAATGGTACCCGTACCAGATACGACTGACGGAGGACATCGAAAAAGTTTAAATAAGGGCAGCTGGTTTTGTATTATGGCGAAAGAAAAGTGAAAGTATCACGGACATGATACGCAAGTTGGGGTGGCAATCATAAAATCAAGGGCGTTTTCCGTTATGGCGAGGATTCTTCACGAAATTTCAATCACCAACTTTCTCCTGCGAAAGTATTCTGTTGACGCCACCCTACATAGGGAGAAATGATCATCGTAAAAAAAATAAGAAAAATTATAGCTCGAACGGAAAGACTTCAGTGATCGTTTTTCCTGAGCTCTATTCGAGAAAGGGGTTGTAGAGATATAGTCGTAGTGATTCGATAAACCACTTGCCAGGCACATAAGTCTTAACTATAGACCTGTAGCTGCAGATGTAGATATAGATTTAGATATAACATTTCATACTGCGGGCAGTTTATTTTTGAAGAACTGTGAGGACAGACTGAAACTGTGTGCCGGACAGAGACTCGAACGCGGGACCTTGCCTCTGGCGGGCAACGTTCTCACTATACTATCCACGAAAGGCAACGTTAAGTACCGGGTAATCAAAAAGTCAGTATAAATTTGAAAACTTAATAAACCACTGAATAATGAAGATAGAGAGGTAAAAATTGACATACATGCTTGGAATGACATGGGGTTTTATTAGAACAATAAAAAGCAAAGTTCACAAAATGGCCGACAGATGGTGTTGGACAGCAAAACGTCAGTGACTGCGCATGACAATCGTGTATAGAAGGAGCTGTAATGAGAGAGAGAATCACATGCGCCAGTAGTCGCAGCATGTTGACGTTACCTAAAAGGCGCTTTTAGTGAAGCTGTATTATCAGAATGGGGAATGTGCTAGTGCAGCGTTACGATCCTATCGCCATAGGAAGGGGATTCGAACGGGTAAAGGTCCGTTGAAAAATGCAGCTGTGGCGAGAATCATTTCGAAGTTCGAAGCCACGGGTTGTGTAGACGATAGATCACGTAGTGGCTGACCGAGCACAAGGCATAATGCTGCTGAGACAGTTCAGGAAGAAATGGAGACTGTAGCGGGTTCGTCTATGCACGGGGAAGTCAGCGCTCATGCAGTCGCCCGTCGCACCGGCATTCCATACACTACTGTTTGGTTGGCACTGAGGCGTACCCTCCGATGCTATCCGTACAAAATCCATCGGCATCATGAACTGCTACCTGGCGATTTAGTGAAGCGGAGGGCATTTGCGGTGTGGGCGTTTCAAAAGATGGCGGAAGATGACGATTGGTTGAGTAACGTGTTGTGGACCGACGAAGTTTATTTCACTCTCCGAGGGTCTGTCAACGGCCACAACTGCAGAATTTGGGCTACCGAAAATCCTAGAACTGTCGTGGAAACTCCATTGCACGACGAGAAAGTCACGGTCTGGGTTGGATTTACCACATCTACCGTTATCGGTCCTTTTTTCTTCGAGGAAATGCGTGATTCTGGTTTTGTAACTGCTACCGTGACGGGTGAGAGGTACGCCGATATGTTACAGAATCGTATCATCCCCAGCCTGGCTGATAAACAGCTGCTGGAATGTACGATGTTTATGCAGGATGGCGGTCCACCCGATATTGCTAGACGCGTGAAAGATCTCTTGCGCACGTCGTTTGGTGATGATCGTGTGCTCAGCCGCCACTTTCGTCATGCTTGACCTCCCAGGTTCCCAGAGCTCAGTCCGTGCGATTATTGACTTTGTGGTTATCCGAAGTCACAAGTGTATCGCGATCGACCGACATCTCTATGGATGCTGAAAGACAACATCCGACGCCAGTGCCTCACCATAACTCCGGACATGCTTTACAGTGCTGTTCACAACATTATTCCTCGACTGCAGCTATTGTTGAGGAATGATGGTGGACATATTGAACATATCCTGTAAAGAACATCTTTGCTTTGTCTTACTTTGTTATGCTAATTATTGCTATTCTGATCAGATAAAGCGTCATCTGTCGGACATTTTTTGAACTTTTTTTTTGTTCTAATAAAACCCCATGAGATTCCAAGCGTGTGAATCAATTTGTACCTCTCTATCTACATTATTCCGTGATTTATTCAGTTTTCAAATTTATACTGACTTTTTGATCACCCGGCATTTAACACACGCTGCTGTGCATTGTTTCAATCTATCAGAAAGGTTCGAAACAGTGTACACTCTTCTATAGAGTAAGAGGACTACTCGGAAAACAGTGGTGTGCCTCACGAATTCTGGGCGGCAGTCACTGTGTTCTCAATGTGTGACGTGGGAGTTGCGCCTCAGAGATCGCGCGGAATTCCGAATTTTGTGAGATAGGAGGGGAAAAAATGGAGGTGGGCTATTGCTAGAGCGAGAGGGAGGGCCAGCGCGGCAGTGGGACGTCAGTAGTCACCAGACACCAGACACCGACCACGTGTGCCGGCGGAGCTACCTGCGGCCGCCAGGAATGCCGCAGACGGAGCGGCGCCTCGCTCCAGCTGCGCGTGCTCTCTGCCTCTCTCATAACACTGCTTTCATACGGATTATCGTATCAACAAGAAGTTTTCCACGAGGACAGTTAAATTTACAAAAGACTGGAAAAACATAGGCTCAACATCTTCGTATCTATTGTACAGGATACTAAAGAGAAGTGTCGAAAATTTCGAGAGAAAAGTAAGGCCACCAAACGTGGGTGTCGGAAACGCCCTTCTGAGATCTGAAGACTTGTTCACTGTAGTGGCCCAACGTAACTTCCATCCATGGCACAAGTTCGTTGAGAGATGATCAAAAATACCGATTGTTTCAAAATACACTACTGGCCATCAAAATTGCTACACCACGAAGATGACATGCTAGAGACGCGAAATCTAACTGACAGGAAGAAGATGCTGTGATATGCAAGTGATTAGCTTTTCAGAGCATTCAAACAAGGTTGGCGCCGGTGGCGACACCTACAACGTGCTGTCATGAGGAAAAGTTTCCAACCGATTTCACATACACAAACAGCAGTTGACCGGCGTTGCCTGGTGAAACGTTGTTGTGATGCCTCGTGTAAGGAGGAGAAATGCGTACCATCAGGTTTCCGACTTTGATAAACGTCGGATTGTATCCTATCGCGATTGCAGTTTATCGTATCGCGACGTTGCCGATAGCGTTGGTCGAGATCCAATGACTGTCAGCAGAATATGGAATCGGTGGGGTCAGGAGGGTAATACGGAACGCCGTGCTGGATCCCAACGGCCTCGGATCACTAGCAGTCGAGATGACAGGCATCTTATCCGCATGGCTGTAATGGATCGTGCAGCCACGTCTCGATCCATGAGTCAACAGATGGGGACGTTTGCAAGACAAGAACCATCTGCACGAACAGTTCGACGACGTTTGCAGCAGCATGGACTATTGGCTCGGAGACCATGGCTGCGGTTACCCGTGACGCTGCATCATAGACAGGAGCGCCTGCGATGGTGTACTCAACGACGAACCTAGGTGCACGAATGGGAAAACGTCATTTTTTCGGATGAATCCAGGTTCTGTTTACAGCATCATGATGGTCGCATCCGTGTTTGGTGACATCGCGGTGAACGCACATTGGAAGCGTGTATTCGTCATCGCCGTACTGGGGTATCACCTGACGTGATGGTATGGGGTGCCATTGGTTACACGTCTCGGTCACCTCTTGTTCGCATTGACGGCACTTTGAACAGTGGACGTTACACTGCAGACGTGTTACTTCCCCTGGCTGTACCCTTCATTCGATCCCTGCGAAACCCTACATTTCAGCAGGATAATGTACGATCGTATGTTGCAGGTCCTATACGGGCCTTTCTGGATACAGAAAATGTTCGACTGCTGCCCTGGCCAGCACATTCTCCAGATCTCTGACCAATTGAAAACGTCTGGTCAATGGTGGCCGAGTAACTGGCTCGTCACATTACGCCAATCACTACTCTTGATGAACTGTGGTATCGTGTTGAATCTGCATGGGCAGCTGTACCTGTACACGCCATCCAAGCTCTCTTTGACCCCATGCCCAGGCGTATGAAGGCCGTTATTACGGCCAGAGGTGGTTGTTCTGGGTACTGATTTCTCAGGATCTATGCACCCAAATTGCGTGAAAATGTAATCACATGTCAGTTCTAGTATAATATATGTGTGCAATGAATACTCGTTTATCATCTGCATTTCTTCTTGGTGTAGCAATTTTAATGGCCAGTAGTGTAAATGTCGGGCTTTTAAAGCTTTGCAACATTTATTACATTCAATTTAGAATTATAAATAATACATCAGATTAAAGGGCGACTCAGTTTCCTTTACGACATTCGTCACACGGCACGAGTCGATAGATGAGTTTTTCCCAGACCCTAATCAGTGTACGAACACACAAATTTAAATTCGTCTGGGCGACAATTTTCTAGAAACTCATATAGTTTTGTTCCTGTACCCGTGCACATGCAAGGTATCTTCGGCTAGAAAGCGCTAGCAGCAAAGATGGCGACCAGTGAACAGAAAGCTTTTTATTTTGCAGTTTGGAAGGACTGTATCCGTTGTAATACTGTAACGTGTGCTCCGTATTAAGTACCATTGTAACCTTCCAAGTGATAATAACTTCGGTAATAGGTATCATCACTCCGAGGACAGCCGGTCGGGGTGGCCGAGTGGTTCTAGACGCTACAGTCTGGAACCGCGCGACCGCTACGGATGTGTATGATGTCCTTAGGTTACTTAGGTTTGAGTAGTTCTAAGTTCTAGGGGACTGATGATCTTAGATGTTAAGTCCCATAGTGCTCAGAGCCATGTGAACCATTTTTTAGTCCGAGGACAATGGCTGTTTTTGCAAAGGGTGAGTACGGAAGGACCAAGAGTGGCTGAAGAATGTGTTGGATGAGTACGAGAGTCTTCCATGCTTAGCCGCAAGAAATCAGTTCGGAAGGCTAGTCGTGAATCAGCTGTTCCAGGGCTGTCTGTGCAGAGACATTTGAGGCAATGCTTTCAACTACACCTTATCGTTTGCAACTGTTACAAGCTCTAAAGCCCACAGACTACTGTTGATGTGCCATCTTTACAAATGAATTGTTGCTGCATGTTGATTTTCTGGCGGGTTCGTCCTTAGTGAAGAATCGACATTTCACCTAAGTGGAAATGTGAACACACATAATACGTGAATCTGGTGGTTAGCAAATCCCCAGGAGATGGAACAGTTGCAACGACAGTCCCCTTAATTGAATGTTTTTTGTGCCATATTTCGCCAGAAAGTTTATGGGCCTTTCTTTTCTTTTGAAGCAACTGTAACTGGTGTTTATTATCTTGATACTCTAGAACTACAGCTCTTTCCTCAACTGGAAAAAGATGAACCACACAACTTTATTTGGCAACAAGATGGCACGCCACCTCTCTGGCAAAACTCAGGATGCCACTGGTTTAACGACACTGGACCCTACAGCTCCATTGCCCGCAAGCGGCCGAATGATAGAACTTGTTTCACATCGTCTCCACTTCACGCGATCTGACGCCATGACATTTTTATCTTTAAGAGTTCATAAAGAATCATGTTCATGTGCTTCCGCTACCAGCTGATCTACCCAACTTAAGAAACACCGTTGCAGCAGTTGTTGCAACACTTACTCCAGACACAAGGATTAAGACAGCAGACATATAAATGCTAAGGTCATCAGTCCCTAATCTTACACACTACTTAACTTAAATTATCCTAAGGACAAACACACACACCCACGCCCGAGGGAGGACTCGAACCTCCGACGGGATCAGCCGCACAGTCCATGACATCAGATGATACAAAAAGTAAAACATGGGATATAGAGTTCTTTGCACATGTTACAAAGAATCCAAGGGATGCACGTTATACAGTAAGTCACAAAATGAGAAGTGCTGACAGTAAATAGGTTACAAATACAGTAATGTACCCTAGTAATACATTCCTAGTAATTTAAAATACTAATACAATGTACGAGGGTTGTTTTTTAAGTAAGGGCCATTTTTATTTAAAAAAAGATACAAATACTTTTGTAAAAAAACTTTTATTTTCTGATTCTACGCACTTTTACCTATTTTTTTACATAGTTGCCTTGTTTCTTTAAGCACTTGTCATACCGTACAACTAAGTTTTTAATTCCCTCTTCAAAGAATTCGGCCGCCTGCTCCGACAGCCAAGAGTTCACGGCCGCTTTCGCATCATCGTCGTCATTGAAGCGCTGCCCGCCAAGATGGTGTTTCAGGTACCGAAAAAGGTGAAAATCGCTAGGAGCAAGGTCGAGGCTGTATGGTGCATGGTCCAAAACTTCCCAGCCAAAAGAATCAATCAAATCCCGAGTCTTTTGAGAGGTGTGAGGCCTAGCGTTATCGTGCAGGAGCAAAACTCCTTTTGTCAGCATGCCGCGCCTTTTGTTTTGAATTGCTCTGCGAAGCTTCTTTAGAGTTGCACAGTAGGCATTTGAGTTGATCGTCGTTCCTCGTGCCATAAAGTCCACTAGCAAAACACCGCGCCGGTCCCAAAACACAGTTGCCATAATCTCGCGCTTTGACAGCGTCTGTTTGGCTTTGACCTTGACGGGTGAGGTTGTGTGTCGCCATTCCATCGATTGTTGCTTGCTTTCGGGAGTGATATGGGATACCCATGTTTCATCTCCAGTGACAATTTGACTCAACATGTCATCCCCTTCTTCCTCGTAACGAATCGAAAAGTCCAATAAAGTGGCAAATCTCTTCCCTTTGTGGTCCTCTGTGAGGAGTCTGGGTACCCACAGAGAACACAGTTTCTTAAAGTTTAGGTTTTCAGACACAATTTTGTTCAAAACCGATCTTGAAACTTGTGGAAATTCCAAAGAAAGAGTGGAAATTGTGAATCTTCTGTCCTCACGAATCTTTGTTTCGACTGCAGCCACCAAATCATCAGTGATCACAGAGGGCCGGCCTGAGCGTTCTTCATCATGGACGTTTTGACGGCCATTTTTAAACTCTCTAACCCATTGACGCACTTTACCTTCACTCATTGCATTCAAGCCATAAACTTCTGTTAACTGACGATGAATTTCTGCAGCTGATAGGCTTCTCGCGGTCAAAAAACGTATCACTGACCGTATCTCACACGCGGCGGGCGATTCAATAATCGTAAACATTAGAAAGTAGCTCAGCGATGCGTACACGTTAGCTACAGAGCTGCAACTTGCATCAGTGTGAATGGGAAGGATGCCGGCAAGTGGCGCGGTGGCTTTTTGCGGCGTCCGTGCGAACTACGGGACTATACGCGCGAACGGCCTTTACTTAAAAAACAACCCTCGTATATCGTCTAACACGCTGAAGTGCCAAAGACACTGGTATAGGCATGCGTATTCAATTACAGAAATATGTAGACAGGCAGAACATGACACTGCGGTCGGAATGCCTATATAAGAGAGTAAGTATCCGGGACAATTGTTAGATCAGTTACTGCTGCTACAATGGCAGGTTATCAAGAATTAAGTATAACTTCCTGGCAGATTAAAACTGTGTGCCAGACCAAGACCGAGTCTCGGTCCGGAACACAGTTTTAATCTACCAGGAAGTTTCATATCAGTGCACACTCTACTGCAGAGTGAAAATCTCATTCTGGAAGAGTTAAGTGAGTTTGCAAGTGCTGTTATAGTCGGCACACGATCGATGGGACACAGCCTCTCCAAGGTAGTGATGAAGTGGGAATTTTACTGTATGACTATTTTACGAGTGTACTGTGAATATCAAGAATCCAGCAAAACATCAAATTTCGACCTGAAAAAGATCCTGCAAGAACAGCACCAATGACGACTGAAGAGAATCGTCCAACGTGACAGAAATGCAACCTTTTCACAAATCGCTGCAGATTTCAATACTGGGCCATCAACAAGTGTCAGCATGCGAACCATTCAACGAAACATCAGCGATATGGGTTTCCGGAACCGAAGGCCCACTCGTGTCCATTGATGACTGAACAACGCAAAGCTTTACGCCTTGCCTGAGCCTGTCAACACCAACAATGGATTGTTGATGACTGGAAACGTTTGCCTGGTCGGATGAGTCTCGTTTCAAATTGTATCGAGCGGATGGACGTGTATAGGTATGGAGACATCCTCATGAATCCATGGACCCTGCATGTCAGCAGGGGACTATTCAAGCTGATGGAGGCACTATTATGGTGTGGGGCACGTGCAGATGGATTGATATGGGACCCCTTATTCGTCTAGAGACGACTCTGATAGGTGACACGTATGTAAGCATCCCCTGTCCGATCACTTGCTTCCATTCATGTCCACTGTGCATTCCGATGGACTTGGGCAATTCCAGCAGGACAATGCCACACCCCACACGCTCAGAATTGCTACACAATGGCTACAGGAACACTCTTATGAGTTTAAACGCTTCTGCTGGTCACCAAACTCCCCCGACATGAACATTACTGAGCATATCTGGAGTGCATTGCAGCGTGCTGCTCAAAAGAGATCTCCACCCCGTCGTACTCTTACGGATTTATGGACAACCCTGCGGGATTCATGGTGTCAGCTCCCTGCAGCACTACTTCAGACATTAGTCGAGTCCATGCCACGTCGTTCTGTGGCAGTTCTGCGTGCTCGCGGGGGCCCTACACGATATTAGGCAGGTGTACCAGTTTCATTGGCTCTTCACTGCAGCACATGTTTGTACGACGTGTAGATGCATACTGGCGACGACACTTTCACCCTTAAGAAGGAAAATTATTCGTCTGCCATCAGGTGGCGCTCAGAGCACAATAACAGCGCACTCTGATTGATGAGTGCTAAATGTAAAAACGAGTAAAATATGAAGTAGACTAAAAACACGCTTTCCGTTTTTGTTAATATGTTAAGTAACCATTACAATGACAAATTCATATGGGTTAATTCATTTGCATGTATATGGCTCTCGTGAGATTTTAACCAGCTTTACGTAACATAAGATTTGTACAACGTATGACAACTTACAATAGAATGTTGCGGCACCAAGCGCAATAGTCAAGACCGAAATGTGAGTTGTCATTGGAATGCCCCAGGATACGGAACCAGGAGGATACTGGGTAGGCGTTAAAGGATTGGGCCCCAGTCAGACATCGTCCATTCCTTCAACAACAATAACTGCATTTATTATCTGTAATACAATGTTAACAATCTGATGCAACAACAGTTTTTCACAGATATTTGTAAGCTTGCTTTAAGGTAAAGAAGGACTCTTTAAACAATCTGTAACACATTGAATAAAACTTGTTACAAGGCAATACAGCTAGAGATGTAGAACTTCCAGAACGACAGGAGGATAGGACAGGAAAATAGAGTTAAGAAAAGTTCTACTTTAACATTACTTAAAGTGCTAAATGGTTTTACCAAGCCGCGAGTGAAATGCCCTTAAAAATGTCGTTAACAACAAATGAATAATTCCGACGAGTGAATAATTCAGTTTATCCTGACTATGACATAACTGACAAGGAATTACCATCAATTCCCAATTACTAACAATTCCCCGTTTTAATTCAGGGGAGGAGACCGATATAATTAATAAATAACTTGTCCATGGCGTACTGCTCGCATTCACAATGTGACAGAATTAGATTTTCCTATCTTACGTAGCTCACACTACCACAACAAGCGTCGGATATCTTTATAGAGGGATGGCCAAAGTTACATGGTGCCAGAATTTGGCGATGGTTTTGTGAACATCTAAATGCCCTCCCAACAATGAATCACGAAGGTACCAGAAGACCGAAGGAATAAGTTCTACAGTCGGCCTACTAAGCTCGTAACAAAGAGTGCTTTTCATTAGCAAATAACCTTCAAGCTGACCTCCCTCTAAGAGCTTTTTCCTAGTAGGGGCTAAATAGGCGTCCTCTATGTGCTCGGACTTTAGGTCTGCCGAAGGCTGGGGGACCTCAGCAAGGATGCTACATACAGGAGCCTCTTGTAGCTGTAGACGTAGGGAACATGCAGCAGTCCTCAGCAGTTGTAAATTCCAACAGAAAGAAGGTTCTGCTGCTATGAAGTTCGCACGGTACAGGTGTGGGCCAGCAGTTGCAAAAAGTGTTGGGGAGTATGTACCAGATCGCCAGCATTGTGAAGCCTAGTGCAGGGTTGTCTTAGGAGTCCGACAGCATATGTGAGTTATATAGGAATTGAAGGAGGATCACGTATTGATTGTGAGTGGAGCAGGGAACAGTCTTGATAGCGATGAGGAATATGAAGTAGGTGGTGTCCTAGTAAACAAAGCTACTCAAACTTGTGGCACTAATGTGCATTTCATGCAACTGTTTCAGCGTCATGATCAGCCTCATCTTAATGCGTTAACATGGGGCTGGAGAGGGTGCTGATGGCAGAGGGCATGGCTCACATTCCAGTGGTGCCAGTTGGGTCTATCAGTAGATAGGGTTTCACCAGGCATGGCCTGCACCTCAATAGATATCTGAAGGGGAGACTGGCAAAGCTTATAGGTGACAGTGTAGTGGGTGAGTGTGGGATCACTCATGGAAAAAATTCTGTAGTAGTTGATGTTAAGTGCTGCACCTTTTTTAGATTGAAGTCAGCTGATAGGTATACCTGCTTTAATGAAGTGCCTCTAACTAAGGGATTACATTCAGAGGACGTCAGAAGGAATTAGCATATTTCTTCAAAATATAAGAGGTATTAGAGATAAAGTTGGTGAACTGCTTATAGATGTTCACTCTGAAATTATTGGTATACTGGAGCACCACTTAAATAATTTGACAATTCAGAGGCTTCCTTTACCAAGATACAGATTAGTTGGCTGTTTTTCAAAGAGTTCCTTGGTTGGTGGGGGAGTGGCTATGTACGTAAAAAACAGTATTCCATTTGAGTCCATAGACCTATCACGGCACTGCACTGAATAGATATTTGAATGTTGTGCAGGGGCAGTTGAATTTAGTGAAACAAAACTTCTGATTGTTATATTAACAGAATCTTCCGTCGGTTCTTGGTAGAACAACATTATAATAATAAATGAAAAGCACCAGTTGGCTTTTGTTCTACAATATTATTTTTATTGCTAACCGGTTTTCGGCTTACAAGGCCATCTTCAGGCATTTACTGAGTATTATCACCAAAGAAGTTAAATGTTAGCAGACAACACTGGAAGAGAAGTAACACATCTAGAGTGAAGTAGAAACATACAGTGAGTAACATCTTTGCAATGCATTGCAAAGATGTTACTCACTGTATGCTTCTACTTCACTCTAGATGTGTTACTTCTCTTCCAGTGTTGTCTGCTAACATTTAACTTCTTTGGTGATAATACTCAGTAAATGCCTGAAGATGGCCTTGTAAGCCGAAAACCGGTTAGCAATAAAAATAATATTGTAGAACAAAAGCCAACTGGTGCTTTTCATTTATTACTTCTGATTGTTGTTGTTTATAGGTCCCCTAACTCTGACTTCAGAGCATTTCTGCTCCAGCTAGAGAGGATCCTTGATTCACTTTGTAGGAAGTACCAGAAATTAATTATATGTGGTGGCTTCAAGGAAGAGAAAGGATGTTGGTAGATCTTCTAAATTCATATGATCTGATGCAGACTGTGTTTTTTTCCATCTAGGGTGCAGGGGAACAGTCGCACAGCCATAGACAACATTTTTATTCATTCATCAATACTAGATGGGCATTTTGTTAGTAAAAGAGTTAATGGCCTTCCAGACCATGATACACAAATTTTAACACTAAAAGTCTTTTGTACTCAAACAAATGTCACAAATAATTACAAACTATGTAGGAAAGTTAATCCAACAGCAATAGAGAGTTTTTTAAACCTGGTCAAGGAACAAAAGCTGCAGGATGTTTTTAGTGCCGATAACATAGATGAAAAATATAGTGCTTTCGTTAACACATTTCTCATACTCTTTGAGAATTGCTTTCGATTAGAAAGTTCTAAACGGGGCACTAGCAGTAATATGCAGCCCTGGTGGCCGACTAGTGGAATAAGGATATCATGTACAACAAAGCAGGAATAACATCAAAATGTTAGAAGTAGTCACAATCAAGCTACAGTGGCCAATTACAAACAGTATTGTAAGGTGTTTAAAAATGTTGTTAGGAATTCATAGAGTATGTGGTATGCAAGTAGAATAGCTAATTCACAGGATAAAATTAAAACCATATGGTCAGTTGTGAAGGAAGTGTCTGGCCAGTAGCACAAACTCGAGGATATAGTCAGTTCATAGTAAAACATATTTCCGTTACTGATAAATTAGATATATGAACAGCATTTAGCGATCATTTTCTGAGCATTGCTGGTGAATTAAATAAAAATTTAGTTTCTACAGGGAATCATATCACTTTTTTGGCAAATGCCTTTCCGAGATGGTTGTCTGAAATACTCCTCTGTGATACAGACAAGAGGGAGATTGAGTCAATAATTAAATCACTGAAGACTAAGGACTCTCATGGATATGATGGAATGCCTAGCAGAACATTAAAGTACTGTGCTGCTCGTGTTAGCCCTGTATTTAGCCATATTTGTATTTTTTCCTTTAGGAATGGTCAGTTTCCTGAACGATTAAAGTAGTCAGTACTAAAGCTGCTTTATTAAAAGGGAGAAAATGATAATGTAGACAATTTTAGACCCATTGCTATGCCATCAGTGTTTGCTGAAGTTATTGAAAAGGCTGTGCATGTAAGGATAAGTGATCATTTTATATCACACGTTTTGCTATCAAATGTACAGTTCGGCTTCAGAAGTCGTTGAACAATTGAAAATGCTATATTCTCTTTTCTCTGTTAGGTACTGGATAGGTTGAAAAAAAGGTTTCGAACGCTAGGCATATTTTTCGATTTAACTAAGGCGTTTGACTGTGTTGATAACAACATATTGCTCCAGAAGTTGGACCATTGCAGAATACAGTAGCTCACAATTGGTTCATCTCTTACTTTAGCAACAGACAGCAAACGTCATTACTCACAACGTTGAGAATGGCTGTGATGTGGGGTCTGAGTGGGGTACAGTCAAGTGGGGGGTGCCCCAGGGATCAGTGTTGGGGCCACTCCTGTTCCTTATTTATATAAATGATACGCCCATTAGTATTACAGACTTCTCCATCGGCGTCAGCTATTAAATCTTGGCGGACGTCCAACCAGACATTCATGAACGAAATGGTTCCAATACTGCACCGAAAAAAAAACCATTAACAGCCACCCATTTGAAGTGTTGGGCGTGCATCATTGATATAAGAAGAAAGAGCAGCCCAGCCTTCCTTCCCCTGGTCACGTTGTTCATCAGCAAATCTAAGTCCTTCCTCTAAAGCCATTAAATCCAGTTCAAAGAAGGTGGTGGGTTTACGGGTAAAAGCCATAGGCGACCAATCCTCCGATCTTATTCTCTCCAAAAAGTTCAACAAATGCATCATGAGAGTTAGGGATAGACCTACGCAGCCTAATCCCTGACCTAAGGGCCCGGTAGTAGGAATATCTCCATGGGCATCAGTGGCTTCCTTATCTAATCCCAGGGCACAAGCACTAACTAATAATTCCTTCACACGTCGAATCAGTTATTAACGGTCTCCAGTTGCGCCTGGCTAAGTTGAAGGTACCCTTAATCGGCAAGGCGGTTATCCCAATGAAAGAGTTGGGCCTGAACTCTACATAAATGTTTGCGAGTGGGTTGATTCCATGCAAGGATTGAATATTACAGTTTAATTCGTCTACGATGGAAGAACAAGTAGAAATAGCGGCACCTACCTAGCGAATGGTGAAAGTTGAAAAATCGACTGATCTGGACAAGGCTGCTAACTCCGAAATGTTGCCCCCGACTGACTGCCAAAGTAGGGGAAGCTCATATTTCAGTCGCTCTTTCTTCAAGTATGTCAGACCAAAGCAACCACTGCACACCATTACGCTGAACTGCCTTATAGCAACAATTTCAGTAGAATATTAGAAACAGCTCAATATAGAAAAAATTCTAGAAAAATAATGAATTATATCCTAGGGGGAACAACCACACTATGCTACCACTGGAGTGTCCCAAGATACGAAACGAGAAGGAAACCGGGTAAGTATGAAAGGCCCAGCCCTTTCATACTTACCATCCATTCCTTCAACAACAACAATTGCATTTTTTGTCAATTATTAGAATGATAACAATCTGATATGAAACTTATGCACACATGTCTGCAAGCTTACTTTAAGGTAAATAAGCGACCTTTAAACAACCAATAAACACAAAGAATAAAATTTGTTACAAGGCAATATAGTTAAACAAGTAGAACTTCCAGAACAACAGGAGGACAGGACTGGCAAACAGATTTAAGAAAAGTTTTAGTTTAACAGTATTTAATGTGATCAAGGTTTTTACCAAGTGATGAGTGAAACGTCCTTAAAAAATATCGCTAACAATAAATGGTAAGTCCGCAGAACAGATACAGAATAATTATTCAAAGCAAGTCTGTTTCAGGTCAAAAAGAGTAATTACTGACAATTACAAGAACTCGAGTGAATAATTCAGTTTATCCTGACAATGAACTATTTGACAAGGAATTACTATCAGTTACAAAAAGTTACCAGGTTAGCCCGGATGACAATAGAAACACAATTGCAATGTAGTTGTAATAAGAACCTTGTAAAAGCATAAGCATAAAACATTCTCCCCTAAAACCCAAGCCTGCTCTGATAGCAGTTACAGAATTGCTCAAACAAGAAGAGGCAGTCCCACCCCCGAATTTACTTAAATACGGATCGCACCCCGAAATAATATAACGATCACTAATTTAGGCTGGAATAAGGCAAGAAACTCAACTTACGTATCTCGCTGGAGAACTGGCCAAGGCACAGGAAGGGAGACTGGAATCACACCGACACACTGGCGCCTGCAACATACGCCAGGGCCATGCCACAGTGTGTCACCACAAGCTGCACTTCACAATCGCTCGCTCCCAGCGCCCGCCCCGCACAAGTACACAACGATCAGCACCGCCGCCAAGAGACAGGAAGTCACGAGTCCCGCGTTAAATAACAGAAGTACATTAAACTCATTCACATGTGAACAAATGTGCATAGCTCGTGTACACCCGGACATCAATGCCATGCTTCGACGATACGAGCAAGCCAGTTCTTGACCTATTTCCTTTGAATTTTCACATGATACCCTAATAAATGATCGGACAGACACAAGCTACACATTTATTAAGTATATATATATATATATATATATATATATATATATATATATATATATATATATATATATATATATAAATTTGATGGATTTACTTAAAATTTTTACACGATATTTTAATAGATGTTCGGACAGACATACGCTACATATTTTTAATATACACAGTGAATAAATCTCTACTACATTGTAAAGAAAAGATTTTGTTAAAAGTTTTTACCAGAATTCCCGAAAAGTTCTTGATCGATTTACTTCAGCTTTTTAACACGATGATCTAATAAACAGTCGGGCAGACACTGGCAATATATTTATTAAATTTATTTAATATATATTAAAAATATAATGGAGAAAAGTTGTTAGCGAAAACCTTGAAAAGTTCTTGACCTTGTACTTCAAATTATTACTCGATACTCTGCTAACACTCAGTCGAGCTATTTGCTTAAACAACAACGTACAGATTTTCTGTTAAAACCAGCTGCGAGAAATAGAAAGCTGTGCTGTGAAAGAGTGCGGCTTCGTTTTCTTACTCGCAATCAGTTTTTATGTAGATATCAGGGAGTTAGACAAATTGATTCTTTCATATATATTCTTTCTCCTTATGTATAATTTTAGACAAAAATTATATACGAGAGAGTGTCTTACTTTGAGTTCTTCATCACAGTGAGTTTTTAGAGGAAAGAGATTTGTTATATTTATTGCTAATTAACTTATGTTTGGAATACTACTGTGGTATATGTATCACCCGACACTTTGCAGTCTTGTCTGTTCGTAGATTGAAATTATGAGAAATACTGCCATTGAAGTTATTATCCTAACAGATACAGTAGCTGGAGAAGTCTCCCCTTACACTTTGTATTAACGTTCCCAATCTGTTTTCCCGCTTATTTTAAGTCACTTAATTTCGCCACCGAGGTTTCGTTTGCAGCAACAGTGAAAAACTCTCAAGGTCAGAGAGAGAGGATAATAGGAGACAGACGGGGGAAGGGGAGAACATGAACAGCGATATGGAGGAGGACGAGATGGACAGAGAGAGGATTGAGGAGAGAGAATGAGGAGAAGAGATGGACAGTGTGAGGGGGGGCGATAAAGGAGGTGGAGGAGGAGGAGGAGAAGGAGGAGATGGACAAAGAGAGGGGGGAGGAGGAGATGGAGAAAGAGAGAGGAGGAAGAGGAGATGGACAGGAAGAGGGCAGAGAAGGAAGATTATGACGTATATATATTTCTCATTCATATTTAGCAATTATGAAGCACTGTCGGATTTGATAGAGGAATATAAATACTACACTGAGAATTAATTACAGTTTTCTATCAGTTTTCTATAGCGGCTCCAAACTACAAAATCGAAGATGTAACCAAGTTTTGGAGGCTATTCCGATGCCAAGACAGGTGTTTGATCAGTTACGTTTTTATCGCTCTTCGATGAGTTTGAATGAAATCCAGTGGTATTGAAAATTACATGAATCAGCTTTATTTGAATCTTATAGCTTCAATAAATTCTTGGCTATACCAACTACTACGGGAAGCTCTGCCTCCGTTATATGGGCATATCCAAACTTGATGTACGGGTAGGTTATTTAGAATGCATTATCTGTTACGAGGAAGGAAGCTCCACTACCTGTCGTATTCACCATCATGGATGGACTTTCTAATCTGAATCAGTAGAAGTCGGTAGTAATTGAAAGACATCAAGCCTCTACAGGCGAATGTTCAGAAACTGCCAACATTACTCTTATAACAATAACAATAACAGATGTGGCGCTGAAGCAAGTACTGAATGTAGTTATTGTGATGGTGGATTTATTTGTTTCACAGGAGATCTTGAAGGGAGATCTCTAAAACTCCTCTGATATGATTTGCTAGAATATGGAGTGGAAGTTGAACGAAGTAAATAATTAACCACGCCGCCAACTAACGGTTTAGAAAGCTGGCATGAAATTTGCTGTAATAAGTAACAGCACTGGGAACTAATATGTAAATATGGTACTTCCATTACACAATTGAGCGTTAAATACTTCTGCGCATTAACTTTTATTTTGAAACCATTCTCGTTATAAAACACAAAACACACAGTCTTTTATAATTCATTTCGGTGTCGGTCAACGTAGATTACATGTTATGCTCCAACTTCATTAGGTTCCTCCCTTATGTTTCAATGATTACCACAGTTAAAAATCTGCTTTCATCCGTACAAGTTGAGGCGACTGGAAGCAAAGCTGTTAAGGTTTCCCGATGATAAGGGACATTCGTCGTCAGCTCTCCGCAAAGATGCTGTTAAAATTGAATTTATACTCAATGTGTTGTCTTTGCCGAGTCCGCAAATCTGTACTTTGTTTCGAGTTTCACTATCTGAAAATAAATCTTCATTCACTGAAAATGATCTTACCAACGAATTTTTCTGATTTGGGAAATCGACAAATAATAGTCTTAGTTCTGACAGATTTATCGTTCAAGACCTTTGGTGAGTACTACACTGTCCAGTCACAGTGTGAGCACCTGTCAAAAACCTGAATAAATACCTTTTGCAAGGCTGTGCGCTGTTAGGTGTGCAGGAAGAGAGTCAGTGAGTTTCTGACAGGGATATGGAGCCACGTCGACTCCAGCGCCTTGGCCAACTGCGCTAGGTTTCTCTGTTAAGGACCCCTGGCGCAAACAGCCTGATCGAGGTGGTCCCACAGATTCTCGTTTGGGTTTAAAGCCGGGAAGTTTGGTGGCCAGGGGAGTACAGTAAACTACCCTGGTACTCTTCGAACAACTCTCGCATACTGCGAGCTGCTCGACACTTTACACTGTCCTGCCCGCAGTTGCTATCGCAACGAAAAAATGCTGCATGTAGGAGTGGACAAGGTCCCCAAGGATAGATGCATACTTGTTTTGATCCATTGTACCTTCCAGAACATCGGGATCAACCAGGCAATGCCACGAACACATTTCTCAGACCATAACGCTCCCTACTCCTGCATGAACCCTTCCGATTATAGTTGCGGGGTGTTTGTTTCAAACATTTAACGCTGTACACGCCAACGGTTATCTGTCACGTGAAGAGGCTACCTGTCGCCACTCAGTGGACGTTCAATTACGGCACTGGCGTACAAATTCCAGCCTTCGTTGCAGGTGAAAAGAAGTCAGTTGAATGCAGGACCAGCCACTTGCTGCATTTGCAGTAAGGTTCGTTGAACTATCATTCAGGTGACACTGTTGGTAGCCCCTTAGTTAAGCTGAGGGGTCAGCTGCTCATCAGCTGCACGTCCATTCGCCTGTACACATCTCAGCAGCCGCCGTTCACCCGTCTCGTCTGCAGCCGGTGGCGTGTCGGTTTTGGACAGCGTCATTTTGCCACGGACGGTATACTTTAACCAGGGTCGCATGCGAACAGTTCACAAACTTAGCGGTTTCGGAAATGCTCCCGCCCTTGGCCCGAAAGCCAATAGTCAAACCCATCTGGGCGTTAGATGACTCGCTCCGTTTCCGCATTACGACAATGACTACGGGGTTTTCCGATGCCCCCTACACGTTTTATACACGTTCCACTGGTAGTGCTGCCACGTGCAGCATGTCAGTGGTTACTGCACGTTGACGACGAGGATAGGCGGTAGTCACAGTAGAGTGACTGAACCGTGTACATCCACGACATGGGAGCTAGTGGCTTTGAAACTACCTCTTTAATTATTCTATATTAAACACTGACCTACAGAATTTTCCCCGACGAAGGCAACTCAAACTTAACCTATTCGTTTATTACCCACAATATACAAGTCCAACGGAATCTGACTGCTATACATTGACAACACGACTTCCAATAATTGACACAAAAGAACTGACCTGAATTGCAAGAAATCCTAACAATAGTACAAATACAAAAACTACGAAATTAAAGAAATATGAAACTACCTCAACTCTGTTAATTGCCTAAACTCATTTCAGTCATGAATCCAATCAGTGCAAACCCCATTCTTCTTCATAAGTCACTTACCTGACAGAAAATCTTGATAACACGAACTACAGCAATTACAGCGAAAGTAGCAACTACAGGCACCTAAATAAAATGATTCTAGCCACTATAGACTGTAACTATTAGGAGGCATATGGTTAGCGAAAGAAATATTTTGTTGAAGAGCAAACAATGTATTTAGAACATTTTACCTTACTCATGTGACATCCAGTTCCAAAAATTATATAGTTGTCATTAATGCCACTGCCCAAAGATTATCAACCAAACACCCACCATTTCCTTGCGTATTTTCTTATAAATACGTCATTTAATCTCACTTTACAATGCATTTCCTAACAATAGAGAGTCTCTGCTAAGAATATCATGCCCATACACTTCCCTATCCACTCGCTAACTGCTAGTCCGTGCCGGCCGGTGTGGCCGTGCGGTTTAGGCGCTTCAGTCTGGAACCGCGTGACCGCTACGGTCGCAGGTTCGAATCCTGCCTCGGGCATGGATGTGTGTGATGTCCTTAGGTTAGTTAGGTTTCAGTAGTTCTTAGTTCTAGGGGACTGATGACCACAGATGTTAAGTCCCATAGTGCTCAGAGCCATTTCATTTTTTGCTAGTCCGTCCAACCACAACATCTCTTGCCGAGGGCGCAGAGCACTGTCAGCGATATTAACACAGTCTATAGCGCTGCCAACATACAAACAGGCTACTTACAACTTGCTCGTATTTCCTCAGATGAAGAAATCATTGGTTACAGGTATTTACATTTAGATATGGTATTTTTGGTGAAGAGCCAAGCAGAAAGATTTTAAAACTAAAATCTCCGGCAAGTCATCCATCGTGGGCATCAGTCGCATTGAATAGTGACTCGTAGAGAGGGACTAAAAACATCAACTTATTTCATGGTCGCAGTTTAAATTTTCAAGGCGGGAATGATAACTTTATGACTGTCCTTCGTAATTACGACTATGATGAAGCTGACATGAATTTGGGTGGGTCGCATAACGAGGTTAATGGGAGGTAAATGGATAAAAGAAGTTCCTATTTTATTGAAGAAAAAGCTACCTGTCCTATTAGCCGAGCGCGTGAGGGTCGGTGTGTGGCCAGCCGGAATGTAGCTTTTAGGCGGTCTCCCAATTCCCACTATGTGGATACCGGGCTTGTACCCAAGTCCCTCTCCTCCGTTACACGTTTCGCAAACATCCAGAAAAATTTCGGTGACTTTCACATTTGAATAACGCAACAGGTAGACAATTGGGGTGCACATGTTCCATCCTGAGGGTAAAAGGTTTTTGAGTGGAAGCGTATCCGATCGCACTTTAAACTAACCACGCCAGAACCGTTCATAACGGTGACGACGCTGCGGCGATGCGGGACAAAGGCACAAGAAAAAGAAGAAGAAAATATGGATAGAATAAGTTATTTGCTAGAGTCTCTGAAATAACAACAGAAGGAGGCGACAACCGAATAGAACGCGTGTTCATAAAACACGCAGGAAAAGCCTGGATGTGTATCGCTGAAGACAATACGTGGGAAAATCTAGAGCACTGGTCACTAACCTTTCGGAGACCTTTACTCCTGAGTGCAAACAGGTATCAGCCAATACCAGCCCCCCCCCCCTTTCCCCTGCAACGTTCATCAAAATTAGCGTGTAACGAACTTAAGAAGAAAAAAGTATTTCCTCTGAATACTCAATTCTAAAATGACGGAAGATAATGATACTTAAATTTTGTTATTAAACCATGAACTAACC